>NC_081517.1:31145182-31490182 GCF_030273125.1 Centropristis striata | reverse complement strand
CTCCTCTTTTACATCAGTGCCAGGAGAGCTTTCAGAGCCAGGAGGCACAGTTCCTCTCAGTCGCCCATCTGATAGAGCCTGCAGGGGGGAGAAGGAGGCAAACAGACCCAGAAGCTTGGATCTAAACCAGGGGGGTGGTGGAAGGAGGCAGAGGACCGCTGTGGGTGGTCGCAGCTCCATCACTTCTAAATCCAGCTTAAAAGCACCATTTAAGAAGGCAAACGATAGAAAGATTTACAAAGGACAGAAAGAAGAACGGGAAGAGATTGACATTTGGTTTGAAAAAAAGGAGAAGGAAACCTGAAGGATAAAAACAAGGTCATGGTTTAAGACTCTCTTAGATTAAGAGAGAAACAGCACAGAATGGAAGAAGATGAGGATGAGGTGAATCACTGTTCTGTGTGTTTATACATGTGTGTCTCAGAGGAAATATGTCTTTGCATGTGTGATATGTATATACACATCAGTTGTGCTGCGATTGCACCTCAGTGTGAAACATTTAAGCTCTACTTTCCTCCTCAACCTGTAGCTCTGGATGATGCATCAGAGTCCTTTGATCTTGTTTGGTTCTACCAAACCTTCCAGAGGGAAAAATCTGCCTTATTCTCTCTGACTGATGCAGCACATACTGTGCTTGAGTAGCTGGGTGTTTAATATTTTTCAGAAAAAAAGCATCTTTTCTTTTTGTTTCTTTTTTATTTAGACTTTTCTCTCTATTTCTGAAAACGCTTTAGAAACCAACTGCCTCAGACCCATGCCTGGCCACTGACAATGAAATCTGTATTGTGTAATTCAAAACCTCACATTTGTATGCATATACTTGTAATGCAATTCCATGAACACCACACAGTTATGCAATAATCACTTTCTTGGTTTTTGATGTTTTTTTTATTTTTTTCTCTCCAGAATGGTCTGAATGCACTACATCTGGCAGCGAAGGAGGGGCACAAGGATTTAGTGGAGGAACTGTTGGAGAGAGGAGCACCTGTTGACTCCTCCACTAAGGTACATACACATATTAATATTAGGTTAAGTGTTAGTTATGCTCTATTAGCATATCACTGTTTGATCTTTAGCCATACATGGGGGAAGACATGGAAAAAAGAAAGGGGGGAGGGAGGTAGAGAGGGGAGTGGCAACTGGGTGACAGAAAGAAAAAAGTGGGAGATGACAGGAAGGAGTGCATGTGACTGTAAGTAATATATAGTGGTATCAGTTATAAAGTAAAGACGTATATCACTGCTTCTCTCTTGAACTATTAAACCTAATTCACAAGTGGACCTGAAGGTGAATTCAGAGAAAGAAAGTCATGTGAAAAGAGTTTAATTTTGTAACTTTTAAACTATTAATAATGATCAAGTCCAATGTGAATGTCTTGTGTGTGTTTCTAGTTTATTTCTATTCATAGAGGGCTTTATTTATTTTTTTTAATCAGTTTTGTCATTTCTTCAGTTCTCTAAGAGTGCATCATGATAAGATAATCTGGCTTTACTAGAAAGGACAAAGAGGAATGAAAGTGAGTGTAGTGTTAAGCTACTTGGCAAGCAGTTTGATATTTGACTCTGTAGATGTCTTATGTGTCAGGTTTAACACCTAGCAACAGTAAACAGCCAGGGAAGAATCTGTCACCCTGCTGCTGCTCAAGTCCTTGGATTGACATGAATTTGGCCTTTGATATTAATCAGAAGGTAATTCCTGGGAATAAAAAGAGATGCAAAATCTAATAAATTTGCATAATTTTTTTTAAGGAGGACATATTAAGAGGTTTTTGTTTCCATCACACTTTTTATATACGTTTTCTTCCATAAAAGATTTGTTCTTTTTGTAGTTTTTCCTGATCAGATGTGAGGGTCAAAAGGAAATAATGGTGTCACTTGCTGTACAGACTATAAAGCCCTTCAAGACAAATATTTCATCTGAGTTTTTGGACAATATACACGGTCGCCCATAAATTTGAAATCTTTTTTTTTTTCAGACACAATCCTCTGTTAATTGTTGTTTTATTTTCATTGTGATATGTTTGGAAGATATTAATTAATTCAGTTTTGAGAAGATATACACTGTATCTGTCAATAATAAATCACATTGTCACAATCATTTCATGGAAAGAGGTGCAAAATATTTCTTCCCACTTCATGAGTGACCGTGTAAATAAACTTCAATGTAATAAGATTTTGTTTAATTTAATTTCCAATGCACAGTACATATAAGCGATTTTTATTAATCTAATGAAAATATATCTGATCAATTATAAGCAGAATATACAAATACAAATTGATTTTATTGACTTAACAAGCACAGCATCTACAACTGCAGTACAGTAGGTGGCGTCTTGCACCTTTAAAGCTTGTTTCCTGTCTGCCAATCAGCACATATTATGTCTATGTCTAAGTACATGTGTGATTTGAGAGATGATGTCAAAGCATTTAATTTGAATTCTTTAACAAAATGCTCTATAAAAGCCAAAGTATGTTTGAGAAGTTTTTTAGGTACTTTATTAGAAAGGAATAAATGAACATATGAAGATTTAAGTGTTCTTTGTTTTTGTTGCGTTAACAGTAATGGTGTCAGTAAGATTTGCTTAAAGGCCAGAGCTGTTACATATTAAATCATACATTTTTGCTGACTGCATATTGGGCTTTATGACCTTCAAGTGTGGATAAACTACATGTTATGAACTTATTTTTAAAATACAACAACGTGAATTGATCAGTTATCTTATCAATATCAACATTGAGAAGCAGGTAATTAACAAGTTATAGTATCCATATTGTGCATCCCTTTGAAGCAGCTCTGATCTTTCAGGTGATTACACCCACACTGGATGAACACTTGGCTGGCGGCCTTAACCCTGTTTTTTTCTGCAGAAAGGAAACACTGCCCTCCATATTGCTTCGTTGGCTGGTCAAAAAGAAGTAGTCAGATTACTGGTGAACAGAGGAGCAGATGTCAACTCTCAGTCACAGGTGAAAAGCTTGATGATCAAAAGCTATTAGATAATGCACAGATGGTAACAGCAATGCCAAGAACATCATTTGACAAATGGAATGTATGTATTTAATGCATTTGCCTGTACAGAATGGCTTCACTCCCCTCTACATGGCAGCCCAGGAGAATCACTTGGAGGTGGTGCGATATATTTTGGAAAATGATGGGAACCAAAGTATTGCAACAGAGGTAGTAAGTTGTGCAATACACCTCTCTCTCTATTTGGATATTTATTTCCCTATTTAGATTTCCCTTTTCCTTATATAAGTGATTATACAGAATGTTCTTATTTCTTCTTCTCTGTTCCTCCAGGATGGCTTTACTCCACTGGCCATCGCTCTCCAGCAGGGCCACAACTCGGTGGTCTCCCTGCTGCTGGAGCACGACACCAAGGGTAAGGTTCGCCTCCCAGCCCTGCACATCGCAGCCCGCAAAGACGACACAAAGTCTGCCGCACTGCTGCTCCAGAATGACCACAACGCTGACGTCCAGTCTAAGGTGAGCGAGGCCAACGGGAGGAGAAATTGATGGAGGGAGGAGGTGGGAGGGTTTGGAAACAGGGGAGAGTGTAATTACCAAATGGAATGAGAGAAGCAGGAGGTGTAAGATAATGCATGTGACTGAATGGATGATTTTTCATGGTGACAGTTTTATTTACTTTATTGATTATTTGCCTGCCATTTAGAAATATGAATAATAATAATAGACAGAGCCTCTTTCAGAATGCTTTGTTGTTTGCTTCCATGTCTTGTGTTTATTTTCTATTTCTGTGACCTTGTTAACTTACCCTGTGGTTTATGTGAATGCCGTGATAAGCCCCTTTCCCTAACAACCCTCCCTCCTATTCCTCCTTTCTCTCTCTATGCGTCCTAACCAGATGATGGTCAATAGAACCACGGAGGTATACAGACACTACCATCTCTTCATTTAATTCCTTTTTGTCACTTCTGACCATCTCTTTCAGCCCTTTTGTCCTGATCTTTCCCACACATTATGAGGACTTGTGAAGTTGTGCATGTCAGAATTATGTACCATTAATATGAATGCATGCAGGTGATAATGCTCTACTACACACTCCTGCATGGCTGATGGCAAAAGACATTGTGTTGTATTAAAAGATCACAGAGAATGTTAGTTTATTACATTTTGATTAAGGATAATTTGTTTTACATTTAATTTCAATTTTGAATTTATGAATCACTTTCTGAAATATGTTAGTGTTACAGATTTGACAGCATTCCAATCAAACTTCACTTCTTTATTTCCTGCTTTTTCTCTGCATATCCTACAGCATGTGTACTTTGAAGCACGTTAATATCATTGTTTTTCCTCTGAAACACATTGTTGATCTTTAAGTTAACTCTGTTTCTTAATTAAATTGCACCATGTCTATCAGAATGGGAAGGTAAGGAGTGAACCCACCTACAATTGTATACTGTCGATATTTATATATGGCTTATATATAACTGTCCATTTGTCCGTCCAAGCAGATACACATAGTGCGTAGTTGCTTTGTGTATTTCTTTTTTTTTTTAAATATTCTTTACATAAAACATTTGGCGTTCAGAAACCAAACTGCTTTGATGTTTTTCACCATTTGTTTTGTTTTTTGTTTCTTTTTTTTTAAGCAAGCATGTCAGAATTACAGGTTTTTTTTGCATGCATTATGTATTGCCTGTGCTATTTTGGGGGTATGCTCATTTTTTAATGCGTCTTACACCAATGTGACTAGTTTATTTTTTCAGCATGCTGCCTCATCAGAATACTGCTTCAGTAGAGTCAGGTTTCTTTCCTGTATCTGCCACAGAAAAATCTGATCTTTCTCATCTCTTTCTTTCTCTCTCTCTCTCTCTCTCTCTCTCTCTCTCTCTCTCTCTCTCTCTCTTTCTTGCTCTCTCTGTCTCTCTAGCTTTCTTGCTCTCACTTTCTTGCTCTCGTTTATTCTCTCTTTCCTCTCATTCCGCCTGACTTTGCTCTGCTGTTGCAACTGTTTTCCTTTGTCCTCACCTGCTGTTTCAACCAATGTTCTGTTTCTTCCTTTTTCCTTTTCCTCTCATTCTCTCCTTCCCTCCTCTCTCCTTGTCTGTCTCAAACAGAGTGGGTTTACCCCTCTGCACATCGCGGCTCACTATGGTAATGTGAATGTCTCCACCCTGTTGCTGAACAGAGGAGCTGCTGTGGACTTCACAGCCAGGGTATCGCCCCATTTCCATTTAACAAATTGAGACATTTTCTGCACTGCTATCTGCTAAAACTTGACATTTCTGTTTACCACATCATATAACTTTCTCTTTTAATAGCCTAATAATTATTAACTGCATTGTCAAAGGTAACATGTGTTCTCTCATGTTTTTAGCTTCATTGCTTTCTTGAGATCCAGGAAATTAGTTTCAGTTTCTTTGGATGCAGTTGGGTAGTTAGTTAGTCTATTATTGCCCTCAGATCAGAACCAGAAAGATTAAAATCAAACAAACTATAATTAAAACAGATTGTAGAAATGTATGTATGATGTGGAATTGAAATGGGATTTGCATAATGTCTCCCAATCACAACATTAAATTATATTTTTGCTGTGTGAATGTAAAAGTATTTGCAGAAAGTTAACTTTCCTTTGTTTCCTTGACTGCCTTGTCAGAATGGGATTACGCCTCTCCATGTGGCCTCCAAGAGAGGCAACACCAACATGGTGGCCCTGCTGTTGGACCGAGGAGCTCAGATAGATGCTAAGACCAGGGTGAGACTCTTACTTAAAGTCTGAGCTTGTTTTAAAGGAATCTTAAGAAACCACTTGTCAATTGTGTGTTTTGTCAAAATAGGAAAACTGGATTAATATCACACTTGCATAACACTAACTAACGAACTAACACTTTATGTGTTTTTGTGCCTTTGTCTGTGTTTGTGTGGTTGTCCTGCAGGATGGCCTGACCCCCCTGCACTGTGCAGCCAGGAGTGGACATGACCCAGCAGTGGAAATTCTGCTGGAGAGAGGAGCTCCCCTCTTAGCCAGAACCAAGGTAGAGCCATTACTGAATCAACATACCTCAGAATTTCTCCTACAACTAAATATATTTTCATATATTAATTAGTTTTGCTCCAGGATAAAGCTGTACTACAGTCAAAAAACCAAAGGCTTTCAGCATCATTTCACTTGAAAAGCACTTAATATATCATCTCTTTCTTCAATGTGCTGCTTTTTATAACCTCTGCATTTACCTTTGCATCGTCCCTTTTGTCCTCTTGCAGAACGGACTGTCCCCACTGCACATGTCGGCCCAGGGAGACCACGTAGAGTGTGTCAAACTCCTGCTGCAGCACAAGGCGCCTGTTGATGATGTCACACTGGACTACCTCACAGCGCTGCACGTTGCAGCTCACTGCGGCCACTACAGAGTCACCAAGCTTCTGCTGGACAAAAAGGCCAATCCAAACGTTCGAGCACTGGTGAGGATTCACAGGAAATAACAACTGAACAAGCATAAACACAACCATTAACATAAATAAATACACATGGAAGTTTGCACAAGCACATAACCAAGTTCAGACAGGAAGATAACACCGGGTTCGGGAGTATTTTATGAGTGCTATAATACCTGTAAAATTAAGTTAAACAGCAAAAAGACCATTAGTAGTCAAACAGTAAATTTAATGATGATTCACCAACATGCAATTCCTTACTAGTCCATTATTTACTATATACTACGAATAACAAACTACCTGTGACAACCAGTTAAAGGTCAAATAATAAAATAAAAATGTCCTCCTCCATATGTAAGATAAGATAAGATAAGATAAGATAAGATAAGATAAGATAAGATAAGATAAGATATAACTTTATTAATCCCGAAGGAAATCCTGATTCCAGATTGCTCCAAGTTACAAAGAAAAAAGTAGTTAAAGAGACGGCGCTGGAAGTAAAAGGATCTAGCTATAGTAGTACATAGTATAGCTAGTACATAGATATACTATTAATCGGTTTATTTATCTTTTGCTTTCTCTCCCAGAATGGGTTCACTCCTCTCCATATCGCTTGTAAGAAGAACCGGGTGAAGGTGATGGAACTGTTGGTCAAATATGGAGCCTCCATTCAGGCCATTACTGAGGTGAGACACTTTGTGGAAATGTCTGTCTGAACAGTCTGAACAGCACCTCTAAATACAGAAAACTTTTCAGTTGGAAATTTTCAATCTTCCCGCCTCTCTCTCTGCCTCTGTCTCTCTCTATTTCTAGTCTGGTCTGACTCCCATCCATGTATCTGCCTTCATGGGCCACCTCAACATCGTTTTACTTCTGCTACAAAACGGAGCATCTCCTGACGTCCGTAACATTGTGAGTACTGACAAATAGTTTTTAGTCAGTAGTTAGAAACGTATATGGTATCAGTTTTTCTTATGCAGCAGGTATTCTCAGAAATCCTGAATGTTTCATTATTCAGCGTCTTGATGCTCAGTAATATTTTGTCTTTGCACATCAGCGTGGTGAGACAGCTCTCCACATGGCAGCACGAGCAGGTCAGATGGAAGTGGTTCGCTGCTTGCTGAGGAACGGAGCGTTGGTGGATGCCATAGCCAGGGTGAGTCAGTTGTCGCATCATCACAGTTAATCACTGTTTCCATCTGTTTAATCATAAATAAACACTATTTCATCCACTGAGTTGCATACACATGGGTCAAGTTCCCTCCCTCAGCTTTGACTACTGTGCGTCTAGCTTTTTCTAATACCTGTCTCTCTGCCTTTTCATCTCTCCACCACAGGAGGACCAGACTCCCCTTCACATATCGTCCCGTCTGGGGAAAACTGATATTGTCCAGTTGCTGCTGCAGCACATGGCCCATCCAGATGCTGCCACCACCAACGGCTACACTCCCCTCCACATTTCAGCCAGGGAGGGCCAGGTCGAGACTGCTGCCGTGCTCCTGGAGGCCGGAGCCTCACACTCAATGGCCACAAAGGTTAGAAGAGTTTAGAACATGATGCAGAAATACCTGATGAAACAAACAGATTACAGATTCTTACATCGACTCACAAATGTCCAGTTGAACATGCAGGATTAAAAGAAACTTTTTTCTTTTTCCTTCACAGAAAGGATTCACTCCATTACATGTAGCAGCTAAATATGGAAGCCTCGATGTAGCAAAACTTCTCCTTCAACGCAAAGCTCTCCCTGATGATGCTGGCAAGGTGAATTGAAAATCAGAATTATTTATACATACTATTTGAAAAGAATATTTAGAGTCAAATGCACAGATAAGCTCTGAGAGGGCAAGAGTATTCTTATCAATGAGATGCACAATGCACTGACTTTAAATGTGTTTCTGAAATATAATAATTATGGAGTAGAAAAGAGCTGTTGTAAGCAGGCAAAACACAACAAAATCATGATTTTGTTGTGTTTTGAAAGATACACTGTTCCATGACACAAATATCACTCATCTAATCAAATGCTTCTTCTTACAGAATGGCTTGACCCCGCTACATGTGGCAGCTCATTATGACAACCAGGAAGTAGCTCTGATGCTGCTAGATAAAGGGGCGTCGCCTCATGCTACTGCAAAGGTTAGACAAAGGATTTTAAAGTGGACATATCATGAAATACACACTTTTTGCAACACTTGTGTACATGCATCTTCGGACAGACATTATGAGAAAAGTGTGTTTTTTGAACATTAAAGCATGTAAACATGTTGTAATTACAAGCCTGAAAATGATCATCATACTGCATGTCCCCTTTAAAATAGAATAGTACTTTAGAAACAGCAATAAGGTTTGCATTTTTGTTGCGGCAGTTATTCTGTGATCAAGATCTTGTTTAGGATTTTACATTATAGTAGTGATTTCAAAGAGCTTGAGAGCGATGCAAAGAAATCCTTTAGAGCTGATTACAAAACCTTAGAGATCTGTGTTTTAGATTTTATTTGCACCAATTTTACTCATTTAGAGTGATGGTGTCATAGCATATGACTGTTCACCTTTCTCTCTTCCCAGAATGGCTACACGCCTCTACACATTGCAGCCAAAAAGAACCAGACAAACATCGCATTAGCGCTGCTGCAGTATGGGGCAGAGACCAACGTTCTGACCAAGCAGGGAGTCAGCACGCTGCACCTGGCAGCCCAGGAAGGACACGCTGAGATGGCCAGCCTGCTGCTGAGCAAAGGCGCTCATGTCAACACAGCCACGAAGGTCACACAAAACTCACACACATTAATTTACAGATCAAGTGTTTTATCTAAGTAGTTACACACAGAGACACACAAGGCAATGATATCTCTGTGCTTTGTATGCTACAGACCGGACTGACGTCTCTACATCTCGCAGCCCAAGAAGACAGAGTCAATACGGCAGAAATACTGGCCAAACATGATGCCAACTTGGATCAGCAAACTAAGGTACAGACTGAATGTACACACACTAAAGGCATAAATGGATAAAAAAACAAATGATGTGATTTCTTTGAAGTGGAGTCGGGGAAAACTGTTTTCTTTTCATCATGGAAAGACCCACTCTGGCTAATTTATGGGTATTATGTAGCTTGTTTTGGGTGCGTACACTACAGGAGGCTGTGTTTACCAGCTGCTTTTTAAATGTGAAGAATCTCCCAACCAGTAAATCAAAAATAGTAACACTTACATACAAATTCAACATACCTGCCACCTGCTGGATTAAGGGAAGCATGTCAATATCTGCTCTGGGTCTCACAATTTCAATTCTAAATTGAAAAATTAATCAAATGGGCTTTCAATTTTTAATAATTTTGCAATTATGACAGTTGTTAGGGCATA
Organism: Centropristis striata; assembly: GCF_030273125.1. Lineage (NCBI taxonomy): Eukaryota > Metazoa > Chordata > Actinopteri > Perciformes > Serranidae > Centropristis > Centropristis striata. Next base: position 31,480,415 of record NC_081517.1, on the reverse strand, counting down.
CAACTAATAATATATTTAGGAATCAAGACTTGAATGGCACACCAGAGAGTGCTGAATAAAGACATTTTAAATTAAAATTTTAATCAAATCATCACCTCAAAGGTCAAAAGTCAAATCACATCATATACATTCATTGCATTCAGGGGACTTTGTATCTATGACTGATTGTTTCTATTAACAGTTTCTCCATAAATGAGTCAAACAAACCAGATACATTTGAAAATAACCATATTTTCTCTTTGTATCACCTCCTCATCCTTTCTACTCTTTTAGCTCGGATATACTCCTCTGATAGTGGCCTGTCACTATGGAAATGCCAAGATGGTGAACTTCCTGTTACAGCAAGGTGCCAGCATCAACGCCAAAACCAAGGTAGAATACAGATGTCAAACCTGAAGCGTAGAAATGCCGGTCAATTCAAACACGCCAATTTAAAAGTGTTATTTTAGTTTTTACAGTGAAAATCTTTTGTTTTATAGAATGGGTACACACCCCTTCACCAGGCAGCACAACAAGGGAATACACACATTATCAATATGTTGCTACAACATGGTGCCAAGCCCAATTTAACTACAGTGGTAAGGAAAAAACAGTTTACTCTTTACTCATTAAGAAATAAGTAATCTGTCTTTTATGTCACATGAACTCAGTCTTTGTCTTTCTGTTAGAATGGAAACACGGCTCTGTCTATTGCCAGACGTTTAGGTTACATCTCTGTAGTGGACACACTGAAAGTCGTCACTGAGGAGGTCATCACTACCACAACGGTAAGCTTATGATACGCTTAGACGATCAGGCGCACAGAAAGTGCATGATCTTATCTCAGTCTAGGATGGAATTTGGTATTTTTTGTATTACAGAAACATCCTTCCACACTGCATTTTAGAAAAATCTTATCTTAGGAAATTATTTCAGATATTATAGAACCATCCTAACTTTCCCAAGTAGCACTGTTGCCTTGAGCCATGAATTTAGGAATTGCTTCTGTAATAGGATTTTCCCTACTTTTTTCAACTAGTTAGGTTAGGACAAGCAGTTATATCTTCCTACCATGAAGCCCCTTGAACCAGTAGGTTTTGTCCTCAATTTTCCAGGAACCCCAATTAATTTCTCTCTATTTTGGTTGTCTTTTTCCATGACTGTGAATGGGGTTCACATCAGACAATCACAGAGAAACACAAGCTGAATGTTCCTGAGACCATGACCGAGATCCTTGATGTGTCTGATGAAGAAGGTGAGTTACTTTAAACAGAGAAAGCAAAAAAATAGAAAAAGACACTCAGACTTTAACCTGAAATTGATCTTGGATAAAACATACTAGCTCTCCTTTCCTTTATTCAGTAGTATTTAAAAGCTGTGTATTGTGGGTCATGTAGTTTTGTAGCCATGGGTCTTTAAAACTTTATGTTTCATAGCTTGTAGGCTGGAAGACGAGCCATTATCTGACATGTCAGTGGAGCTGGAAGGTACTACAAAATGTCTGCCCTGCTCTGTGAGCTTGGTTTGTGTTTTTTGTAACTAATCGGTACAGTATTGCATTTAGTTTTTGCTAAAACAATGAATTTTGAGAAAATTGTTTCCAGCCTTTAACTCCAAATAATCTAAAGAGAGTCTGCTTTAGAGAGTCTATATATATATATATATATTAGTTTTGTTGTTGTGCATTTTATGTACCTGGTCACCTTGGTGATTGTGTTTAATGCAATGGTGGAAACTAACTGCATGAAATGTGTGGGTCTGTGGATACGATCCTGACATGTATGATAATTATGGATGATTGAGGTTGCACTGGTCTAGTAATGCTGATATACATTTTCCAGGCTCTGAAATGGCGACACAGTCATGATTGTCACTCACATATTGCAGAGATATTTGTCCTTTTACAGGAATCCATTGCATGTACCATAAGTATGGTGTGTTCTGAGGAATAAAATATGCATAAATAAGCAATACGAAAACTATCTTATGTTTCAGATTGCAGTAAGTAGGTTGTACATTTGGTGAATCTCACATGAGTCAAAAGATCCAGATGTTCCTGAACAGGTGGACAGCTTCTCATAAAAATTAATCTTTATCAACAATATCTCAACTGGCACATCTTTGTTTCCCAGGCGAGGACACTATGACAGGTGATGGAGGAGAGTATCTTAGAGCGGAGGACCTCAGGGAGCTGGGAGATGACTCACTGCCGGGACACTACCTGGATGGCTTCAACTACATGAGCCACAACCTGGACAGGTCCTGACACATACTCACACATGCCGCACACATGTAAAGCAGATGATAATACATGATTCATACCAATCATCTAATGCGTTGACTGACCTGCCATGATGCAAATATACAAACAGGCAGATACATAACTGGAAAACGTCTTTTCCAACAGGCCGCAGCACACTCCCATTCACCAAAGTTTCCATCAGAGAGAGGGAGTTCTCATCGAAGACATGCTTACAAGCCACCAGGTGAGGACAGAACACACATCAAGTTTATCAGTTTGCTGGATTGAATATTAAATGTAAACATACGTAAGTAGTTGAGACTTATTTTAGATTTTTTTTTTGACTAGCGTGATGATTTTTCTTGGTCTTTAGGTGACTGCACTGTCTAGAGAGCACGATAAGGACTCGTTCCGTCTGAGCTGGGGTGCTGAGCACCTTGATAATGTGGTGCTGTCCTCCAGTCTGCTACACTCTGGGTACACACACACACACACACACACACACACTGTTCCCTGGTCTAAAAGTGACACTTAAGATATCTATTTATTCTTGAAGTGGAGACTCCACCTCTCACATGCTACCAGGAGTGGATGAGTCACCTGAGTCCATTTTAATTCTTTCCTTATATTATTTTTCACTCCTTCACATCTGTGTTGTCGACTCTATTTCATTCTTCTATCTTTGCTACTGTGTCTTTTTCTGTCTCTGGTCAGGTTTTTCTCACTTTTACTTCTCTTTTTCTCTTTTTGTTTATTGTCGTGTGGCCTCTTTGTGCACTCTTTTGTCTTGCCTGTGTTTGTGATTGTGTGTGTGCGTGTGTTGTTTATATTCTGCTTTTAGCCGTTCCTCTCCATGCCTAGACCATGACAACAGCAGGTGATACTCTTTATGTTTTATTGTGGCTACTCTCTCTTTCTTCTCTCCTCCGTGCCTGTATTTTTTTCCCATTTACCAATAAATTATCTTCTCATTCCCATCCTATTTGTCTGCATGATTTCATGATGCATGACTTTACATTTCCAATGTTCAGGTTTTGTTTACTAGAGATGTTCCAACCAAGTTTTTAACCTTTAATGCAGATCTGACTCTTTCAGTCTTAAGCATCTGCTGATACATAGACCTATACTATTTATATTGTTCTAACTTATATAATAATACTGTATTTTGAGAATAACATATCACAGTTTGGGACATTTATGACAGATGGATCTGAATTCATAAGACCTTAAAGAAGGCTGGTATTCCTCTTGTTTTTCTTATTATCAACACATTTCCTCAGACTCCCCTGCCTTGCCTGTGGCATGAAACTCCATGCCAATGTCTTCCTCCTGAAGACAAAAGGCTTTTTAAAAATGCTCGCAAATATAGAGTTTCACTGAAAAAATGTCTTAGTATTTTCTTAAATAGGAGTAAAGTACTGGTCTTGCAGTTTACCTGTAGACATCTTTAAAGTAACGTGTCAACACTTCATACAAAGAAACCTTGAGTATTACTGTAAGCACTTGCTTACCTAAAGATAACTAATATAAGAAACATATTTGCTCCTTGGCACATGGCATTATCCAGAAATAACCTTGTTTGATGCCGTCCTCTTTGCTTGCCTGGCTTGCAAAAAAACTTTGAGTGGAATGAAACTGGAAGAGAACGGGCTGGAATGAAATATCTGCTTACATATGCTTGTTGGTATATCAGTACTGAATGGTGTCATGAAAATGGTTCCTTTTTACTGTAATGTTAGCTGCCTTGTCTGCATGGAGGTTCATAGTCAACAGACTGTGCTTATTAACAACCAATCTTAAAACAAACATTTATTGAATTTCTTGCCGGACCCTTTTCTTCAGCTTCCTGGTCAGCTTCATGGTAGATGCCAGGGGCGGGGCCATGCGTGGTTGCCGTCACAATGGCCTGCGAATCATTGTGCCACCAAGAAAGTGTTCTGCACCCACGCGGGTGACATGCAGGCTGGTGAAGAGGCACCGTCTGGCCTCCATGCCCCCTATGGTGGAGGGTGAGGGGCTGGCTGGTCGTATCATTGAAGTGGGACCCACTGGAGCACAGTTCCTTGGGTAAGAGTGTCTCTGAGTGTGTGTGTGTGTGTGTGTGTGTACTATACGTGTGTTTGAGTTTATGGGTCTCTATTTGCTTGTGTGTTTACACTGTTGTGTGGTGTGTTCATACTTTCTTCTTCATTCCCCCTCTGTGCTGCGCATGGATCAGTAAGCTCCACCTTCCCACAGCTCCGCCCCCTCTAAATGAGGGCGAGAGCCTGGTCAGTCGCATCCTGCAGCTGGGTCCACCAGGAACCAAGTTCCTCGGGTAGGACCATGGTTGGGAGACACCCTACCGTCTTGGAAGTGGTCACATACTCACCTGTATTTTTCCATCGTGTCCACCATATTTTTGTTTTGTTTTGTTTTCCATGATCTGATATTTATGAGAAACTATTTTTTCTCGCTTTATTTTGCTCCTTCCTTCATTTCTTGGTACTATAAAAGAGCAAGCCTTTGTCTGAAACTACCCAACCTGTTTCCTTTTGTTGTTGCGTTATCCCCATGCTTTCCTCAGTCATAGTACCAGTCCCCAGGCCTGTTTCTAGTTGGATTCTGCTCCTGATGTGGAATGGATTTTCTCTATTTTTCAAATGACTTTTTCATGAATAGGTTTATTTTATTCGGCATGAAATGCACCCGATGTTTTTAAAGTCAAATTAGAATCTTGTCTTCTTTTTTTATTGTGTTTGTTTCTTTTTCTGCATAAACCAACCCATATTATCTCTGGTAAAGCCAGCCCTGCCAAACTGTCACAACAAATCTACTATCAAGTCCAATTTGTTCTTGACTTTACCTTGTTGCCCTTTTTAGGCCTGTGATTGTGGAGATTCCCCATTTTGCAGCCCTGCGGGGAACAGAGAGAGAGCTGGTGATCTTGAGGAGTGAGACAGGGGAGAGCTGGAGGGAACACCACTGTGACTTCACTGAGGAGGAACTGAACCAGATTCTTAACGGCATGGATGAAAGTAAGGGATCCTAACTAGACTGTGATGCTAACCAACGGTGGTTGATATCTCACATCACAGCATTTTCTCATATTTTTATGCAGTATTTGTAGTTGTGACTTTTACTTTAGATTCATCATCTGCTTTAAGATTACCCTGCAGGCCTTTCACAAACGTATCCAAGTTTTGCAGGCAGTGCAGAACTATGCATTATTTATATTTAGCCTTGCCGCACCCCTCTCCACTTTTTAACTCCAGAAAACAGTATAAACAGAACCACTCTGCATCCATGTTGTTGGCCTACATGTCCGCCTGGGCATTTATGCTAAATATTTCTGATCTTTGCAGAACTTGATTCCCCTGAGGAGCTTGAAAAGAAAAGAATATGCCGCATCATCACCCGAGACTTCCCACAGTATTTTGCGGTGGTGTCCCGGATAAAGCAGGACAGTCATTTGATTGGACCAGAGGGCGGGGTCCTCAGTAGCACCCTTGTGCCCCAGGTCCAGGCTGTCTTCCCTGAAGGAGCCCTGACCAAGAAGATCAGAGTTGGGCTACAGGTACGTACAGTGAACTATCAAATGTTCAAAGTTAAGGCAACCACTGAAGTAATGTTGATCCATTTTGTACTTGTCCCAGGCTCAGCCCATTGATGTTGAGTTGGTGAGAAAGATTCTTGGTAACAAAGCCACATTCAGCTCTATCGTGACATTGGAGCCGAGGAGAAGGAAGTTCCACAAACCAATCACCATGACAATCCCTATTCCCAAGAGCTCCAATAGTGACGGGCAAAGCAGCGGAGTGTACAGTGGGGAAACCCCGACCTTACGTTTGCTTTGCAGTATTACAGGTAAGTCATTTAAATTAAAAACCTTCTGTTGGACTTCTGTTTCCTAGGCCACATTTATCTTGTTTTATGTTGATATATAATTATATTCTTACATTCAAATAACGGTGTGGTTATCTCACAGATTCAGACCAAAGCAACAGCACAGAAATTAGCTAGCTAGTGCACTCCCCGGTTCTTCCACACTCACCGCTGAAAAGAGAGTACTTACAATAAAGTTTTTGGATCCAGTGGACAGTCGATGTATTCATTTATTTAATATTGACACAAGCTGTTTTTTGTTTATATAGGATACTCAAAATAAATACTCAAAATGTTCCCTCCGTAATGTGTTATACTGCAATGTAAGACAGGTCATTTTGGCTTTTTCCATCAATGCATGCTTGGATCGAGAAATCCTGTCATCATTTTCCTTTTCTATAAACACAAAAAAAGAAAAACATTTTGAGCAATCGTGACACACTGGGTAACAATCATGGATCTGTGTTTCAGGTGGAACCACTCCTGCCCAATGGGAGGACATCACCGGATCCACACCTCTCACCTTTGTTAACCAATGTGTGTCCTTCACCACAAACGTATCAGCAAGGTAAATTCTTTCTACCTTTTTTAAATATGGAATCAAGTGTTCATTACATAGAAGCTTAATACTTTAATACGGCATACTCCTTTGGGATTCGACTAAATGTGTCCTTTATATTCTTAGGTTCTGGCTGATAGACTGCAGACAGATCCAGGAGTCTGTTAATTTTGGCTCTCAGCTGTACAGAGAGATCATCTGTGTGCCATACATGGCCAAGTTTGTCATTTTTGCTAAAACGCTGGACCCCATCGAGGCTCGCCTGCGCTGTTTCTGCATGACAGACGACAAGATGGACAAGACCCTAGAGCAGCAAGAGAACTTCACTGAAGTTGCCCGCAGCCGAGATGTTGAGGTGCAGTGTGATGATGGGGAATGAATGGGAAGAGGGAGACGTGTGAAAAGGGGTTAATCTAAAGGGGTTGTGGGATGAGACATGAGTGAAGTAAGGCTGAATTAGTCTGTAGGAATAAAGAAGGATAGCAGCAGATTATGTGTCATGGAGAAAAGTTGATGAAGTGGGTATCTTAAGGGATGCTAGAAAGAGGTTCATGCAGAGACAGCATACTAAGTGGTTCTTATGGTTCTATGATACAGTTCATGTCCTTTAAAATGATGATAGCACAGTTTGAGATTTGAGAAGCTTTTTTGTCTGTATAAAGAAACCGATTAATATCCACACACAGGTGCTGGAAGGAAAACCCATATTTGCTGACTGCTTTGGAAACCTGGTGCCTCTCACCAAGAGTGGACAGCACCATGTGTTCAGCTTCTATGCCTTCAAAGAGAACAGACTGGCCCTCTTCATCAAAGTATGACAACACATTGCATAGAAATGTTTGAACTGAGATTCCAAAAATGAAGATATATTCATATGAAAATGAAGATAATTAATGGACTGAATTGTTGGTGTTTAATTAATTGACAGATTAGAGACACAGCACAGGAGCCGTGTGGTCGATTGTCCTTCACCAAGGAACCACGCACATATCGTACTCTTAACCACAATGCTATCTGCAACCTTAACATCACTCTCCCAACATACTCAAAGGTTAGTTTGAAGACGTCTTTGTTTGTATTTATATAACAATAGAAACTCATCTGTTCAGTAATTATTTTATTATTTATTATTTTGTTGTTTTTCTCCTTAGGAGTCTGATTCAGACCAAGATGCAGATGATGAGGTAAATAAAGTACAGTACAGATATAGTACAACAACAAACAAAGAATATTATAATTTGGCTCTATCTAACTAAACTTTTTTTAAATATTTTTGCAGAGTGAGAGGAGTGACAAGAAATGTAAGCTAAACTCTGTTGTTTTGTGTCTCATGTTAGTGTTAAACTTTTTTTTAATGTTGTTATTAGTTTACACAAAGCTTTCAGAAATAGATTCATGCAATAGACATTATACAATCCATTCACTAATGGTTGGTGTTTGTACTGAGGGTGCCAGTATATTATTTATACAAATACAGTTGTGTGTTTATTTTTCCAGTACCAAACAGTCTAATCATATCACTTGATTGACATAAGACAACAATCATAAAGGTTGTGAGGTGTTAGAAGTATTAACATCTGTATGTGTTAAGAGATGCACTGATTGATATGTTACATTTGGATTAACCCTGCTCTCTTATTTTGCTTTTACTAACACTGTGAATAGTTATGTGTTACTGGCAGCTATGCTATGGCTGATGTACTCTGCATTCCCCTCACTCCAAACCCCACTGACTTTTCTCCCATCCATAACATTTACTCTATAACATTTTCTTTAATGAGTCGTCATCATGAATGAAGGTCAAAATAATATTTTTTATTCAAATTTACTCAAAATTGCTTTAATTTCCAAGGTATTTGTGTTAGAACTTCATCTTATCTTGAGAATAATTAAATGTTGTGATCATATTATTCACAGTTTAAAAAAAATATTCATTTTGACCAATTTTTTTTCTTTTCTCATGTGGAAAGCTGTTGTTTTATAAAGAAGTAATTGACGAACAACATAATTTCATATTTTTTTCCTTTGTTAAAGTGTATAGATTTATAGACGGTTTATTTTTAATACTATTACTCATTTTGTAGGAATTTTTCCACTCAACTCACCTCTTTTCACTTCTCACTTTCATGAGATTATTTCATTCATTCATTCAGTTGCACTATAAATATTTATTCCCGTTTACATAAATGTTATTTTACCTCATATTTTACCTTCACTACTTCTTTTATATATTAATGACGCTACAAGACCAGAAAAAGGAGTCAATTCCAATATGACATAATTTTTATCCTGTAATGATATTTAAGTGCAACTTTTTCAAACAAATTTTAAAAAATAAGAAGTAGTACTTAACAATGAAATATCTTTTTTTTCAAAGTATAGTGAATAAATTGCTATTTATTAAAGTACCTTTCATAGCTTTCATGGAAATAATAATTTTTGTAAAACTTTAAAGCAGACTTAAACAAATCCAGAAACAGACATAGTTATTTGACATTACTTACCTACCACCTCCTTTTACTAAAACCCCTATTACTTTTTGTATTTTAATATGTTTTCTATGTTTTTAAACTTTAATTTGTAGGCAGACATGACTCCTCATGTCAGCAACAATCTTGAGAAGTTTTGTTTGTCTGTTTTCCTTGCTTCCTGTCTCTTTGTTCCATATTCAGATTTCTCTGTTCTGTTTTGTTCATTTTGTGTATTTTGTGTTCAATATGTAGTCAGACAAATTAGGTTGATATTATTCTTGTCCATATTCTACCTGTTTTGTTACTCCTCCTGGCTTTGCTTTTGCTGTTGCTGCTCTTCTCCCCTCCGAATTCTTCTGGATCACTTTGTCATCTTCTTTTTGGTCTTCTTTTCAAGACTTCCTTATCCTCTGACCTGTCATTCTTCTCCTTACTCTGTGAACTGAAGATGGATTTTTGATGACATTGTCTTGATCACAGTTTTCTGATGTCTCTCTTCCCCACTTCATTTGTCCCTTATGTTCTTCACCCTTTTTGGTTATGTAACTTCTTTAATTGAAGATGATGAGTCTGAATCAACTGAGACATTCTCCCTGAGAACTAACCAAGCTCTTGACCCTGCAACCCTTGCAAGTCCAGACCTTCTCTCAGACATGTCAGACGTCAAAATGTCTTCTATTTTAACTGCAGACCAAATGGAACACTTAATATATGAAGAGAGAGCTGGAGCTAGAGGGTTGGAGGAAAAAGAGCCTTTGGCTATTGTGTTCAAAGACAGACTGGAAAGAGCTGGAGGAATTCAAAGAGGTGGCATAAATGATAGACAGGAAGTACGACAAGGTGATGCTAAAAAAGAGAAATGGGGTTCACTCTATGAGACCAAGACTGATGAAATGATGTATTCCTCTGTTGAAGAACCAGTCTTACAGGAGGTCTGCATTGAGGGGAAGGCTTCAAGGAGATCTGCCACAGAGGTCAGGGACATGACTGGCATGGTCTCACACCTCAGCATCGACATGGACCAATACATGGAGGACAGACCTATGGTGTTTGGTGGTTCTTTAGAAGACCTTGTCCAAGATAAATTTGAACAGGTTATTGTAAAGCGTGATGGCAAACGCCGTCCTCCAGATATCAAGAAACCTATTAGGAAGAAACTTAGAGACAGAGAGCGTTCTGGATGTAGCAGCTCTGAGGGGGAGCTAGAAAGAGTGAGCTCTGAGGAGTCTTTAGATGGTGATGTTATTCTTAAGGAGAGTGCCTTTGGACCCGTCACAGTTAATCATCCTCCAGTTTCTCCTTCAGTGGTTGAGACACCTATAGGCTCTATAAAGGACAGAGTTAAAGCTTTGCAGACCAAAGTCGAAGAGGAGAAGGTGCAAAAAAATACTCAAGAACTCATTCCTCAGGTAAAATCTTCTATCACCACAAACGAGAACAAGGCAGACATGCCAGAACTGCCCAAAGTTCCCAAGTCCCCTAAATCACCCAGATCTCAGACAGAGAGATTAGAGGAGACTATGTCTGTTAAGGAACTGATGAATGCATTTCAGACAGGACAAGACCCTTCTAAAAACAAAGCTGGCCTTTTTGAGCACAAAGCAGTGGCTTCTTCTTGTATTTCAACACTGATATCTGAATCAGGAGATTCTCATGCCATACAGAGAACAAAACCAAGTCCTATGCAAGAGCCGAAATCCCAAACCCAAACTCAGTGCCTCCCAACTTTATATCAAGAGAGTGATGTCAGGAAAAATTACAAAACAGCCGCAGAGGATCAAACTGTAGGCTTAAATAGAGATAACTCTGAGGAATCACAGTTAATTTCACATAGTGCTTCTTTTGGTAAAACAGTAACATTTTCTGATACAGTTCAATGTGAAGATGAAAGCGTTAGCCTACAGACAGAGGCATCAGAGTCGTCAGAGAAGGAGACTATGTCTGTGAAGGAGCTGATGAAGACATTCCAGACTGGGCATGATCCCTCAAAAACTGAAGCTGGGCTTTATGAACACAAAGTTTTAGATTCAGGCATTTCAACATTGATATCTGGATCGGGAGATTCTGAAGAAATACAAACGGATGAGCGAAGTCCTACACAGGAGCCAAAACCACAAATCCAAACTCGTAACATCACAGTGTTCCATCAGGAGAGTGATGTCAACAAATATGACAAAACAGACACAGAGTATCAAACAGTAGGCTTAATCAGAGATAACTCTGAGGAATCCCAATTAATTTTACAAAGTGCTTCTTTTGGAAAAACTGTGACATTTTCTGATACAGTTCAATGTGAAGATGAAATAGTTAGCCTTCAAAGGGAGGCATCAGAGAAGGAGACCATGTCTGTGAAGGAGCTGATGAAGACATTCCAGACTGGGAATGAACCCTCAAAAACTAAAGCTGGGCTTTATCAACACAAAGACATTGCTTCTCCTTGTATTTCAGCATTGGTATCTGAATCAGGAGATTCAGAACTGACTCAGAACCTCACAATTTTTCACCAACAGAGTGATGCCGAGATTTGTGAAAAAACAGGCTTAGTGGATCAACGTGCAGGCTTAACCAGAGACAACTCAGAGGAATCCATATTAATTTCAGATAATGCTTCTTTTGGTAAAACTGTAACTTTTGCTGATACAGTTCAATGTGACGATGGAAGAGCTGCTCCACAGAGAGAGGCATTAGAGCTGTCAGGGAAGGAGACTATGTCTGTGAAGGAGCTGATGAAGACATTCCAAACTGGACATGATCACTCAAAAGCTAAACCTGAACTTTATGAACACAAATTTGTGGGTTCTTGCATTTCAACATTGATATCTGAATCAGGAGATTCTGAAAAAATACAAAGGACTGAACAAACTCCTACACAGGAGCCAAAATCACAAACCCAAACTCAGAATCTCACAACTTTCCACCAACAAAGTGATGTCAAGACAACAGACGTAGAGGGTCGATCGATGAGCATCAGAAGAGATACCTCTGAGGAATCACAGTCAGTTTCAGATACTGCTTCTCTTGGAAAGACAGTGAAATTTTCTGATACACTTCAATGTGTCGATGGTAGTGTTAGCCCACAGGGAGAGGCATCAGAGAAGGAGAATATGTCTGTGAAGGAGCTGATGAAGACATTTCAGGCTGGGCATGATCCCTCAAAAGCTAAACCTGGACTTTATGAACAAAAAGTTGTGGGTTCTTGCATTTCAACATTGATATTAAAACCAGGAGATCCTGAAGAAATACTAAGGACTGAACAAACTCCTATGCAGGAACCAAAATCCCAGACCCAAACTCAGAGCCTCAACATCCATTCACAGAGTGATTTCAAGGAATGTGACAAAACAGACCTAGAGAATCAACCAAAAAGCTTAATGAAAGATGACTCTCAGCATTCACAGTTCATTTCAGATAGTGCTTATTTTGGAAAGACAGTCACATTTGCTGATACAATTCAATCTGACTACGAAAGCATTACCCCACAGGGAGAGGAATCAGAGTCTTCAGAGAAAGTGACCACATCTGTTAAGGAGCTGATGAAAGCATTCCAGACTGGACAGGAACCTCTGAAAAGTGAAGCTGGGTTGGGTGAACACAAATCCATTGATTCTTGTATTTCAACAATGATATCTGGATCAGTAGCTCCAGAAGAGACGACTGAAAACATTCTAACACAGCAGCCAAAATCACGAAACCAAACACAGAATCTCACAGTTTCTGTCGACGTTTGTGAAACAGATTCAGAAGCTCAAACAGTAATCTTAAAGAGAGAAGGCTCTGAAGAGTTACAGCTAATTTCAGATATGGCTTATTTTGGAGAGACAGTCGAAATTGATGATACCATTCAGTTTGATAATGGAAGGGTGAGCCCTCAGAGAGAAGAGCCGAAGCTGTCAGGAAAGAACCGGAACAGGATGCAGTTAGAAGAACCAGTCATACGCACTGTGAGGAGTTTATCTGAAGACATGCAGATCAGCCCTGATCGGAGACCTTCTGAGGACTTCAGTGCTGATATAAAGGCTGAACTAGAAGAAAGTCCTGAGTACCAGCTTTTCAAGAAGACAGCTGAGGATGTAAACAATCAGCTGGAGGCACCCAACAAAGAAACACTGGCCAATTCTGAAGCAAACCCAGCATTGATCTCAAGTCCATATATGAAAAGTTATTTTGGGGAAGGCGCTTCTCTTATTGAGGATAAAATGAAAGATGATGATTTATGTCTTGAGAGTCCCAAGCATGAAGGTATGGCTGAATCCTTTAACACTAGTCTTGATTTCAGGACCTCTCATTCCAGCTCAGGGGAGAGCGAAAATGATGAAGGACTCTCAGTGACACATCAGATAACCAATGAAATGATTACTTACTCTACTAGTAGAGAAGAAAAATACATCATACCTCCACAGGAAGAGAAACTTCATGAAGCAAGAAAAGATAACACAACAATTGATCATGGGAGAAAACTATTCTCTACACAAACTGACACTGAACTAACAGAGGTCCAAATCGAGGAGCCGCAACTTCAAGAAGTCCACATAGAGAGAAACACATCGAGCCAGGCATCCACTGCAGTGAAAGATATGTCAGGGATGTTGTCCCTAATGAACAGTGATTTGGAACAGTATCTAAAAGCCAGGACTGTGGAATGCCAGCCACCAGGAGATGACATTGTTCAGGAGAAATTTGAACAAATCATTCTAACAAAGGACAAAGATAAAGAAATGCTCCAATCTATTACTGATGAAAAAAAAGGACTGACAGTGGATGGCACTGAAGCAGGTTATGCTACAGTGAAACACCGGGTTGAAAGGAGAGGTGATGAAATGGCGAGGGAATTTGAAGAAATCCAAGCAACCTTGACTGAAAAACTCCCGATGGAGGAAGAATGGGTAGAGACAAAGGCTTCACATCAGCCATCTATAAAAGTAAAGGATATGTCAGGCATGCTATCACTGCTTAACAGTAACTTAGACAGCCACTTCCAGGACAGACCAGTAAAATGTAGGCCTCCAGAGGAGGATTGTACCAAGGAGATATTTGAACAAGTTATCCTCTCCAGAGTCAGAAAATCCTCTAGTGAAGAGAAAATGATCACAACATATGAAAAAACACAAACAATATCTAGCGCTGTTGTGGAGGATGATATAAGTGGGGAGACACAAGAACAGACTGATGTGCTGGAACTCAAAGAACCTTCAGCAGATACTGTATTGGAGACACCATTCCAAGAAGTTTGCATCAGGGGAAACACACACCAAGAACAGTCTACCACTGAGAGGGATATGTCAGGTATGTTGGCCCTTCTCAGTAGTGACTTGGATCAACACTTAAAGGAAAAGCCAGTGGCAAAACAATGCCATCAAGAAGAGGAGGATCTAGTTCATGAGAGTTACAAACAAGTTATACTCAAAAGTCGTGATTCAGAGGATAAGGTAGATGTAGAGGCAAATGAACACATTCAGACCAACACAGTTGAAGTCACAGGATTGTCACCAAGTTCTGTTTTGGAGACACCATTCCAGGAAGTTTGCATCGGGAGAAACACACAACGACCACAGTCTAGAATTGAAAGGGATATGAGAGGCATGTTGTCATTGCTGACTACTGACCTAAGTCAACACTTAAATGAAAAGCCTGTGGCAAAACAATGCCACCCAGAAGAGGAGGATCTAGTTCATGAGAGTTACAAACAGGTTATACTGACAAGCAGTGATTTGGGGGATAAGGTAGATGTAGAGGCAAATGAACACATTCAGACCGACATAGCTGAAGTCACAGAATTTTCACCAAGTTCTGTTTTGGAGACACCATTCCAGGAGGTTTGCATCAAGAGGAACACACAACGACCACAGTCTAGAACTGAGAGAGATATGTCAGGCATGTTGTCCCTTCTCAGTAGTGACTTGGATCAACACTTAAAGGAAAAGCCAGTGGCAAAACAATGCCACCAAGAAGAGAAGGATCTAGTTCATGAAAGTTACAAACAGGTCATACTGACAAGCAGTGATTTGGGGGATAAGGTAGATGTAGAGGCAAATGAACACATTCAGACCGACATAGCTGAAGTCACAGAATTGTCACCAAGTTCTGTTTTGGAGACACCATTCCAGGAGGTTTGCATCAAGAGGAACACACAACGACCACAGTCTAGAACTGAGAGAGATATGTCAGGCATGTTGTCCCTTCTCAGTAGTGACTTGGATCAACACTTAAAGGAAAAGCCAGTGGCAAAACAATGCCACCTAGAAGAGAAGGATCTATTTCATGAAAGTTACAAACAGGTTATACTGACGAGCAGTGATTCGGGTGATAAGATAGATGTAGAGGCAAATGAGGACATTCAGACCGACATAGCTGAAGTCACAGAATTGTCACCAAGTTTTGTTTTGGAGACACCATTTCAGGAGGTTTGCACCGAGAGGAACACACAACGACCACAGTCTAGAACTGAGAGAGATATGTCAGGCATGTTGTCCCTTCTCAGTAGTGACTTGGATCAACACTTAAAGGAAAAGCCAGTGGCAAAACAATGCCACCTAGAAGAGAAGGATCTAGTTCATGAAAGTTACGAACAGGTTATGCTGACGAGCAGTGATTCGGGTGATAAGATAGATGTAGAGGCAAATGAGGACATTCAGACCGACATAGCTGAAGTCACAGAATTGTCACCAAGTTTTGTTTTGGAGACACCATTTCAGGAGGTTTGCACCGAGAGGAACACACAACGACCCCAGTCTAGAATTGAAAAGGATATTAGAGGCATGTTGTCACTGCTGACTACTGACCCAAGTCAGTATTTTGAGGAAAATCCAGTGGCAAAACAATGCCCCCCAGATTTAGGTTTAGATGATGTGGATCTCAATCAAAAGGGAACATTGAAGAGAGGATGGCAGGTGTGTTCTTGTGAGGATGAAGGACTCAAGAGTTCTTCATCTGAGGAGGGTGAGGCCAAAACCTCACCCTGTGCAGCATCATATTTTAATGACTCTACTGAAGAAGCGGTGGGCATTACAAGTTCACATGTGGCAATGGATGACTGTAACAATGATTATAAAGATGTCAGTGTAGTTGCCGCTCAATCAAGTCTTGAAACACAGGATTTTTTGCAACTTCCAAGTAGTACTGACACATCACAACGGCCGACCAATTTGGAGAACCTAAACATTGTGGCTTTTGGTGAACCATCTAAAGAGCCTCATCATCAAGACTCGCTAGAGGCAAGTCCTCTTGTGGAGGACAGATCTTCAAACAAATCTCCTGATTCAATTGAGCCAAGCCCTACCGGAGAATCTCCTAGTCCTGACTCTCTTGAGGGAAGTCCCACTCAATCAAAGGACACAGAACCTGAGATGCCCCCCAAAACAGCTGTGTACGAGGATTATGCCTCCCAGCTAAAAGCATGCTATGCTTCTGACAAAAATATTTTCAGGGATGAAACGGAGCGTGATGAGCAAGAAAACAACTATGAGATCATTCAAATGGAAAGTGAGATAAAGAACGACATACATAACTACTCAGCAAAGGCAGCAACCGATAGCAATAAGTCTTCTGACACCAAAATATGTGACAGTGAGAACCTTCACATCCTGATAAGGCAAGACTCTCTCGAAGCAGATGATAGTCAGGATGATGACACCAATAAACAATTCACCCCAGAAGAGGAGATGTTTAAAATGGCTGCAAAGATCAAAACATTTGAGGAAATGGAACAGGAAGCTCAAACGAAGAGAGAAAAATCAGAGAAAGGTGATCCCAGAGATGATGAGCCAGGTTTAATATTTGGCCCAGCTATACAGACCTCCTCACAAGATACACTAGAGAAAACTTCTGAAAAATGTGTGATAGAAGGCACTCAAACACTTGATGAGACAGGTGGTCTGTCCTTAGTCACTGACACACATCTTTCCAGCTGTGTGACATTTGAGCACCATTCAGATGATGACAAAGAAGTTGGGTCACCACTGACAGATGCTTCAGGTTCTGTTAGCAAGACTCTTGCTATGGTGTGCACTAAAGAATTAGATTCTGTTATTCCAGAGTGTGAGGATGAGAATAATGTAGTCCACAACACACAGCTTGAGGCTGAGGAGCAGACACATCTTTGTCAGGAAAGAAGAACACCAGATAAAACACCTGGTGATGAGAGAAGCCCTGATCCATTTCAGTTTCAAGAAGGGAAGCTTTTTGAAATGACAAGAGGGGGAGCTATTGATATGACCAGAAGAAGTTTTGATGAAGGGGAAGGATATGCATTTTTTCACATAGGGGAACATCCAGTTGATGAAGTTGTGCCAGAGGAGACTGAGGATGATCAAAAAAAGTATTTAACTTTAGAAGATAGTAATTCTGTTACAGAGTCAACCTTTCAAGAGATCCCCATATCATCTCAGGTTGGCATTGACACCATTCCTATTCCCAAACCCAGAACTCTTGTGAAACCCTCAAGTGACAAGTCAGAGAGTCTGACGCCACTTTCTGAAGCCAATCTTGGCAACTCTGTCGAGGTTCAGCTTGGTTCCCCTGGTGCTTTGGAAACACTGTCCAATACTCAAAGTGAGGTTGGAAATCTTGAGTGCCTTGGTCTAGGCTATCTGGACTCTACCATAGCTGACCTTCAGTCAGACACATCTACAGTTGCCCATTCATCATACTTAGAGGAGAGTCATGATTCCTCAGACTCCTCTCCTGATGATGAGGAGGAGGAGGAGGAGGAGGAGGAAGATGAAGACCAGTGTTCAGTTATAGAGATTTCCTCTTCAGCTGCACAGTCTGGCATCCAAGCATATCATCAGGATTCACCCCCACCTTTGGAAATAAACTTAAAAAACAGAAGAAACTTACAGAAATTTGAGCTTGATCAAGCTCAAAGAAAAGCAGAAAAAAGCTCAACTTCGGATCGTAGGACTAGATCTGAGGCTGATAGTGACACAAGTGAAGCTTCTCAAAAAGAAAACAGGAGTTATTCTGATAGCTGTCAACCCACTGATATATCCAACCTTTCACCCTCCAAACTTTGTGTCACGACTCAACAGAACCCTCCAGCTCAGACAATCTCCTTTTCTCCCCTGAGTAAAGAAACCCAACTCTCTAAGACAACATCTGTTCAGTCTTCTTCGGATGCTGATGATATAAGCAGCGCTAGTCACAGGAGTCCAGACTCTGTTATCTTCAAATATGACATCTCAGCCTCAACCAGTTCTGATTCTGAAGGCAACTTGTTGCCAGGTGTGCAACCATCCTCTGGGAGAGAAGATTTATTTCAATTCAGGTCTGCCTTGGATGACACAGTGGAAACTCAGATGCAAAGAATCATCGATGAGTCATCGCCAGAATGTACGCCAGGTATGGCCAGACCTACATGAGCTTTTGCTTTACTATATCTTCTCCTTGACAGCAAGATCTTTTTTTTCTACCAAAAAATATACAATCACCATTGGTCACTTTGTTTTGTGTTTTAATGTGTTGTTGTCTTGTCTCATCTTGCATTGTTTTTTATTGTTTGTATTTTGTGTGTGTGTGTGTGTGTGTGTGTGTGTGTGTGTGTGTGTGTGTGTGTGCATGCTTGCGTTTTTGTGTGTGGTTGTGTGTGTGTGTTGTGATGTTTTGCATGTTGGTAAATTACTTTTCCATATGTGTTTGTCAATATGCAATCTCAAGATTGAATGGCCATGTTGTTAAAGAGTTATTCGCTTTAACAAGTTTGGTGCAGACTTCCACTCTTCTATTGGTATCTGTACTACTAATACAGCTTTACTAATATTAGCATCAACATCGCTTAATCAGCACATTAATGTCATTGCTTACAAGAATGATTATAAACATTTTGTGCTAATTGTGCCCAAATAATCCTAGTCTGTAAACAGGATAAATCCACTTGAGTGATGAATCCAACCTTCATATTTTCATCCATGCCAACATCACAGACCCACATTTGATTTCAGATTGTTACTGCCCATGACATAGAATCCTCAGGAAAATTTTAGATCTATACTTACAAGTATTTTTTACAAGACTGGTACCTGCAATGTGAGAAAAAAAACCTTACTTTGAGATATATACGTAATGGTATGCTACACCTAAAACTGTTGACCATAATATTAAATTTATTGTTTGGCTCTGATGGCATTTTTAGTGGATTGGCAGGATGATGCTGACAGGAAAGAAGAGACATTAACTATTGTTGCAGATCTTCTTGGCTTCAGCTGGACTGGTAAGTGGTCAAATAATGCACGATTTTGGCAAGCATTTTATTTGAATTGGAACTGATGTACTTTTGACTAGAACCGAGGGAATCCCTGAAACTATATCCATGTTCAAGCAACAAGACACACAAAAGATGGTTCAAGTTTTATACGGTATATAGATTTATGCATTCCTTGTTTTGTTACATGTCACTCTAGAACTGGCAAGAGAACTGGAATTCAGTGAGGATGATATCCAGTTGGTGAGAACAGAGAATCCTAATTCCCTCCAAGAGCAGAGCCATGCCTTGCTACAGCGCTGGGTTGAGCGGGAAGGCAAACATGCCACAGGTACATGGCATGTTGGTCTGCCAAATTTCAATTGACATTTTACATAGTTTGTCAATACAGTACTTTAAAAACATTGCTAATATCTTTAAATATACTGAATGCAATATGAGGGGTTTTTTCTTTCATGCACTGCAGACAAATGTATGAACCTCACCTGTGCAATGAACTTATTTTAACTTTGGTTTTAAATCTCTTAAATGATTTATGTATTTGGAAGACTTAAATAGTTTCTTAGTTGTGGTTATTAAATGCCTTGATACTGTTTTTACAATTCACAAATCCCTCCACAGAGGACTGTCTGATTAAAAGACTAACCAAGATCAACCGCATGGACATCGTCCATCTTATTGAAACCCAGATGAACAAGTCTGTTCAAGAGCAAACATCTAGAACGTATGCAGAGATAGAGAAGACACTGGATCACAGTGAAGGTAGTAACACCTTCAAACACTAAGCTCAACCATTTTAAAGGCTTTATTCAACACCATGCCGAGGTTAGTGTGTTTGCCAGCACTCTTATTCATTGCATGTGTTTTTCAGTGTCAGTAGCCCTGTCTTCAGTGCAAGACGATGCAGACAGCCCCAGAATTGTGAGAAGAGTGGAGTCAGACCGCAGACCACCCCCAGCTGTTTCTGAAGAGGACCTATCAGTTGCTTCCCTACTGGATATTCCTTCCTGGGCAGAGCCTGTTGGACACACTCCCTCAGAGAGCATGCATGGTGACCTGTTGGAGGAGCTCGAGATCCCACAGTAAATGTTTCATTTTAAATGTCTTGAATACACATAGGCAGCCTAATTTAGTTCCACTTCATTTGAAACACTTTGTGCATGCCATATAACCACAAAGACGTAAAGAAGTAGTCAAAACTGCTGTTTTTATGGAGGTCAATATTTTCCAGCATGTTGACACTAGGAAATAGAACAGTGCCATATCCTAATGCAAGGAGAGTGAAGGTATTTTGCCCTGTACCCATTGTTTGTGGTAGTTTCCCTGTAGTCTTTTTAGATTAGGGTTTTAGCAGTATTCGTGCAAAAACATTCCTGTCCTTCTGTTTGTGTTGCAGTGAATTGAACCCTAACCTGTGGACCTCTGAGGATGTAATTACACAAGAACCTCCAAGTTACGACAATGCGGATGAGCAAGTAAGTACGCTCCCCACTTCAAATGAAGCAGCACCAGGGAGCCAAGCAACCCATGTTTATGACCCTAAAGTGAAAGACCAGCAAGATTGCTGCAGAGTTGAAGTTCATTTCACCAGGCTTTTCCAAAATGGCACTCAGAGCCAAGTCAAAGATGACTTCAGCCAAACCTTACCATTGAATCAATGTGGTTGTGAAGATGACAAAAAGCAGTCACCTGAAATTCTGACATTACCATCATCTATATCTATCAGAGACTTTGGCTTCAGCTTATCAGAGTCGGACCAAGCTGAGACTGACTTCAGTGAGCTTTGTGATGAGTTTATCTATGCATCACAACATTCAGACATAGCTAAAACCATTTTCAGAAGGATTTCTGACCCTAGCATGTTAGTCTCGGCACCAGAAGACCAACAAGCAACTCTGGCTATGACTGAAGATGACATAGATGTAGCTCAAAAAAGCAACCTCTCGTGTACTGATGAGATCACAGCCCAAGTACTGTCTGGTCATGACAAGATAAGAAAGCTTCCAGGTGTGGACACGGGCATCAATCTCTTCAAATCAAGCAAGGAAGAAAATACGAAACCCCAAATGTACAGTGATGTGTATCCAGAAAACATGCCCTTCATCGATGATTCAGTTGAATCCATGATTGATACAGCTAATTACAGCATAGTAAAACCATTCAAAATGAAGGTACCAAAGACCAATTTGCCACACAGTCTGAAAACTAGTGGCCCTGCACATATGGCCTGTGACTCAACTGATACCACCCATTTTGCACTAAAATCATCTGAGCAAGATGTGATATTACCTTCCACTTTGATAGAGTACAGCCCTTTGACCGCTGATTCTTTGGCATCTGAAAAGCACTGTGGCTCATTTTCACCTGTTAATGAAAGAGATCTGTTTACTGCAGAGGCATGGGTATTAGATGACCCCATAGCTAGACCATTGTCCCCTGAATCTGTCATGTCAATTGGTGATTATAGAGCAATGTCACCTGACTCTCCTCTAGGGGAAAGAAAGTTTTTATCTGCCGACTTTTTCAGTGTAATGGATGGCAGCAGGGCACTCTCTCCAAGATCTGATACACGTAGTTCACCAGATTTTACAGTAAATTGTACTGTAAAAGAATTACACCCCAATCATTCAAATACATTGGAATGTACATCACTGCTTGGTTCGAAAGATTTTGCCACAGATGTAATATCACATTCCTTTTGTTCTGAGTCCTTTGAGTCTTGGGATAAATATAGAGCACTGTCCCCTAACTCCCAAGCACCTAAATATAGTCAACCAACACCTGAAGATGTGCACATAAATAGAGATTTCAGTGCATTTTCTCTGATGAAATCTGACATTGAGTGTGATGAGTTTTCAGATAGGAATTGCCGAGCATCCTCACCAGACTCTCAGACTTCTCAGTGCAGTTTCTCATTTCTTGAACTCTTGCTCTCAGAACCTATACGTGCCCAACTTATGAGTCAATATTGTGATTATTATTTGCTATATTCAGGAGGAAATCCACCCTCATTACAACTGACATCAACCCCTTACAAGAAATTCTGCAAAGAACTTGATGAGGATAACCCTTTGAAGCCAGAATTAGTCGTGTCAGATCATTTGCAATATTCTCTGAATGCTCCTTTATCACTGCTTAATGAATGGTGTGAAGAAAAAAGTACAGATGCACCCAATTTGCTGACATTGCCTGGAAAACATTCAGGCTGTTTAAGGAAAACAGAAGACTCTGTTCTACTGAGTCCGCTTTCATCTGAAGCACCAAAACCACAAAAGGAAAGTGGTCAATCTTTCCTTGATTACTGGTTTTGTAAGTTAAAACCACAATCCTCTGAATGTATCCCATCACAAGGTCAGTCAGATAATAATTTAACAAACATGAGCCAAAACATCACACAGCCCAATGAAATGCAAGAGTCCATAAATTTGTATTGGAAGAAAGACTCTGTAGAAAGCTCAGATGTGTTCAGACAACTACTGAACCCTGAACCAATGGTTTTTGACTTTGTGGAAAGGCCAAGATACATGGTAGAGTTTCCAAATACGTTAGTTACAATAACACATGAAGAAAACTCCTCAAGTGACACTGCAAACGCAGAGTTCAATTGTTCATCATTTGAGGATGGGCTGAATAAAATCGGAACACTTGACAGACAGGCAGAGGCTTTGTTGGTCTGCAAACCCTTTGAGTTTAAACCTGTTTTGTCTCCAGCAGTGTCATCAGACTCCTCCATAGAGGATTGGGTAACCAAGTTGAGACCACAGTCCCCCGAGTCAGTGGCGTCTCAAAGTGAACAAAGACCACTCTCTCCTGATTCACCTGTTCCTCAGTTCAGATGTCCCCATATCAGTAACGATGTGGAATTGTCAAGATACAGGTCGTTTACGCCACAATCGTCATTTTCGGACTGGGAAGATACTGATTTGTGCCTTGAGTCCCTGTTTGACGACACCAGACCAGAATCCCCTCAGTCAGTTTTTTCAGACTTTGAACTTGATAAGCTATTTGACAACAGGGCCTTGTCCCCAGAATCTGTGTCTTCCGATTTTGATTTTTCGCTTCTGCAGGACTGGTTGGCAGACTTTAGAGCATCCTCCCCA
This sequence comes from Centropristis striata, assembly GCF_030273125.1. Classification (NCBI taxonomy): domain Eukaryota; kingdom Metazoa; phylum Chordata; class Actinopteri; order Perciformes; family Serranidae; genus Centropristis; species Centropristis striata. Next base: position 31,457,005 of record NC_081517.1, on the reverse strand, counting down.
GAATCAGTGGCATCTCAAAATCGGCGTAGGCCCCTCTCTCCTGACTCACCTGTTCCTCAGTTCAGATGTCCCCATATCAGTTACGATGTGGAATTGTCAAGGCACAGGTCGTTTACGCCACAATCATCATTTTCGGATTGGGAAGGTACTGATTTGGGTCTGGAGACCCTGTTTGATGAGACAAGACCAGAGTCCCCACAATCAGATTTTTCAGACTTTGAACTTGATAAGCTATTTGGAAACAGGGCCTTGTCCCCAGAATCTGTGTCTTCTGATTTTGACTTTTCGCTTCTGCAGGAGTGGTTGGCAGACTTTAGAGCTTCCTCCCCAGAATCAGTGGCATCAGTTGAACAGCGTTCTTTGTCCCCCCGCATGACATTTGGCCAAATGAAGAGTCAGCATTGTAGCTATTACTTGCAGTATTCTGAAAGTAGACCAGTATCACCACATTCAACACTGACAGATGTGGAATATTATGACTATTGTCTGGAGGATCTATTTCATGACAACAGACCAGATTCACCTGATTCACTTACTTTACATGTTGACTTGAAACACACAAGCGTGGCTATAACTGCACCACCACTATTGAACACTGCAAGAACTCTTACATATGCAGATGTTGTGCGGGGCAGAACAAATGAAAAACAAGCCGAGGCTTTGTTTTCCTGCAAACCCTTCGAGTTTAAACCTATTTGGTCTCCAGCAGTTTCGCCAGACAAGGAGTGCACTTACTCCTCCATAGAGGACTGGGTCGCCAAGTTGAGACCACAGTCCCCCGAGTCAGTGTCGTCTGAAATTGAACAAAGACCACTCTCTCCTGATTCACCTGTTCCTCAGTTCAGATGTCTCCATATCAGTAACAATGTGGAATTGTCAAGGCATAGGTCGTTTACGCCACAATCGTCATTTTCGGACTGGGAAGATACTGATTTGTGTCTTGAGTCCCTGTTTGACGATACCAGACCAGAGTCCCCTCAGTCAGTTTTTTCAGACTTTGAACTTGATAAGCTATTTAGTAGCAGGGCCTTGTCCCCAGAATCTGTGTCTTCCGATTTTGACTTTTCGCTTCTGCAGGACTGGTTGGCAGACTTTAGAGCATCCTCCCCAGAATCAGTGGCATCTCAAAATCGGCGTAGGCCCCTCTCTCCTGACTCACCTGTTCCTCAGTTCAGATGTCCCCATATCAGTTACGATGTGGAATTGTCAAGGCATAGGTCGTTTACGCCACAATCGTCATTTTCGGACTGGGAAGATACTGATTTGTGTCTTGAGTCCCTGTTTGACGATACCAGACCAGAGTCCCCTCAGTCAGTTTTTTCAGACTTTGAACTTGATAAGCTATTTAGTAGCAGGGCCTTGTCCCCAGAATCTGTGTCTTCCGATTTTGACTTTTCGCTCCTGCAGGACTGGTTGGCAGACTTTAGAGCATCCTCCCCAGAATCAGTGGCATCTCAAAATCGGCGTAGGCCCCTCTCTCCTGACTCACCTGTTCCTCAGTTCAGATGTCCCCATATCAGTTACGATATGGAATTGTCAAGGCACAGGTCATTTACGCCACAATCATCATTTTCGGATTGGGAAGGTACTGATTTGTGTCTGGAGACCCTGTTTGATGAGACAAGACCAGAGTCCCCACAATCAGATTTTTCAGACTTTGAACTTGATAAGCTATTTGGAAACAGGGCCTTGTCCCCAGAATCTGTGTCTTCTGATTTTGACTTTTCGCTTCTGCAGGACTGGTTGGCAGACTTTAGAGCATCCTCTCCAGAATCAGTGGCATCAGTTGAACAGCGTTCTTTGTCCCCCCGCATGACATTTGGCCAAATGAAGAGTCAGCATTGTAACTATTACTTACAGTATTCTGAAAGTAGACCAGTATCACCACATTCAACACTGTCAGATGTGGAATATTATGACTATTGTCTGGAGGATCTGTTTCATGACAACAGACCAGATTCACCTGATTCACTTACTTTACATGTTGACTTGAAACACACAAGCGTGGCTATAACTGCACCACCACTATTGAACACTGCAAGAACTCTTACATATGCAGATGTTGTGCGGGGCAGAACGCATGAAAAACAAGCCGAGGCTTTGTTTTTCTGCAAAGCCTTCGAGTTTAAACCTATTTGGTCTCCAGCAGTGTCGCCAGACAAGGAGTGCACTTACTCCTCCATAGAGGACTGGGTCGCCAAGTTGAGACCACAGTCCCCCGAGTCAGTGTCGTCTGAAATTGAACAAAGACCACTGTCTCCTGATTCACCTGTTCCTCAGTTCAGATGTCCCCATATCAGTAACAATGTGGAATTGTCAAGGCATAGGTCGTTTACGCCACAATCGTCATTTTCGGACTGGGAAGATACTGATTTGTGTCTTGAGTCCCTGTTTGACGATACCAGACCAGAGTCCCCTCAGTCAGTTTTTTCAGACTTTGAACTTGATAAGTTATTTAGTAGCAGGGCCTTGTCCCCAGAATCTGTGTCTTCCGATTTTGACTTTTCGCTCCTGCAGGACTGGTTGGCAGACTTTAGAGCATCCTCCCCAGAATCAGTGGCATCTCAAAATCGGCGTAGGCCCCTCTCTCCTGACTCACCTGTTCCTCAGTTCAGATGTCCCCATATCAGTTACGATGTGGAATTGTCAAGGCACAGGTCGTTTACGCCACAATCATCATTTTCGGATTGGGAAGGTACTGATTTGTGTCTGGAGACCCTGTTTGATGAGACAAGACCAGAGTCCCCACAATCAGATTTTTCAGACTTTGAACTTGATAAGCTATTTGGAAACAGGGCCTTGTCCCCAGAATCTGTGTCTTCTGATTTTGACTTTTCGCTTCTGCAGGACTGGTTGGCAGACTTTAGAGCATCCTCTCCAGAATCAGTGGCATCAGTTGAACAGCGTTCTTTGTCCCCCCGCATGACATTTGGCCAAATGAAGAGTCAGCATTGTAACTATTACTTACAGTATTCTGAAAGTAGACCAGTATCACCACATTCAACACTGTCAGATGCGGAATATTATGACTATTGTCTGGAGGATCTATTTCATGACAACAGACCAGATTCACCTGATTCACTTACTTTACATGTTGACTTGAAACACACAAGCGTGGCTATAACTGCACCACCACTATTGAACACTGCAAGAACTCTTACATATGCAGATGTTGTGCGGGGCAGAACAAATGAAAAACAAGCCGAGGCTTTGTTTTCCTGCAAACCCTTCGAGTTTAAACCTATTTGGTCTCCAGCAGTGTCGCCAGACAAGGAGTGCACTTACTCCTCCATAGAGGACTGGGTCGCCAAGTTGAGACCACAGTCCCCCGAGTCAGTGTCGTCTGAAATTGAACAAAGACCACTCTCTCCTGATTCACCTGTTCCTCAGTTCAGATGTCTTCATGTCAGTAACAATGTGGAATTGTCAAGGCATAGGTCGTTTACGCCACAATCGTCATTTTCGGACTGGGAAGATACTGATTTGTGTCTTGAGTCCCTGTTTGACGATACCAGACCAGAGTCCCCTCAGTCAGTTTTTTCAGACTTTGAACTTGATAAGCTATTTAGTAGCAGGGCCTTGTCCCCAGAATCTGTGTCTTCCGATTTTGACTTTTCGCTCCTGCAGGACTGGTTGGCAGACTTTAGAGCATCCTCCCCAGAATCAGTGGCATCTCAAAATCGGCGTAGGCCCCTCTCTCCTGACTCACCTGTTCCTCAGTTCAGATGTCCCCTTATCAGATACGATGTGGAATTGTCAAGGCACAGGTCGTTAACGCCACAATCATCATTTTCGGATTGGGAAGGTACTGATGTGTGTCTGGAGACCCTGTTTGATGAGACAAGACCAGAGTCCCCACAATCAGATTTTTCAGACTTTGAACTTGATAAGCTATTTGGAAACAGGGCCTTGTCCCCAGAATCTGTGTCTTCTGATTTTGACTCTTCGCTCCTGCAGGACTGGTTGGCAGACTTTAGATCATCCTCCCCAGAATCAGTGGCATCTCAAAATCGGCGTAGGCCCCTCTCTCCTGACTCACCTGTTCCTCAGTTCAGATGTCCCCATATCAGTTACGATATGGAATTGTCAAGGCACAGGTCGTTTACGCCACAATCATCATTTTCGGATTGGGAAGGTACTGATTTGTGTCTGGAGACCCTGTTTGATGAGACAAGACCAGAGTCCCCACAATCAGATTTTTCAGACTTTGAACTTGATAAGCTATTTGGAAACAGGGCCTTGTCCCCAGAATCTGTGTCTTCTGATTTTGACTTTTCGCTTCTGCAGGACTGGTTGGCAGACTTTAGAGCATCCTCTCCAGAATCAGTGGCATCAGTTGAACAGCGTTCTTTGTCCCCCCGCATGACATTTGGCCAAATGAAGAGTCAGCATTGTAACTATTACTTACAGTATTCTGAAAGTAGACCAGTATCACCACATTCAACACTGTCAGATGTGGAATATTATGACTATTGTCTGGAGGATCTGTTTCATGACAACAGACCAGATTCACCTGATTCACTTACTTTACATGTTGACTTGAAACACACAAGCGTGGCTATAACTGCACCACCACTATTGAACACTGCAAGAACTCTTACATATGCAGATGTTGTGCGGGGCAGAACGCATGAAAAACAAGCCGAGGCTTTGTTTTTCTGCAAAGCCTTCGAGTTTAAACCTATTTGGTCTCCAGCAGTGTCGCCAGACAAGGAGTGCACTTACTCCTCCATAGAGGACTGGGTCGCCAAGTTGAGACCACAGTCCCCCGAGTCAGTGTCGTCTGAAATTGAACAAAGACCACTGTCTCCTGATTCACCTGTTCCTCAGTTCAGATGTCCCCATATCAGTAACAATGTGGAATTGTCAAGGCATAGGTCGTTTACGCCACAATCGTCATTTTCGGACTGGGAAGATACTGATTTGTGTCTTGAGTCCCTGTTTGACGATACCAGACCAGAGTCCCCTCAGTCAGTTTTTTCAGACTTTGAACTTGATAAGCTATTTAGTAGCAGGGCCTTGTCCCCAGAATCTGTGTCTTCCGATTTTGACTTTTCGCTCCTGCAGGACTGGTTGGCAGACTTTAGAGCATCCTCCCCAGAATCAGTGGCATCTCAAAATCGGCGTAGGCCCCTCTCTCCTGACTCACCTGTTCCTCAGTTCAGATGTCCCCATATCAGTTACGATGTGGAATTGTCAAGGCACAGGTCGTTTACGCCACAATCATCATTTTCGGATTGGGAAGGTACTGATTTGTGTCTGGAGACCCTGTTTGATGAGACAAGACCAGAGTCCCCACAATCAGATTTTTCAGACTTTGAACTTGATAAGCTATTTGGAAACAGGGCCTTGTCCCCAGAATCTGTGTCTTCTGATTTTGACTTTTCGCTTCTGCAGGACTGGTTGGCAGACTTTAGAGCATCCTCTCCAGAATCAGTGGCATCAGTTGAACAGCGTTCTTTGTCCCCCCGCATGACATTTGGCCAAATGAAGAGTCAGCATTGTAACTATTACTTACAGTATTCTGAAAGTAGACCAGTATCACCACATTCAACACTGTCAGATGTGGAATATTATGACTATTGTCTGGAGGATCTGTTTCATGACAACAGACCAGATTCACCTGATTCACTTACTTTACATGTTGACTTGAAACACACAAGCGTGGCTATAACTGCACCACCACTATTGAACACTGCAAGAACTCTTACATATGCAGATGTTGTGCGGGGCAGAACGCATGAAAAACAAGCCGAGGCTTTGTTTTTCTGCAAAGCCTTCGAGTTTAAACCTATTTGGTCTCCAGCAGTGTCGCCAGACAAGGAGTGCACTTACTCCTCCATAGAGGACTGGGTCGCCAAGTTGAGACCACAGTCCCCCGAGTCAGTGTCGTCTGAAATTGAACAAAGACCACTGTCTCCTGATTCACCTGTTCCTCAGTTCAGATGTCCCCATATTAGTAACAATGTGGAATTGTCAAGGCATTGGTCGTTTACGCCACAATCGTCATTTTCGGACTGGGAAGATACTGATTTGTGTCTTGAGTCCCTGTTTGACGATACCAGACCAGAGTCCCCTCAGTCAGTTTTTTCAGACTTTGAACTTGATAAGCTATTTAGTAGCAGGGCCTTGTCCCCAGAATCTGTGTCTTCCGATTTTGACTTTTCGCTCCTGCAGGACTGGTTGGCAGACTTTAGAGCATCCTCCCCAGAATCAGTGGCATCTCAAAATCGGCGTAGGCCCCTCTCTCCTGACTCACCTGTTCCTCAGTTCAGATGTCCCCATATCAGTTACGATGTGGAATTGTCAAGGCACAGGTCGTTTACGCCACAATCATCATTTTCGGATTGGGAAGGTACTGATTTGTGTCTGGAGACCCTGTTTGATGAGACAAGACCAGAGTCCCCACAATCAGATTTTTCAGACTTTGAACTTGATAAGCTATTTGGAAACAGGGCCTTGTCCCCAGAATCTGTGTCTTCTGATTTTGACTTTTCGCTTCTGCAGGACTGGTTGGCAGACTTTAGAGCATCCTCTCCAGAATCAGTGGCATCAGTTGAACAGCGTTCTTTGTCCCCCCGCATGACATTTGGCCAAATGAAGAGTCAGCATTGTAACTATTACTTACAGTATTCTGAAAGTAGACCAGTATCACCACATTCAACACTGTCAGATGTGGAATATTATGACTATTGTCTGGAGGATCTGTTTCATGACAACAGACCAGATTCACCTGATTCACTTACTTTACATGTTGACTTGAAACACACAAGCGTGGCTATAACTGCACCACCACTATTGAACACTGCAAGAACTCTTACATATGCAGATGTTGTGCGGGGCAGAACACATGAAAAGCAAGCCGAGGCTTTGTTTTTCTGCAAACCCTTCGAGTTTAAACCTATTTGGTCTCCAGCAGTGTCGCCAGACAAGGAGTGCACTTACTCCTCCATAGAGGACTGGGTCGCCAAGTTGAGACAACAGTCCCCCGAGTCAGTGGCGTCTGAAATTGAACAAAGACCACTGTCTCCTGATTCACCTGTTCCTCAGTTCAGATGTCCCCATATCAGTAACAATGTGGAATTGTCAAGGCATAGGTCGTTTACGCCACAATCTTCATTTTCGGACTGGGAAGATACTGATTTGTGTCTTGAGTCCCTGTTTGACGATACCAGACCAGAGTCCCCTCAGTCAGTTTTTTCAGACTTTGAACTTGATAAGATATTTAGTAGCAGGGCCTTGTCCCCAGAATCTGTGTCTTCCGATTTTGACTTTTCGCTCCTGCAGGACTGGTTGGCAGACTTTAGAGCATCCTCCCCAGAATCAGTGGCATCTCAAAATCGGCGTAGGCCCCTCTCTCCTGACTCACCTGTTCCTCAGTTCAGATGTCCCCATATCAGTTACGATGTGGAATTGTCAAGGCACAGGTCGTTTACGCCACAATCATCATTTTCGGATTGGGAAGGTACTGATTTGTGTCTGGAGACCCTGTTTGATGAGACAAGACCAGAGTCCCCACAATCAGATTTTTCAGACTTTGAACTTGATAAGCTATTTGGAAACAGGGCCTTGTCCCCAGAATCTGTGTCTTCTGATTTTGACTTTTCGCTTCTGCAGGACTGGTTGGCAGACTTTAGAGCATCCTCTCCAGAATCAGTGGCATCAGTTGAACAGCGTTCTTTGTCCCCCCGCATGACATTTGGCCAAATGAAGAGTCAGCATTGTAACTATTACTTACAGTATTCTGAAAGTAGACCAGTATCACCACATTCAACACTGTCAGATGTGGAATATTATGACTATTGTCTGGAGGATCTGTTTCATGACAACAGACCAGATTCACCTGATTCACTTACTTTACATGTTGACTTGAAACACACAAGCGTGGCTATAACTGCACCACCACTATTGAACACTGCAAGAACTCTTACATATGCAGATGTTGTGCGGGGCAGAACGCATGAAAAACAAGCCGAGGCTTTGTTTTTCTGCAAACCCTTCGAGTTTAAACCTATTTGGTCTCCAGCAGTTTCGCCAGACAAGGAGTGCACTTACTCCTCCATAGAGGACTGGGTCGCCAAGTTGAGACCACAGTCCCCAGAGTCAGTGGTGTCTGAAATTGAACAAAGACCACTGTCTCCTGATTCACCTGTTCCTCAGTTCAGATGTCCCCATATCAGTAACAATGTGGAATTGTCAAGGCATAGGTCGTTTACGCCACAATCGTCATTTTCGGACTGGGAAGATACTGATTTGTGTCTTGAGTCCCTGTTTGACGATACCAGACCAGAGTCCCCTCAGTCAGTTTTTTCAGACTTTGAACTTGATAAGCTATTTAGTAGCAGGGCCTTGTCCCCAGAATGTGTGTCTTCCGATTTTGACTTTTCGCTCCTGCAGGACTGGTTGGCAGACTTTAGAGCATCCTCCCCAGAATCAGGGGCATCTCAAAATCGGCGTAGGCCCCTCTCTCCTGACTCACCTGTTCCTCAGTTCAGATGTCCCCATATCAGTTACGATGTGGAATTGTCAAGGCACAGGTCGTTTACGCCACAATCATCATTTTCGGATTGGGAAGGTACTGATTTGTGTCTGGAGACCCTGTTTGATGAGACAAGACCAGAGTCCCCACAATCAGATTTTTCAGACTTTGAACTTGATAAGCTATTTGGAAACAGGGCCTTGTCCCCAGAATCTGTGTCTTCTGATTTTGACTTTTCGCTTCTGCAGGACTGGTTGGCAGACTTTAGAGCATCCTCTCCAGAATCAGTGGCATCAGTTGAACAGCGTTCTTTGTCCCCCCGCATGACATTTGGCCAAATGAAGAGTCAGCATTGTAACTATTACTTACAGTATTCTGAAAGTAGACCAGTATCACCACATTCAACACTGTCAGATGTGGAATATTATGACTATTGTCTGGAGGATCTGTTTCATGACAACAGACCAGATTCACCTGATTCACTTACTTTACATGTTGATTTGAAACACACAAGCGTGGCTATAACTGCACCACCACTATTGAACACTGCAAGAACTCTTACATATGCAGATGTTGTGCGGGGCAGAACGCATGAAAAACAAGCCGAGGCTTTGTTTTTCTGCAAACCCTTCGAGTTTAAACCTATTTGGTCTCCAGCAGTTTCGCCAGACAAGGAGTGCACTTACTCCTCCATAGAGGACTGGGTCGCCAAGTTGAGACCACAGTCCCCAGAGTCAGTGGTGTCTGAAATTGAACAAAGACCACTGTCTCCTGATTCACCTGTTCCTCAGTTCAGATGTCCCCATATCAGTAACAATGTGGAATTGTCAAGGCATAGGTCGTTTACGCCACAATCGTCATTTTCGGACTGGGAAGATACTGATTTGTGTCTTGAGTCCCTGTTTGACGATACCAGACCAGAGTCCCCTCAGTCAGTTTTTTCAGACTTTGAACTTGATAAGCTATTTAGTAGCAGGGCCTTGTCCCCAGAATCTGTGTCTTCCGATTTTGACTTTTCGCTCCTGCAGGACTGGTTGGCAGACTTTAGAGCATCCTCCCCAGAATCAGTGGCATCTCAAAATCGGCGTAGGCCCCTCTCTCCTGACTCACCTGTTCCTCAGTTCAGATGTCCCCATATCAGTTACGATGTGGAATTGTCAAGGCACAGGTCGTTTACGCCACAATCATCATTTTCGGATTGGGAAGGTACTGATTTGTGTCTGGAGACCCTGTTTGATGAGACAAGACCAGAGTCCCCACAATCAGATTTTTCAGACTTTGAACTTGATAAGCTATTTGGAAACAGGGCCTTGTCCCCAGAATCTGTGTCTTCTGATTTTGACTTTTCGCTTCTGCAGGACTGGTTGGCAGACTTTAGAGCATCCTCTCCAGAATCAGTGGCATCAGTTGAACAGCGTTCTTTGTCCCCCCGCATGACATTTGGCCAAATGAAGAGTCAGCATTGTAACTATTACTTACAGTATTCTGAAAGTAGACCAGTATCACCACATTCAACACTGTCAGATGTGGAATATTATGACTATTGTCTGGAGGATCTGTTTCATGACAACAGACCAGATTCACCTGATTCACTTACTTTACATGTTGACTTGAAACACACAAGCGTGGCTATAACTGCACCACCACTATTGAACACTGCAAGAACTCTTACATATGCAGATGTTGTGCGGGGCAGAACACATGAAAAACAAGCCGAGGCTTTGTTTTTCTGCATACCCTTCGAGTTTAAACCTATTTGGTCTCCAGCAGTGTCGCCAGACAAGGAGTGGACTTACTCCTCCATAGAGGACTGGGTGGCCAAGTTGAGACCACAGTCCCCCGAGTCAGTGTCGTCTGAAATTGAACAAAGACCACTGTCTCCTGATTCACCTGTTCCTCAGTTCAGATGTCCCCATATCAGTAACAATGTGGAATTGTCAAGGCATAGGTCGTTTACGCCACAATCGTCATTTTCGGACTGGGAAGATACTGATTTGTGTCTTGAGTCTCTGTTTGACGATACCAGACCAGAGTCCCCTCAGTCAGTTTTTTCAGACTTTGAACTTGATAAGCTATTTAGTAGCAGGGCCTTGTCCCCAGAATCTGTGTCTTCTGATTTTGACTTTTCGCTCCTGCAGGACTGGTTGGCAGACTTTAGAGCATCCTCCCCAGAATCAGTGGCATCTCAAAATCGGCGTAGGCCACTCTCTCCTGACTCACCTGTTCCTCAGTTCAGATATCCCCATATCAGTTACGATGTGGAATTGTCAAGGCACAGGTCGTTTACGCCACAATCATCATTTTCGGATTGGGAAGGTACTGATGTGTGTCTGGAGACCCTGTTTGATGAGACAAGACCAGAGTCCCCACAATCAGATTTTTCAGACTTTGAACTTGATAAGCTATTTGGAAACAGGGCCTTGTCCCCAGAATCTGTGTCTTCTGATTTTGACTTTTCGCTTCTGCAGGACTGGTTGGCAGACTTTAGAGCATCCTCTCCAGAATCAGTGGCATCAGTTGAACAGCGTTCTTTTTCCCCCCGCATGACATTTGGCCAAATGAAGAGTCAGCATTGTAACTATTACTTACAGTATTCTGAAAGTAGACCAGTATCACCACATTCAACACTGTCAGATGTGGAATATTATGACTATTGTCTGGAGGATCTGTTTCATGACAACAGACCAGATTCACCTGATTCACTTACTTTACACGTTGACTTGAGACACACAAGCGTGGCTATAACTGCACCACCACTATTGAACACTGCAAGAACTCTTACATATGCAGATGTTGTGCGGGGCAGAACACATGAAAAGCAAGCCGAGGCTTTGTTTTTCTGCAAACCCTTCGAGTTTAAACCTATTTGGTCTCCAGCAGTGTCGCCAGACAAGGAGTGCACTTACTCCTCCATAGAGGACTGGGTCGCCAAGTTGAGACCACAGTCCACCGAGTCAGTGGCGTCTGAAATTGAACAAAGACCACTCTCTCCTGATTCACCTGTTCCTCAGTTCAGATGTCCCCATATCAGTAACAATGTGGAATTGTCAAGGCATAGGTCGTTTACGCCACAATCGTCATTTTCGGACTGGGAAGATACTGATTTGTGTCTTGAGTCCCTGTTTGACGATACCAGACCAGAGTCCCCTCAGTCAGTTTTTTCAGACTTTGAACTTGATAAGCTATTTAGTAGCAGGGCCTTGTCCCCAGAATCTGTGTCTTCTGATTTTGACTTTTCGCTCCTGCAGGACTGGTTGGCAGACTTTAGAGCATCCTCCCCAGAATCAGTGGCATCTCAAAATCGGCGTAGGCCACTCTCTCCTGACTCACCTGTTCCTCAGTTCAGATATCCCCATATCAGTTACGATGTGGAATTGTCAAGGCACAGGTCGTTTACGCCACAATCATCATTTTCGGATTGGGAAGGTACTGATGTGTGTCTGGAGACCCTGTTTGATGAGACAAGACCAGAGTCCCCACAATCAGATTTTTCAGACTTTGAACTTGATAAGCTATTTGGAAACAGGGCCTTGTCCCCAGAATCTGTGTCTTCTGATTTTGACTTTTCGCTTCTGCAGGACTGGTTGGCAGACTTTAGAGCATCCTCTCCAGAATCAGTGGCATCAGTTGAACAGCGTTCTTTTTCCCCCCGCATGACATTTGGCCAAATGAAGAGTCAGCATTGTAACTATTACTTACAGTATTCTGAAAGTAGACCAGTATCACCACATTCAACACTGTCAGATGTGGAATATTATGACTATTGTCTGGAGGATCTGTTTCATGACAACAGACCAGATTCACCTGATTCACTTACTTTACACGTTGACTTGAGACACACAAGCGTGGCTATAACTGCACCACCACTATTGAACACTGCAAGAACTCTTACATATGCAGATGTTGTGCGGGGCAGAACACATGAAAAGCAAGCCGAGGCTTTGTTTTTCTGCAAACCCTTCGAGTTTAAACCTATTTGGTCTCCAGCAGTGTCGCCAGACAAGGAGTGCACTTACTCCTCCATAGAGGACTGGGTCGCCAAGTTGAGACCACAGTCCACCGAGTCAGTGGCGTCTGAAATTGAACAAAGACCACTCTCTCCTGATTCACCTGTTCCTCAGTTCAGATGTCCCCATATCAGTAACAATGTGGAATTGTCAAGGCATAGGTCGTTTACGCCACAATCGTCATTTTCGGACTGGGAAGATACTGATTTGTGTCTTGAGTCCCTGTTTGACGATACCAGACCAGAGTCCCCTCAGTCAGTTTTTTCAGACTTTGAACTTGATAAGCTATTTAGTAGCAGGGCCTTGTCCCCAGAATCTGTGTCTTCCGATTTTGACTTTTCGCTCCTGCAGGACTGGTTGGCAGACTTTAGAGCATCCTCCCCAGAATCAGTGGCATCTCAAAATCGGCGTAGGCCCCTCTCTCCTGACTCACCTGTTCCTCAGTTCAGATGTCCCCATATCAGTTACGATGTGGAATTGTCAAGGCACAGGTCGTTTACGCCACAATCATCATTTTCAGATTGGGAAGGTACTGATTTGTGTCTGGAGACCCTGTTTGATGAGACAAGACCAGAGTCCCCACAATCAGATTTTTCAGACTTTGAACTTGATAAGCTATTTGGAAACAGGGCCTTGTCCCCAGAATCTGTGTCTTCTGATTTTGACTTTTCGCTTCTGCAGGACTGGTTGGCAGACTTTAGAGCATCCTCTCCAGAATCAGTGGCATCAGTTGAACAGCGTTCTTTGTCCCCCCGCATGACATTTGGCCAAATGAAGAGTCAGCATTGTAACTATTACTTACAGTATTCTGAAAGTAGACCAGTATCACCACATTCAACACTGTCAGATGTGGAATATTATGACTATTGTCTGGAGGATCTGTTTCATGACAACAGACCAGATTCACCTGATTCACTTACTTTACATGTTGACTTGAAACACACAAGCGTGGCTATAACTGCACCACCACTATTGAACACTGCAAGAACTCTTACATATGCAGATGTTGTGCGGGGCAGAACACATGAAAAACAAGCCGAGGCTTTGTTTTTCTGCATACCCTTCGAGTTTAAACCTATTTGGTCTCCAGCAGTGTCGCCAGACAAGGAGTGGACTTACTCCTCCATAGAGGACTGGGTCGCCAAGTTGAGACCACAGTCCCCCGAGTCAGTGTCGTCTGAAATTGAACAAAGACCACTGTCTCCTGATTCACCTGTTCCTCAGTTCAGATGTCCCCATATCAGTAACAATGTGGAATTGTCAAGGCATAGGTCGTTTACGCCACAATCGTCATTTTCGGACTGGGAAGATACTGATTTGTGTCTTGAGTCCCTGTTTGACGATACCAGACCAGAGTCCCCTCAGTCAGTTTTTTCAGACTTTGAACTTGATAAGCTATTTAGTAGCAGGGCCTTGTCCCCAGAATCTGTGTCTTCCGATTTTGACTTTTCGCTCCTGCAGGACTGGTTGGCAGACTTTAGAGCATCCTCCCCAGAATCAGTGGCATCTCAAAATCGGCGTAGGCCCCTCTCTCCTGACTCACCTGTTCCTCAGTTCAGATGTCCCCATATCAGTTACGATGTGGAATTGTCAAGGCACAGGTCGTTTACGCCACAATCATCATTTTCGGATTGGGAAGGTACTGATTTGTGTCTGGAGACCCTGTTTGATGAGACAAGACCAGAGTCCCCACAATCAGATTTTTCAGACTTTGAACTTGATAAGCTATTTGGAAACAGGGCCTTGTCCCCAGAATCTGTGTCTTCTGATTTTGACTTTTCGCTTCTGCAGGACTGGTTGGCAGACTTTAGAGCATCCTCTCCAGAATCAGTGGCATCAGTTGAACAGCGTTCTTTGTCCCCCCGCATGACATTTGGCCAAATGAAGAGTCAGCATTGTAACTATTACTTACAGTATTCTGAAAGTAGACCAGTATCACCACATTCAACACTGTCGGATGTGGAATATTATGACTATTGTCTGGAGGATCTGTTTCATGACAACAGACCAGATTCACCTGATTCACTTACTTTACATGTTGACTTGAAACACACAAGCGTGGCTATAACTGCACCACCACTATTGAACACTGCAAGAACTCTTACATATGCAGATGTTGTGCGGGGCAGAACGCATGAAAAACAAGCCGAGGCTTTGTTTTTCTGCAAACCCTTCGAGTTTAAACCTGTTTGGTCTCCAGCAGTGTCGCCAGACAAGGAGTGCACTTACTCCTCCATAGAGGACTGGGTCGCCAAGTTGAGACCACAGTCCACCGAGTCAGTGGCGTCTGAAATTGAACAAAGACCACTCTCTCCTGATTCACCTGTTCCTCAGTTCAGATGTCCCCATATCAGTAACAATGTGGAATTGTCAAGGCATAGGTCGTTTACGCCACAATCGTCATTTTCGGACTGGAAAGATACTGATTTGTGTCTTGAGTCCCTGTTTGACGATACCAGACCAGAGTCCCCTCAGTCAGTTTTTTCAGACTTTGAACTTGATAAGCTATTTAGTAGCAGGGCCTTGTCCCCAGAATCTGTGTCTTCCGATTTTGACTTTTCGCTCCTGCAGGACTGGTTGGCAGACTTTAGAGCATCCTCCCCAGAATCAGTGGCATCTCAAAATCGGCGTAGGCCCCTCTCTCCTGACTCACCTGTTCCTCAGTTCAGATGTCCCCATATCAGTTACGATGTGGAATTGTCAAGGCACAGGTCGTTTACGCCACAATCATCATTTTCAGATTGGGAAGGTACTGATTTGTGTCTGGAGACCCTGTTTGATGAGACAAGACCAGAGTCCCCACAATCAGATTTTTCAGACTTTGAACTTGATAAGCTATTTGGAAACAGGGCCTTGTCCCCAGAATCTGTGTCTTCTGATTTTGACTTTTCGCTTCTGCAGGACTGGTTGGCAGACTTTAGAGCATCCTCTCCAGAATCAGTGGCATCAGTTGAACAGCGTTCTTTGTCCCCCCGCATGACATTTGGCCAAATGAAGAGTCAGCATTGTAACTATTACTTACAGTATTCTGAAAGTAGACCAGTATCACCACATTCAACACTGTCAGATGTGGAATATTATGACTATTGTCTGGAGGATCTGTTTCATGACAACAGACCAGATTCACCTGATTCACTTACTTTACATGTTGACTTGAAACACACAAGCGTGGCTATAACTGCACCACCACTATTGAACACTGCAAGAACTCTTACATATGCAGATGTTGTGCGGGGCAGAACACATGAAAAACAAGCCGAGGCTTTGTTTTTCTGCATACCCTTCGAGTTTAAACCTATTTGGTCTCCAGCAGTGTCGCCAGACAAGGAGTGGACTTACTCCTCCATAGAGGACTGGGTCGCCAAGTTGAGACCACAGTCCACCGAGTCAGTGGCGTCTGAAATTGAACAAAGACCACTCTCTCCTGATTCACCTGTTCCTCAGTTCAGATGTCCCCATATCAGTAACAATGTGGAATTGTCAAGGCATAGGTCGTTTACGCCACAATCGTCATTTTCGGACTGGGAAGATACTGATTTGTGTCTTGAGTCCCTGTTTGACGATACCAGACCAGAGTCCCCTCAGTCAGTTTTTTCAGACTTTGAACTTGATAAGCTATTTAGTAGCAGGGCCTTGTCCCCAGAATCTGTGTCTTCTGATTTTGACTTTTCGCTCCTGCAGGACTGGTTGGCAGACTTTAGAGCATCCTCCCCAGAATCAGTGGCATCTCAAAATCGGCGTAGGCCACTCTCTCCTGACTCACCTGTTCCTCAGTTCAGATATCCCCATATCAGTTACGATGTGGAATTGTCAAGGCACAGGTCGTTTACGCCACAATCATCATTTTCGGATTGGGAAGGTACTGATGTGTGTCTGGAGACCCTGTTTGATGAGACAAGACCAGAGTCCCCACAATCAGATTTTTCAGACTTTGAACTTGATAAGCTATTTGGAAATAGGGCCTTGTCCCCAGAATCTGTGTCTTCTGATTTTGACTTTTCGCTTCTGCAGGACTGGTTGGCAGACTTTAGAGCATCCTCTCCAGAATCAGTGGCATCAGTTGAACAGCGTTCTTTTTCCCCCCGCATGACATTTGGCCAAATGAAGAGTCAGCATTGTAACTATTACTTACAGTATTCTGAAAGTAGACCAGTATCACCACATTCAACACTGTCAGATGTGGAATATTATGACTATTGTCTGGAGGATCTGTTTCATGACAACAGACCAGATTCACCTGATTCACTTACTTTACACGTTGACTTGAGACACACAAGCGTGGCTATAACTGCACCACCACTATTGAACACTGCAAGAACTCTTACATATGCAGATGTTGTGCGGGGCAGAACACATGAAAAGCAAGCCGAGGCTTTGTTTTTCTGCAAACCCTTCGAGTTTAAACCTATTTGGTCTCCAGCAGTGTCCCCAGACAAGGAGTGCACTTACTCCTCCATAGAGGACTGGGTCGCCAAGTTGAGACCACAGTCCACCGAGTCAGTGGCGTCTGAAATTGAACAAAGACCACTCTCTCCTGATTCACCTGTTCCTCAGTTCAGATGTCCCCATATCAGTAACAATGTGGAATTGTCAAGGCATAGGTCGTTTACGCCACAATCGTCATTTTCGGACTGGGAAGATACTGATTTGTGTCTTGAGTCCCTGTTTGACGATACCAGACCAGAGTCCCCTCAGTCAGTTTTTTCAGACTTTGAACTTGATAAGCTATTTAGTAGCAGGGCCTTGTCCCCAGAATCTGTGTCTTCCGATTTTGACTTTTCGCTCCTGCAGGACTGGTTGGCAGACTTTAGAGCATCCTCCCCAGAATCAGTGGCATCTCAAAATCGGCGTAGGCCCCTCTCTCCTGACTCACCTGTTCCTCAGTTCAGATGTCCCCATATCAGTTACGATGTGGAATTGTCAAGGCACAGGTCGTTTACGCCACAATCATCATTTTCAGATTGGGAAGGTACTGATTTGTGTCTGGAGACCCTGTTTGATGAGACAAGACCAGAGTCCCCACAATCAGATTTTTCAGACTTTGAACTTGATAAGCTATTTGGAAACAGGGCCTTGTCCCCAGAATCTGTGTCTTCTGATTTTGACTTTTCGCTTCTGCAGGACTGGTTGGCAGACTTTAGAGCATCCTCTCCAGAATCAGTGGCATCAGTTGAACAGCGTTCTTTGTCCCCCCGCATGACATTTGGCCAAATGAAGAGTCAGCATTGTAACTATTACTTACAGTATTCTGAAAGTAGACCAGTATCACCACATTCAACACTGTCAGATGTGGAATATTATGACTATTGTCTGGAGGATCTGTTTCATGACAACAGACCAGATTCACCTGATTCACTTACTTTACATGTTGACTTGAAACACACAAGCGTGGCTATAACTGCACCACCACTATTGAACACTGCAAGAACTCTTACATATGCAGATGTTGTGCGGGGCAGAACACATGAAAAACAAGCCGAGGCTTTGTTTTTCTGCATACCCTTCGAGTTTAAACCTATTTGGTCTCCAGCAGTGTCGCCAGACAAGGAGTGGACTTACTCCTCCATAGAGGACTGGGTCGCCAAGTTGAGACCACAGTCCCCCGAGTCAGTGTCGTCTGAAATTGAACAAAGACCACTGTCTCCTGATTCACCTGTTCCTCAGTTCAGATGTCCCCATATCAGTAACAATGTGGAATTGTCAAGGCATAGGTCGTTTACGCCACAATCGTCATTTTCGGACTGGGAAGATACTGATTTGTGTCTTGAGTCCCTGTTTGACGATACCAGACCAGAGTCCCCTCAGTCAGTTTTTTCAGACTTTGAACTTGATAAGCTATTTAGTAGCAGGGCCTTGTCCCCAGAATCTGTGTCTTCCGATTTTGACTTTTCGCTCCTGCAGGACTGGTTGGCAGACTTTAGAGCATCCTCCCCAGAATCAGTGGCATCTCAAAATCGGCGTAGGCCCCTCTCTCCTGACTCACCTGTTCCTCAGTTCAGATGTCCCCATATCAGTT
This sequence comes from Centropristis striata, assembly GCF_030273125.1. Taxonomy (NCBI): domain Eukaryota; kingdom Metazoa; phylum Chordata; class Actinopteri; order Perciformes; family Serranidae; genus Centropristis; species Centropristis striata. The sequence goes on along the minus strand of NC_081517.1, from coordinate 31,438,503 downwards.
ACGATGTGGAATTGTCAAGGCACAGGTCGTTTACGCCACAATCGTCATTTTCGGATTGGGAAGGTACTGATGTGTGTCTGGAGACCCTGTTTGATGAGACAAGACCAGAGTCCCCACAATCAGATTTTTCAGACTTTGAACTTGATAAGCTATTTGCAAACAGGGCCTTGTCCCCAGAATCTGTGTCTTCTGATTTTGACTTTTCGCTTCTGCAGGACTGGTTGGCAGACTTTAGAGCATCCTCTCCAGAATCAGTGGCATCAGTTGAACAGCGTTCTTTTTCCCCCCGCATGACATTTGGCCAAATGAAGAGTCAGCATTGTAACTATTACTTACAGTATCCTGAAAGTAGACCAGTATCACCACATTCAACACTGTCAGATGTGGAATATTATGACTATTGTCTGGAGGATCTGTTTCATGACAACAGACCAGATTCACCTGATTCACTTACTTTACACGTTGACTTGAGACACACAAGCGTGGCTATAACTGCACCACCACTATTGAACACTGCAAGAACTCTTACATATGCAGATGTTGTGCGGGGCAGAACACATGAAAAGCAAGCCGAGGCTTTGTTTTTCTGCAAACCCTTCGAGTTTAAACCTATTTGGTCTCCAGCAGTGTCGCCAGACAAGGAGTGCACTTACTCCTCCATAGAGGACTGGGTCGCCAAGTTGAGACCACAGTCCACCGAGTCAGTGGCGTCTGAAATTGAACAAAGACCACTCTCTCCTGATTCACCTGTTCCTCAGTTCAGATGTCCCCATATCAGTAACAATGTGGAATTGTCAAGGCATAGGTCGTTTACGCCACAATCGTCATTTTCGGACTGGGAAGATACTGATTTGTGTCTTGAGTCCCTGTTTGACGATACCAGACCAGAGTCCCCTCAGTCAGTTTTTTCAGACTTTGAACTTGATAAGCTATTTAGTAGCAGGGCCTTGTCCCCAGAATCTGTGTCTTCCGATTTTGACTTTTCGCTCCTGCAGGACTGGTTGGCAGACTTTAGAGCATCCTCCCCAGAATCAGTGGCATCTCAAAATCGGCGTAGGCCCCTCTCTCCTGACTCACCTGTTCCTCAGTTCAGATGTCCCCATATCAGTTACGATGTGGAATTGTCAAGGCACAGGTCGTTTACGCCACAATCATCATTTTCAGATTGGGAAGGTACTGATTTGTGTCTGGAGACCCTGTTTGATGAGACAAGACCAGAGTCCCCACAATCAGATTTTTCAGACTTTGAACTTGATAAGCTATTTGGAAACAGGGCCTTGTCCCCAGAATCTGTGTCTTCTGATTTTGACTTTTCGCTTCTGCAGGACTGGTTGGCAGACTTTAGAGCATCCTCTCCAGAATCAGTGGCATCAGTTGAACAGCGTTCTTTGTCCCCCCGCATGACATTTGGCCAAATGAAGAGTCAGCATTGTAACTATTACTTACAGTATTCTGAAAGTAGACCAGTATCACCACATTCAACACTGTCAGATGTGGAATATTATGACTATTGTCTGGAGGATCTGTTTCATGACAACAGACCAGATTCACCTGATTCACTTACTTTACATGTTGACTTGAAACACACAAGCGTGGCTATAACTGCACCACCACTATTGAACACTGCAAGAACTCTTACATATGCAGATGTTGTGCGGGGCAGAACACATGAAAAGCAAGCCGAGGCTTTGTTTTTCTGCAAACCCTTCGAGTTTAAACCTATTTGGTCTCCAGCAGTGTCGCCAGACAAGGAGTGCACTTACTCCTCCATAGAGGACTGGGTCGCCAAGTTGAGACCACAGTCCACCGAGTCAGTGGCGTCTGAAATTGAACAAAGACCACTCTCTCCTGATTCACCTGTTCCTCAGTTCAGATGTCCCCATATCAGTAACAATGTGGAATTGTCAAGGCATAGGTCGTTTACGCCACAATCGTCATTTTCGGACTGGGAAGATACTGATTTGTGTCTTGAGTCCCTGTTTGACGATACCAGACCAGAGTCCCCTCAGTCAGTTTTTTCAGACTTTGAACTTGATAAGCTATTTAGTAGCAGGGCCTTGTCCCCAGAATCTGTGTCTTCCGATTTTGACTTTTCGCTCCTGCAGGACTGGTTGGCAGACTTTAGAGCATCCTCCCCAGAATCAGTGGCATCTCAAAATCGGCGTAGGCCCCTCTCTCCTGACTCACCTGTTCCTCAGTTCAGATGTCCCCATATCAGTTACGATGTGGAATTGTCAAGGCACAGGTCGTTTACGCCACAATCATCATTTTCAGATTGGGAAGGTACTGATTTGTGTCTGGAGACCCTGTTTGATGAGACAAGACCAGAGTCCCCACAATCAGATTTTTCAGACTTTGAACTTGATAAGCTATTTGGAAACAGGGCCTTGTCCCCAGAATCTGTGTCTTCTGATTTTGACTTTTCGCTTCTGCAGGACTGGTTGGCAGACTTTAGAGCATCCTCTCCAGAATCAGTGGCATCAGTTGAACAGCGTTCTTTGTCCCCCCGCATGACATTTGGCCAAATGAAGAGTCAGCATTGTAACTATTACTTACAGTATTCTGAAAGTAGACCAGTATCACCACATTCAACACTGTCAGATGTGGAATATTATGACTATTGTCTGGAGGATCTGTTTCATGACAACAGACCAGATTCACCTGATTCACTTACTTTACATGTTGACTTGAAACACACAAGCGTGGCTATAACTGCACCACCACTATTGAACACTGCAAGAACTCTTACATATGCAGATGTTGTGCGGGGCAGAACACATGAAAAACAAGCCGAGGCTTTGTTTTTCTGCATACCCTTCGAGTTTAAACCTATTTGGTCTCCAGCAGTGTCGCCAGACAAGGAGTGGACTTACTCCTCCATAGAGGACTGGGTCGCCAAGTTGAGACCACAGTCCCCCGAGTCAGTGTCGTCTGAAATTGAACAAAGACCACTGTCTCCTGATTCACCTGTTCCTCAGTTCAGATGTCCCCATATCAGTAACAATGTGGAATTGTCAAGGCATAGGTCGTTTACGCCACAATCGTCATTTTCGGACTGGGAAGATACTGATTTGTGTCTTGAGTCCCTGTTTGACGATACCAGACCAGAGTCCCCTCAGTCAGTTTTTTCAGACTTTGAACTTGATAAGCTATTTAGTAGCAGGGCCTTGTCCCCAGAATCTGTGTCTTCCGATTTTGACTTTTCGCTCCTGCAGGACTGGTTGGCAGACTTTAGAGCATCCTCCCCAGAATCAGTGGCATCTCAAAATCGGCGTAGGCCCCTCTCTCCTGACTCACCTGTTCCTCAGTTCAGATGTCCCCATATCAGTTACGATGTGGAATTGTCAAGGCACAGGTCGTTTACGCCACAATCATCATTTTCGGATTGGGAAGGTACTGATTTGTGTCTGGAGACCCTGTTTGATGAGACAAGACCAGAGTCCCCACAATCAGATTTTTCAGACTTTGAACTTGATAAGCTATTTGGAAACAGGGCCTTGTCCCCAGAATCTGTGTCTTCTGATTTTGACTTTTCGCTTCTGCAGGACTGGTTGGCAGACTTTAGAGCATCCTCTCCAGAATCAGTGGCATCAGTTGAACAGCGTTCTTTGTCCCCCCGCATGACATTTGGCCAAATGAAGAGTCAGCATTGTAACTATTACTTACAGTATTCTGAAAGTAGACCAGTATCACCACATTCAACACTGTCAGATGTGGAATATTATGACTATTGTCTGGAGGATCTGTTTCATGACAACAGACCAGATTCACCTGATTCACTTACTTTACATGTTGACTTGAAACACACAAGCGTGGCTATAACTGCACCACCACTATTGAACACTGCAAGAACTCTTACATATGCAGATGTTGTGCGGGGCAGAACGCATGAAAAACAAGCCGAGGCTTTGTTTTTCTGCAAACCCTTCGAGTTTAAACCTGTTTGGTCTCCAGCAGTGTCGCCAGACAAGGAGTGCACTTACTCCTCCATAGAGGACTGGGTCGCCAAGTTGAGACCACAGTCCACCGAGTCAGTGGCGTCTGAAATTGAACAAAGACCACTCTCTCCTGATTCACCTGTTCCTCAGTTCAGATGTCCCCATATCAGTAACAATGTGGAATTGTCAAGGCATAGGTCGTTTACGCCACAATCGTCATTTTCGGACTGGGAAGATACTGATTTGTGTCTTGAGTCCCTGTTTGACGATACCAGACCAGAGTCCCCTCAGTCAGTTTTTTCAGACTTTGAACTTGATAAGCTATTTAGTAGCAGGGCCTTGTCCCCAGAATCTGTGTCTTCCGATTTTGACTTTTCGCTCCTGCAGGACTGGTTGGCAGACTTTAGAGCATCCTCCCCAGAATCAGTGGCATCTCAAAATCGGCGTAGGCCCCTCTCTCCTGACTCACCTGTTCCTCAGTTCAGATGTCCCCATATCAGTTACGATGTGGAATTGTCAAGGCACAGGTCGTTTACGCCACAATCATCATTTTCAGATTGGGAAGGTACTGATTTGTGTCTGGAGACCCTGTTTGATGAGACAAGACCAGAGTCCCCACAATCAGATTTTTCAGACTTTGAACTTGATAAGCTATTTGGAAACAGGGCCTTGTCCCCAGAATCTGTGTCTTCTGATTTTGACTTTTCGCTTCTGCAGGACTGGTTGGCAGACTTTAGAGCATCCTCTCCAGAATCAGTGGCATCAGTTGAACAGCGTTCTTTGTCCCCCCGCATGACATTTGGCCAAATGAAGAGTCAGCATTGTAACTATTACTTACAGTATTCTGAAAGTAGACCAGTATCACCACATTCAACACTGTCAGATGTGGAATATTATGACTATTGTCTGGAGGATCTGTTTCATGACAACAGACCAGATTCACCTGATTCACTTACTTTACATGTTGACTTGAAACACACAAGCGTGGCTATAACTGCACCACCACTATTGAACACTGCAAGAACTCTTACATATGCAGATGTTGTGCGGGGCAGAACACATGAAAAACAAGCCGAGGCTTTGTTTTTCTGCATACCCTTCGAGTTTAAACCTATTTGGTCTCCAGCAGTGTCGCCAGACAAGGAGTGGACTTACTCCTCCATAGAGGACTGGGTGGCTAAGTTGAGACCACAGTCCCCCGAGTCAGTGTCGTCTGAAATTGAACAAAGACCACTGTCTCCTGATTCACCTGTTCCTCAGTTCAGATGTCCCCATATCAGTAACAATGTGGAATTGTCAAGGCATAGGTCGTTTACGCCACAATCGTCATTTTCGGACTGGGAAGATACTGATTTGTGTCTTGAGTCTCTGTTTGACGATACCAGACCAGAGTCCCCTCAGTCAGTTTTTTCAGACTTTGAACTTGATAAGCTATTTAGTAGCAGGGCCTTGTCCCCAGAATCTGTGTCTTCTGATTTTGACTTTTCGCTCCTGCAGGACTGGTTGGCAGACTTTAGAGCATCCTCCCCAGAATCAGTGGCATCTCAAAATCGGCGTAGGCCACTCTCTCCTGACTCACCTGTTCCTCAGTTCAGATATCCCCATATCAGTTACGATGTGGAATTGTCAAGGCACAGGTCGTTTACGCCACAATCATCATTTTCGGATTGGGAAGGTACTGATGTGTGTCTGGAGACCCTGTTTGATGAGACAAGACCAGAGTCCCCACAATCAGATTTTTCAGACTTTGAACTTGATAAGCTATTTGGAAACAGGGCCTTGTCCCCAGAATCTGTGTCTTCTGATTTTGACTTTTTGCTTCTGCAGGACTGGTTGGCAGACTTTAGAGCATCCTCTCCAGAATCAGTGGCATCAGTTGAACAGCGTTCTTTTTCCCCCCGCATGACATTTGGCCAAATGAAGAGTCAGCATTGTAACTATTACTTACAGTATTCTGAAAGTAGACCAGTATCACCACATTCAACACTGTCAGATGTGGAATATTATGACTATTGTCTGGAGGATCTGTTTCATGACAACAGACCAGATTCACCTGATTCACTTACTTTACACGTTGACTTGAGACACACAAGCGTGGCTATAACTGCACCACCACTATTGAACACTGCAAGAACTCTTACATATGCAGATGTTGTGCGGGGCAGAACACATGAAAAGCAAGCCGAGGCTTTGTTTTTCTACAAACCCTTCGAGTTTAAACCTATTTGGTCTCCAGCAGTGTCGCCAGACAAGGAGTGCACTTACTCCTCCATAGAGGACTGGGTCGCCAAGTTGAGACCACAGTCCACCGAGTCAGTGGCGTCTGAAATTGAACAAAGACCACTCTCTCCTGATTCACCTGTTCCTCAGTTCAGATGTCCCCATATCAGTAACAATGTGGAATTGTCAAGGCATAGGTCGTTTACGCCACAATCGTCATTTTCGGACTGGGAAGATACTGATTTGTGTCTTGAGTCCCTGTTTGACGATACCAGACCAGAGTCCCCTCAGTCAGTTTTTTCAGACTTTGAACTTGATAAGCTATTTAGTAGCAGGGCCTTGTCCCCAGAATCTGTGTCTTCCGATTTTGACTTTTCGCTCCTGCAGGACTGGTTGGCAGACTTTAGAGCATCCTCCCCAGAATCAGTGGCATCTCAAAATCGGCGTAGGCCCCTCTCTCCTGACTCACCTGTTCCTCAGTTCAGATGTCCCCATATCAGTTACGATGTGGAATTGTCAAGGCACAGGTCGTTTACGCCACAATCATCATTTTCAGATTGGGAAGGTACTGATTTGTGTCTGGAGACCCTGTTTGATGAGACAAGACCAGAGTCCCCACAATCAGATTTTTCAGACTTTGAACTTGATAAGCTATTTGGAAACAGGGCCTTGTCCCCAGAATCTGTGTCTTCTGATTTTGACTTTTCGCTTCTGCAGGACTGGTTGGCAGACTTTAGAGCATCCTCTCCAGAATCAGTGGCATCAGTTGAACAGCGTTCTTTGTCCCCCCGCATGACATTTGGCCAAATGAAGAGTCAGCATTGTAACTATTACTTACAGTATTCTGAAAGTAGACCAGTATCACCACATTCAACACTGTCAGATGTGGAATATTATGACTATTGTCTGGAGGATCTGTTTCATGACAACAGACCAGATTCACCTGATTCACTTACTTTACATGTTGACTTGAAACACACAAGCGTGGCTATAACTGCACCACCACTATTGAACACTGCAAGAACTCTTACATATGCAGATGTTGTGCGGGGCAGAACACATGAAAAACAAGCCGAGGCTTTGTTTTTCTGCATACCCTTCGAGTTTAAACCTATTTGGTCTCCAGCAGTGTCGCCAGACAAGGAGTGGACTTACTCCTCCATAGAGGACTGGGTCGCCAAGTTGAGACCACAGTCCCCCGAGTCAGTGTCGTCTGAAATTGAACAAAGACCACTGTCTCCTGATTCACCTGTTCCTCAGTTCAGATGTCCCCATATCAGTAACAATGTGGAATTGTCAAGGCATAGGTCGTTTACGCCACAATCGTCATTTTCGGACTGGGAAGATACTGATTTGTGTCTTGAGTCTCTGTTTGACGATACCAGACCAGAGTCCCCTCAGTCAGTTTTTTCAGACTTTGAACTTGATAAGCTATTTAGTAGCAGGGCCTTGTCCCCAGAATCTGTGTCTTCTGATTTTGACTTTTCGCTCCTGCAGGACTGGTTGGCAGACTTTAGAGCATCCTCCCCAGAATCAGTGGCATCTCAAAATCGGCGTAGGCCACTCTCTCCTGACTCACCTGTTCCTCAGTTCAGATATCCCCATATCAGTTACGATGTGGAATTGTCAAGGCACAGGTCGTTTACGCCACAATCATCATTTTCGGATTGGGAAGGTACTGATGTGTGTCTGGAGACCCTGTTTGATGAGACAAGACCAGAGTCCCCACAATCAGATTTTTCAGACTTTGAACTTGATAAGCTATTTGGAAACAGGGCCTTGTCCCCAGAATCTGTGTCTTCTGATTTTGACTTTTCGCTTCTGCAGGACTGGTTGGCAGACTTTAGAGCATCCTCTCCAGAATCAGTGGCATCAGTTGAACAGCGTTCTTTTTCCCCCCGCATGACATTTGGCCAAATGAAGAGTCAGCATTGTAACTATTACTTACAGTATTCTGAAAGTAGACCAGTATCACCACATTCAACACTGTCAGATGTGGAATATTATGACTATTGTCTGGAGGATCTGTTTCATGACAACAGACCAGATTCACCTGATTCACTTACTTTACACGTTGACTTGAGACACACAAGCGTGGCTATAACTGCACCACCACTATTGAACACTGCAAGAACTCTTACATATGCAGATGTTGTGCGGGGCAGAACACATGAAAAGCAAGCCGAGGCTTTGTTTTTCTGCAAACCCTTCGAGTTTAAACCTATTTGGTCTCCAGCAGTGTCGCCAGACAAGGAGTGCACTTACTCCTCCATAGAGGACTGGGTCGCCAAGTTGAGACCACAGTCCACCGAGTCAGTGGCGTCTGAAATTGAACAAAGACCACTCTCTCCTGATTCACCTGTTCCTCAGTTCAGATGTCCCCATATCAGTAACAATGTGGAATTGTCAAGGCATAGGTCGTTTACGCCACAATCGTCATTTTCGGACTGGGAAGATACTGATTTGTGTCTTGAGTCCCTGTTTGACGATACCAGACCAGAGTCCCCTCAGTCAGTTTTTTCAGACTTTGAACTTGATAAGCTATTTAGTAGCAGGGCCTTGTCCCCAGAATCTGTGTCTTCCGATTTTGACTTTTCGCTCCTGCAGGACTGGTTGGCAGACTTTAGAGCATCCTCCCCAGAATCAGTGGCATCTCAAAATCGGCGTAGGCCCCTCTCTCCTGACTCACCTGTTCCTCAGTTCAGATGTCCCCATATCAGTTACGATGTGGAATTTTCAAGGCACAGGTCGTTTACGCCGCAATCATCATTTTCAGATTGGGAAGGTACTGATTTGTGTCTGGAGACCCTGTTTGATGAGACAAGACCAGAGTCCCCACAATCAGATTTTTCAGACTTTGAACTTGATAAGCTATTTGGAAACAGGGCCTTGTCCCCAGAATCTGTGTCTTCTGATTTTGACTTTTCGCTTCTGCAGGACTGGTTGGCAGACTTTAGAGCATCCTCTCCAGAATCAGTGGCATCAGTTGAACAGCGTTCTTTGTCCCCCCGCATGACATTTGGCCAAATGAAGAGTCAGCATTGTAACTATTACTTACAGTATTCTGAAAGTAGACCAGTATCACCACATTCAACACTGTCAGATGTGGAATATTATGACTATTGTCTGGAGGATCTGTTTCATGACAACAGACCAGATTCACCTGATTCACTTACTTTACATGTTGACTTGAAACACACAAGCGTGGCTATAACTGCACCACCACTATTGAACACTGCAAGAACTCTTACATATGCAGATGTTGTGCGGGGCAGAACACATGAAAAACAAGCCGAGGCTTTGTTTTTCTGCATACCCTTCGAGTTTAAACCTATTTGGTCTCCAGCAGTGTCGCCAGACAAGGAGTGGACTTACTCCTCCATAGAGGACTGGGTGGCCAAGTTGAGACCACAGTCCCCCGAGTCAGTGTCGTCTGAAATTGAACAAAGACCACTGTCTCCTGATTCACCTGTTCCTCAGTTCAGATGTCTCCATATCAGTAACAATGTGGAATTGTCAAGGCATAGGTCGTTTACGCCACAATCGTCATTTTCGGACTGGGAAGATACTGATTTGTGTCTTGAGTCTCTGTTTGACGATACCAGACCAGAGTCCCCTCAGTCAGTTTTTTCAGACTTTGAACTTGATAAGCTATTTAGTAGCAGGGCCTTGTCCCCAGAATCTGTGTCTTCTGATTTTGACTTTTCGCTCCTGCAGGACTGGTTGGCAGACTTTAGAGCATCCTCCCCAGAATCAGTGGCATCTCAAAATCGGCGTAGGCCACTCTCTCCTGACTCACCTGTTCCTCAGTTCAGATATCCCCATATCAGTTACGATGTGGAATTGTCAAGGCACAGGTCGTTTACGCCACAATCATCATTTTCGGATTGGGAAGGTACTGATGTGTGTCTGGAGACCCTGTTTGATGAGACAAGACCAGAGTCCCCACAATCAGATTTTTCAGACTTTGATCTTGGTAAGCTATTTGGAAACAGGGCCTTGTCCCCAGAATCTGTGTCTTCTGATTTTGACTTTTCGCTTCTGCAGGACTGGTTGGCAGACTTTAGAGCATCCTCTCCAGAATCAGTGGCATCAGTTGAACAGCGTTCTTTGTCCCCCCGCATGACATTTGGCCAAATGAAGAGTCAGCATTGTAACTATTACTTACAGTATTCTGAAAGTAGACCAGTATCACCACATTCAACACTGGCAGATGTGGAATATTATGACTATTGTCTGGAGGATCTGTTTCATGACAACAGACCAGATTCACCTGATTCACTTACTTTACATGTTGACTTGAAACACACAAGCGTGGCTATAACTGCACCACCACTATTGAACACTGCAAGAACTCTTACATATGCAGATGTTGTGCGGGGCAGAACACATGAAAAACAAGCCGAGGCTTTGTTTTTCTGCATACCCTTCGAGTTTAAACCTATTTGGTCTCCAGCAGTGTCGCCAGACAAGGAGTGGACTTACTCCTCCATAGAGGACTGGGTCGCCAAGTTGAGACCACAGTCCCCCGAGTCAGTGTCGTCTGAAATTGAACAAAGACCACTGTCTCCTGATTCACCTGTTCCTCAGTTCAGATGTCCCCATATCAGTAACAATGTGGAATTGTCAAGGCATAGGTCGTTTACGCCACAATCGTCATTTTCGGACTGGGAAGATACTGATTTGTGTCTTGAGTCCCTGTTTGACGATACCAGACCAGAGTCCCCTCAGTCAGTTTTTTCAGACTTTGAACTTGATAAGCTATTTAGTAGCAGGGCCTTGTCCCCAGAATCTGTGTCTTCCGATTTTGACTTTTCGCTCCTGCAGGACTGGTTGGCAGACTTTAGAGCATCCTCCCCAGAATCAGTGGCATCTCAAAATCGGCGTAGGCGCCTCTCTCCTGACTCACCTGTTCCTCAGTTCAGATGTCCCCATATCAGTTACGATGTGGAATTGTTAAGGCACAGGTCGTTTACGCCACAATCATCATTTTCGGATTGGGAAGGTACTGATTTGTGTCTGGAGACCCTGTTTGATGAGACAAGACCAGAGTCCCCACAATCAGATTTTTCAGACTTTGAACTTGATAAGCTATTTGGAAACAGGGCCTTGTCCCCAGAATCTGTGTCCTCTGATTTTGACTTTTCGCTCCTGCAGGAGTGGTTGGCAGACTTTAGAGCATCCTCCCCAGAATCAGTGGCATCTCAAAATCGGCGTAGGCCCCTCTCTCCTGACTCACCTGTTCCTCAGTTCAGATGTCCCCATGTCAGTTATGATGTGGAATTGTCAAGGCACAGGTCGTTTACGCCACAATCATCATTTTCGGATTGGGAAGGTACTGATTTGTGTCTGGAGACCCTGTTTGATGAGACAAGACCAGAGTCCCCACAATCAGATTTTTCAGACTTTGAACTTGATAAGCTAATTGGAAACAGGGCCTTGTCCCCAGAATCTGTGTCTTCTGATTTTGACTTTTCGCTTCTGCAGGAGTGGTTGGCAGACTTTAGAGCATCCTCCCCAGAATCAGTGGCATCAGTTGAACAGCCTTCTTTGTCCCCCCGCATGACATTTGGCCAAATGAAGAGTCAGCATTGTAACTATTACTTACAGTATTCTGAAAGTAGACCAGTATCACCACATTCGACACTGTCAGATGTGGAATATTATGACTATTGTCTGGAGGATCTGTTTCATGACAACAGACCAGATTCACCTGATTCACTTACTTTACGTGTTGACTTGAAACACACAAGCGTGGCTATAACTGCACCACCACTATTGAACACTGCAAGAACTCTTACACATGCAGATGTTGTGCGGGGCAGAACGCATGAAAAACAAGCAGAGGCATTGTTTTTCTGCACACCCTTCGAGTTTAAACCTATTTGGTCTCCAGCAGTGTCGCCAGACAAGGAGTGCACTTACTCCTCCATAGAGGACTGGGTCGCCAAGTTGAGACCACAGTCCCCCGAGTCAGTGGCGTCTGAAATTGAACAAAGACCACTCTCTCCTGATTCACCTGTTCCTCAGTTCAGATGTCCCCATATCAGTAACAATGTGGAATTGTCAAGGCATAGGTCGTTTACGCCACAATCGTCATTTTCGGACTGGGAAGATACTGATTTGTGTCTTGAGTCTCTGTTTGACGATACCAGACCAGAGTCCCCTCAGTCAGTTTTTTCAGACTTTGTACTTGATAAGCTATTTAGTAGCAGGGCCTTGTCCCCAGAATCTGTGTCTTCTGATTTTGACTTTTCGCTCCTGCAGGACTGGTTGGCAGACTTTAGAGCATCCTCCCCAGAATCAGTGGCATCTCAAAATCGGCGTAGGCCCCTCTCTCCTGACTCACCTGTTCCTCAGTTCAGATGTCCCCATATCAGTTACGATGTGGAATTGTCAAGGCACAGGTCGTTTACGCCACAATCATCATTTTCGGACTGGGAAGGTACTGATTTCTGCCTGGAGTACCTGTGTGATGTTACCAGACCAGAGTCCCCGTACTCAGTTTTTTCAGACGTTGTACTTGATAAGCTTTTCAGTAGCAGGGTCTTGTCCCCAGGATCTGCGTCTTTCGACTTTTACTTTTCACTACTTCAAGACTGGTTGGAAACCATCAGAGCCTCCTCCCCAGAATCAGTGGCATCCCAAGATCTGAGTGCACCCCTTTCTCCTGACTCACCTCTTCCTCAGTTCAGATCTCCCTGCATGGGATTCCATGCAGATTCGTCAAGGCACAGGTCGTTTACACCACAATCGTTATTTTCGGACTGGGAAGATACTGATTTGTGTCTGGAGTCCCTGTTTGACGATACCAGACCAGAGTCCCCTCAGTCAGTTTTTTCAGACTTTGAACTTGATAAGCTATTTAGTAGCAGGGCCTTGTCCCCAGAATCTGTGTCTTCCGATTTTGACTTTTCGCTCCTGCAGGACTGGTTGGCAGACTTTAGAGCATCCTCCCCAGAATCAGTGGCATCTCAAAATTGGCGTAGGCCCCTCTCTCCTGACTCACCTGTTCCTCAGTTCAGATGTCCCCATATCAGTTACGATGTGGAATTGTCAAGGCACAGGTCGTTTACGCCACAATCATCATTTTCGGATTGGGAAGGTACTGATTTGTGTCTGGAGACCCTGTTTGATGAGACAAGACCAGAGTCCCCACAATCAGATTTTTCAGACTTTGAACTTGATAAGCTATTTGGAAACAGGGCCTTGTCCCCAGAATCTGTGTCTTCTGATTTTGACTTTTCGCTTCTGCAGGACTGGTTGGCAGACTTTAGAGCATCCTCTCCAGAATCAGTGGCATCAGTTGAACAGCCTTCTTTGTCCCCCCGCATGACATTTGGCCAAATGAAGAGTCAGCATTGTAACTATTACTTACAGTATTCTGAAAGTAGACCAGTATCACCACATTCGACACTGTCAGATGTGGAATATTATGACTATTGTCTGGAGGATCTGCTTTATGACAACAGACCAGATTCACCTGATTCACTTACTTTACGTGTTGACTTGAAACACACAAGCGTGGCTATATTTGCACCACCACTATTGAACACTGCAAGAGCTCTTACATATGCAGATGTTGTGCGGGGCATAACGCATGAAAAACAAGCAGAGGCTTTTTTTTTCTGCAAACCCTTCGAGTTTAAACCTATTTGGTCTCCAGCAGTGTCGCCAGACAAGGAGTGCACTTACTCCTCCATAGAGGACTGGGTCGCCAAGTTGATACCACAGTCCCCCGAGTCAGTGGCGTCTGAAATTGAACAAAGACCACTCTCTCCTGATTCACCTGTTCCTCAGTTCAGATGTCCCCATATCAGTAACAATGTGGAATTGTTAAGGCATAGGTCGTTTACGCCACAATCGTCATTTTCGGATTGGGAAGGTACTGATTTGTGTCTGGAGACCCTGTTTGATGAGACAAGACCAGAGTCCCGACAATCAGATTTTTCAGACTTTGAACTTGATAAGCTATTTGGAAACAGGGCCTTGTCCCCAGAATCTGTGTCTTCTGATTTTGACTTTTCGCTCCTGCAGGACTGGTTGGCAGACTTTAGATCATCCTCCCCAGAATCAGTGGCATCTCAAAATCGGCGTAGGCCCCTCTCTCCTGACTCACCTGTTCCTCAGTTCAGATGTCCCCATATCAGTTACGATGTGGAATTGTCAAGGCACAGGTCGTTTACGCCACAATCATCATTTTCGGATTGGGAAGGTACTGATTTGTGTCTGGAGACCCTATTTGATGAGACAAGATCAGAGTCCCCACAATCAGATTTTTCAGACTTTGAACTTGATAAGCTATTTGGAAACAGGGCCTTGTCCCCAGAATCTGTGTCTTCTGATTTTGACTTTTCGCTCCTGCAGGACTGGTTGGCAGACTTTAGATCATCCTCCCCAGAATCAGTGGCATCTCAAAATCGGCGTAGGCCCCTCTCTCCTGACTCACCTGTTCCTCAGTTCAGATGTCCCCATATCAGTTACGATGTGGAATTGTCAAGGCACAGGTCGTTTACGCGACAATCATCATTTTCAGATTGGGAAGGTACTGATTTGTGTCTGGAGACCCTATTTGATGAGACAAGACCAGAGTCCCCACAATCAGATTTTTCAGACTTTGAACTTGATAAGCTATTTGGAAACAGGGCCTTGTCCCCAGAATCTGTGTCTTCTGATTTTGACTTTTCGCTTCTGCAGGACTGGTTGGCAGACTTTAGAGCATCCTCCCCAGAATCAGTGGCATCAGTTGAACAGGGTTCTTTGTCCCCCCGCATGACATTTGGCCAAATCAAGAGTCAGCATTGTAACTATTACTTACAGTATTCTGAAAGTAGACCAGTATCACCACATTCAACACTGTCAGATGTGGAATATTATGACTATTGTCTGGAGGATCTGTTTCATGACAACAGACCAGATTCACCTGATTCACTTACTTTACGTGCTGACTTGAAACACACAAGCGTGGCTATAACTGCACCACCACTATTGAACACTGCAAGAGCTCTTACATATGCAGATGTTGTGCGGGGCAGAACGCATGAAAAACAAGCAGAGGCTTTGTTTTTCTGCAAACCCTTCGAGTTTAAACCTATTTGGTCTCCAGCAGTGTCCCCAGACAAGGAGTGCACTTACTCCTCCATAGAGGACTGGGTCGCCAAGTTGAGACCACAGTCCCCCGAGTCAGTGGCGTCTCAAAGTGAACAAAGACTATCTCCTGATTCACCTGTTCCTCAGTTCAGATGTCCCCATATCAGTAACAATGTGGAATTGTCAAGGCACAGGTCGTTTACACCACAATCGTCATTTTCTGACTGGGAAGATACTGATTTGTGTCTGAAGACCCTGTTTGATGAGACAAGACCAGAGTCCCCGCAGTCAGATTTTTCAGACTTTGAACTTGATGAGCTATTCGACAACAGGGCCTTGTCCCCAGAATCTGTGTCTTCCGATTTTGATTTTTCACTCCTGCAGGACTGGTTGGCAGACTTTAGAGCATCCTCCCCAGAATCAGTGGCATCTCAAAATCAGCGTCGGCCCCTCTCTCCTGACTCACCTGTTCCTCTGTTCAGATCTCTCCACATGGGTTACCATACGGAATTGTACTGGGAAGGTACTGATTTGTGTCTGTTCGACGATATCAGACCAGAGTCCCCGCAGTCAGTTTCATCAGACTTTGAACTTGATAAGTTGTTTAATAGCAGGGTATTGTCCCCAGAATCTGTGTCTTCCGAGTTTGACTTTTCGTTCTTTCAGACTTTAGACTTTAGAGCATCCTCTCCCAAATCTGTCCCTGTTTCATCCATATCATCTCCTTCTTCAAAATACAGTGAAGAACACAGGGCAAGACACAATCCTTTTGTCCACAATTTAATTTCACATTTGTATGATCCATTATATACAGGAAAATGTTCTTGTGACATACCTGTTTTTGATCCTTCCTTAGGAAAATATCCTTACATGATCAGTGGTACACCACAAAAAGAAGATGAAATCGCCAATAGCTTGGCCGAACAACATTTTTCAAAGTTTTCTTTTAGTTTTCACAGAACATCAGATGACAGACGAGCTGATAAGATTCTAACTGCAATCACTGCAATCACTGGTTCCATATCACCAGCAAGCCAGAGTGATTCTGGTATTTCACAGTCTCAAACAATTGAAACAGGATCCATGGGTCCTCAACAGCATGCAGGTGAAAGTGGATTAAATGAGAGTCCTCCACTGTCGTCACCAGAAATATTACATCCAGACAATGAAAATAATGTATATTCAATGCACTTTTTCACTGACCAGAGACCACCCTCTCCAGAATCATTTTCCTCGTTTAATGAGTTTACTTCCCTATCTCCTGACTCACAAATTCCTCAGTTTGACTGTCAACCTTGTTATGACATATACATGTCAGAAAACAGATCTGTTTCACCGGACTCCATAATGATGGAGGGAGATTTTCCTGACTCATGTATTTTTAATTTGTTTGATGACAGCCGACCAGATTCTCCTGAGTCCACTGTATTTGACAGTAATTCTCATGAGTCCTTCAGCAATTTGCCATCAGATGATGAATATACACAGTCCTTCCTTGACTACTGGCTGTCTGAGTTAAGACCATCTTCTCCTCAAATTCTTGAATCAATAGGAGATTCAGATATTTTAAACCAGCAGCCATGTGGGCAAAGTCTCGAAGATGAGAACAGACTTGTGTATAAGCCAGTCTGTGGGAAGTTAATGGCACACATACACGATCCAGTCTATGAAGGAAAATATGCATATAATAAAGTTAATTTATTTGAAGATGCAGCTGATAAATTGTCTTTGAAGGCTTGCGATCAAAACAAATTTGAAGATTTAACCGTCAGTGTGGGAGAGCCACATAGCCCAGCCAAATCTTGTCATTTCGAAAGCGGCATGCCAGACTCAAAATCATTACAGGATTCCTCAGTATCCCAATCCCCAGTACTTGATTTAACAGTAACAGATTCACCTCCTGAAATGCTGATGCCACCAACCGAAACAGTTGAGACAGAACCCATAGCTTCCTCCTCAAACACAAATGACCAGTTGTTTTTTGTCAAGCCTCCTCCCTGGACAGCAAAGAACCTGGACTAGAACACGCCAGATCACACAGGATTAGCCAGGACTGGACTGAGTTGAGTCACATGCCATATGTAGAACAAAATTTTGAATGTTATCATGCTGTCTGGCTGGAGGAGGCATACCATGAACAAACTCAAGCAATGAAAGAATCAGTGAAAAGAAGATCACTTAAAAGCAAAGAATGTGAATCCCAATTAAAAATTATACAAGACCAAGATTTGTTTTTCAAGAACATGAAAAGAAAATCCATGAGTGACGACGAGAGCAAAAGTTCCTTTGTGTCGGTAAGACTGCACTAGCTCTTGCCCAGCAGTGAATGTCGTGTTGCTTTCCAAAGTAGTTAATACGGCAATACATAAAGTGTGAATGTAGGACCCCTGCCTCAAGCTTTTACTAATAATGCCCGGAGGCTTCACTGTCTTGCTGTGGCATGTTTGCATTAAAGCAGAAAAAAATGATCGTTCAGTGAAGCACAACTAATGGAATTTACAGAGTGGTCCTATCTTTTTCTTGTCCTGGTATGGGGCTACATAGATAAAAAGCTAATCGATGGACTTTGGGATTCCTTTCAACTGCTTGAAACTGGCTGATTCAAGCCCTCAGGAAATTCAAGTGCCTTAATTATAGCCTCAGGTGCCAGATATCTTTTTTTTTCTATGTTCACAATCTGCTGTTGTTACAATAAGTTTAAATGTGCTACTTATATGTATTTACTTAACAGCCATAAAAATGTAAACCAACCGATATACTTGCCACAGTTAGTAAGTATGGACTGTCTGTTGTGCTCCCACTGTTTTCATAACAAGCATAAAAACAGCTCACAGAGACATACCACTCCATTGACAATTGTAATGTTTCCAAATGACAACCATATCCAAAGAAACTGTCTTTAAATTGTGTTCAGCTGAGAAATTGAGTGCAATGACTTACTTGCATGTTTGTAGCTAGACATTGCATCCTGCTACTGCCCTTCTCCCAAATTGGGTTGTCAAAAATCTCAAGGCAAGGCACACAACACAGAACTTTTTATAGTCATGCAATATGCTTTCCAAATGTTTGAAGCAGTATGTTGGCTGTTGTCATTACTGCACTAACTTTCCTTTTCGGGGATGGGGCAAACCTGCTGTAGAATGGACAGCAGTAGTATTTGACTGTGACAAATACTGTGAAGTGATGGTTTTAGCATTGTCATGGGCAGTTCAGTGCTTCCTGTGTTTATGTTATGTCAAGGCAGCTAACACTGAATGAGTGGAAAATGAAGCATGTCCACATTTCATGTTACACCAAACTCTGATTTGGATTAAAGTTCACTTTTAACTTGCCCTGCTGTTAATACTGTTAGTGCTATTGTCAGCCATTGCATGAATATACTAGGTTTTAAATTGTTTGTGGTCTGTAAGACAAATATTATTAAGGTATTTAAGGTTCTACTGCAATGACATTACTGCAAGTGGGCTACAAGTGAATTTCCTCCATTGACACACTGCTCTCATCTATAAAACCAGAGCCTGTCATTGACAAACGCATGCTTCATTTAACTATTCCTTTCATCACCAAAATGAATCATAAATCATATTTATTCATATTTTTCCCCATTCCATTCTATCATTTCTTGCAGGTATCAACATCATCTTCCAGGACAAATCTTTCAGAATCTTCAAAACCAAATAATGTCAATTATGGACAGAGTCAGGTCTGTCCAGTTGAGACACCTACCTTGGCACATGATACAAATACCCCTTCCACTGAAAAACTAGAATTACCACTTCCAGGTAGCTTTGAAACACAATCTGAAATCACATTGGCCAATCAAAGAAGCTCAGCACAGGAAACAAATGAAATGCTGTCATTCCCCAAACAAAGTGAAAATTGTGGCTTAGCTAAACAAAGCTCAGCGACTCCAGACTTGCTCTGTCAAACAGCTCAAGAAAGTCTAGATGACCAAATTGTCAAGTCCTCTGAGTCCTCTCCAACGCCACCAGAGTCTGGGTCCCCTCAGCTCGACCAGCTGCTGTCAGATCTGAAAGAAATGCAACTTAAATTAAGACCAGAGACACTTGACCCGCTTCTCTTAGAATTCAGTGATGAAAGTCCTGAAAGCGATCAAAGCTATAAATTTGAAGAACTTTCACCTGAGGATCAATGCCAGACAGAAAATGCTGATAGCCTGAGGCTTGGTGTGTCATCTGGTATACAGCTTGCCGAAGATACTGACCCCCCAAAGTTAGCAGTCACAGAGACAGAGCCTGCACTTTTCCAAACATCCATTCAGGAACCTGAAGTAGTCCCATTCAGTCCTGATCGTACAAAAACCTCTGAGACAGGTGCAACATCAAGCCTTGGTAGTCATAAAGATAGTCCTGTAATCTCGAAAGAGTTCCTTTCAACTCCAGAATCTACCCAAAGATTATATGAAGCTGACATATTCCCCGAAGTAGCTTCAAAGAGTCCGTCTGACATACCCGAGGGCCATCTGGTTATTTTTCATGAGGAAGATTCTACAACTGACATTCTTCAAACACAAGAAGAATCAGTTACATCATCTAAGGACTCAATGGGTCTGACAGAAGAAATGTCATCACAGAGTATCCAAGATCAACTTCCACATTTATGGAAGGAAAACTTTGTTGAAGCCAGTCAGGCTGAAGATGTCTCTTCTCAGTCTCTTTCTGATTTGACCCCAGAGACAGTTACATCTGCAAGACATTTTAGCTTTGAGGAACTAATGCCTTACCAGTCTGAGGGGATCTTGGAGACATCCTCAGATGAGGATAGACCAAGGACCAAAGAATCTACCCAAAGATTATATGAAGCTGACATATTCCCCGAAGTAGCTTCAAAGAGTCCGTCTGACATACCTGAGGGCCATCTGGCTATTTTTCATGAGGAAGATTCTACAACTGACATTCTTCAAACACAAGAAGAATCAGTTACATCATCTAAGGACTCAATGGGTCTGACAGAAGAAATGTCATCACAGAGTATCCAAGATCAACTTCCACATTTATGGAAGGAAAACTTTGTTGAAGCCAGTCAGGCTGAAGATGTCTCTTCTCAGTCTCTTTCTGATTTGACCCCAGAGACAGTTACATCTGCAAGACATTTTAGCTTTGAGGAACTAATGCCTTACCAGTCTGAGGGGATCTTGGAGACATCCTCAGATGAGGATAGACCAAGGACCAAAGAATCTCTGACTCCAGTAGATTTTGAGTGTTTTCACTCTCAGCCCACTCCAGTTAAACCCAAGGCAGAGACTTCATCGACCTCTGATGAGGAGTACAGCATCCCACCTGGATATGAAGAGCTCTGCTCTATCACAACCAAATTTACTCACATGCCTCCAGAATATGCAGAGGTTGTGCATAGTGGTACAGAATTCTCTGACCCAGAGCCATACTTTGACTGCATACAGGGTGCATCAGATTTCTCAGAGACTGAGCCTGATGAACCGGAGATAAGAAGAGTGCAAGACAACGTGAATCGAAGAGTCCTGTTATCCTCTGGAAGTGAAGATTATGAGGATGCTGCCTTTGTCCATGAGCCTCTTTATGATGTGCAAGAAGAGAATGAAGAATTATTACACTATTCAGAAACTTCGGATGAGGAATTCACCTTGTGTGAGGCTTCACAACCACCTCCTGTCTGTGAAATTGGGGCATATGATGATACTGATAAATCTCTGACAAGGGTAAGATGAGATTTGGTAAACCGCCCCAACCTGCAAGCTTTTTCCCGGAGCTGAGCTTAACCAAATATTATATTTGCTTCAGAGAGGAATGACTGCTAACCCTTTGACCAAATGGATGGGATCTGAAACTCCTCACACCCCGTATTTTATTTTGATTTTAGATTTAACCAGTCCTAACTCAGCATGTCACTGTGCTGCCTGTAACCGGCTGTATCACTCACAGTTATAACATAAGCTCCACGTTTTTTCATCAGCAATAAGCACAATAATTCTTTATTTAAGTGAAAGCATGGTATGTTTTTCAAATGTTTTTTCAAGTTACAGACTGCCATGTTGTACTTTCCATTGATAGACATGAGAATAAATTGTAAAATATTTGCAATCAACAGAAAGTGCACCATTTCACTCTGCTTATTGCTTGCTTCGCTGCAAACATACCATTCCTTTATTGGCATTTATTACATCTTAATGGATTTGTGTTGTTTGGTCAGGACATCACTGCAGAGCTTGGATCAATGTCAGAAACTTCTGATGATGAATTTTTGACTACCAGAATAGTGCGAAGGAGAGTTGTCATTCAGGTATCTGATTTGCCATGATTGATGGCGTTTTAAAAGAGCATGTAGGGTGTGGCTAACAGAGTGCAACTTTACTTTAACCAGATAAGGTCTTCACTGTCAAGTTCAAAATGTTGTACTACTACTGTCTAACAGTGTTTAGTCTAATCAAAATGTGTAAAAGCGTGTGTTTGAAGAATAATTTAGGATTTATCAGAAACCTGCCACTTGATTTGCATAGATGGCTGATCCTCATGGAGGTGTTTTAACACTTTCTTTTTTTTTTTTTTTTTTTACAAATGTTTGTTTCCTGTAACCCAAAGTCCCTGTTCTCTCACTGGATTACTCCCTAAAATGTTCGTTTTGCGTCTTGTTTCTCACTAACATGTTTGCGTTTGAAGTGGAGAAACAGATGAACATTGCACTGACCCTAGTTAGCCTCCCTGATTATTTTTTGTCCTTTTTCTCTTACAGGCTGATGAAATGCCTGACCTCCCCACTCAGTCAGTGACAGAAGAAAAGTACAAGGATGAAAATGGGCACATTGTTGTCAAAAAGGTAAAACAAGATTCTATACAAACTCACACACACATATCACATGGCAGTATTTAAACTGGCAGTGACAACAGCCAGTAAAGCTTAACAAAGCTAATTTGTGATTTGTGCAGAGCAACACTGAGGGCTCTTTGTTGCAAAGTTGCAGACAACATTTGTTTCTTGAATGTTTGAAACAAATTATGTGCATTGTTACCTTTTCCTTAACAAATACTTCATCACCTAATGGTCTTTAAACACTTTCTTCCCCAGGTAACGCGTAAAGTTATTCGTAAATATGTATCCGTGGATGGTGTGGAGCTTGAAGAGGTGTCATCAGAAGGAATTCCACAGCGGTCCGTCAGTATGGCAGAGGGAGATGGATACTCTAAGGTGGTGAAGCGGACTGTAGTGAAGAGTGAGGGAGACCACACAGAGGTTTGTGTACTGTGTATTGTGTGTGTGTTCGTTATAGTAGTCTTCAAAATCTTTTTTTTAAAGGGACGTTTTACCAAAATCAAAAAACACAAGTTTTTTCTCTTACCTTTAGTGCGACTTATAAATCTAGATTGCTTTGGTGTTGGTCTCAGAGATGTCTGCCCTCTCTTTAATATAATGGAACTAGCCATTTAATGTATTAACTATACTAGAACTATAGTAAAAATAATATAGGTCCTACATGAATCTGTTTACAAGGTCCAGATATCTATAATATCTCCATAACTTGTCAAGTCACAACAAAACTATCTACAGTACAGATAGGTAACATTTATATTGGTATTAGTGTGTAAAAAGCAATTAAATGACAAACTAATGACTTTTTCTTCTCACTTAGGTAACATTTGCTGAATGTGAGGGTTTCTCAGCATCAAATCAGAAGACAGCTGATGGTTGTAAGGTCAGTCACGTAGAAAGGACAACGGTGCTGGAGGGTGACAGGACAATGACACACCAGGGTGATCCATCTTTGTCCTCTGACCTTCCCTCAGCCCAAGACGACTTCAAACAGGTTGGTTCATAACCTCATTACCATTATTTTTAAATATTGTAGCTCCACTACAGTCCCATGTGCAGAAATTTATTTCACATGCATATGGAGAGGTACCAAATCGATTTTCTTTCTTTTTTTATAATTTCATGTCACAAGGCACTTGGTTATGTAAGTGGGTTAAGTGGAACAGAGCTCCCTCGTGTGGTAGAGAGAGAGACTGTCAAAGAAGATGGAACTGTGGTCAGGAGGTGTGTGAGTGCTGGAGTGCACCTGTTTGATTGTGTGTGTGTGTGACTACTAGTATTTTGAGAGTGTTGAGTGACATAGGTTTATCAATTTTACTAATATTCACTAATATTTGCTAGTGTTGCTATCATCAACGCTTAGTCAAGCGGTGTACTGGAAAATTATTTTATTTTCTGTAAATCAGAGAGGGATAATATACAATGAACCAGATTGAGTATGTTATTTCTATCATTATTTTTGGTTTTTACTCTGAGAAGACAAGTAAGTATGCTGTAGGTGCCAGATAGAATATTTTTTATTTTCCTATAAAATATGACAAACTTTTATCATGGAGAATCTCCCATTTCACATGATTGAATGACTGCCTGCATGGTCTATCTATTTTCACCCACTACTTTTGTAAAAGACCTTTCAATCCCTTATTTTTTTCTCCATAATGTTTTACTCAACATTTTATGAACATTTTTGTTCCATCAATGTCAATTCAGGGCATAAAGGGACAATGAAAATACACGGTCACCCTTAAAGTTGGAATAATTTTGTTTTTTAGACACAATCCTCTGTTAATCGTTTAATTTTCATTGTGATATGTTTGGAAGAGATGGATTAATAAAGTTTTGAGAAGATATTCACTATATCTGTCAAGAATAAATCACATTGACACAATCATTTCATCGAAAGAGGTAAAAAAAAAATGTATTCCAACTTTATGAACGACTGTGTATATACATCATATGCAATGGCCTTCCTAGTCCAGAGACATGGAGAATGCTGGCTAAGGAACATTGAGGTTGCTTTGACAGCTCATTGTGGGTTAAAAAGGACACGTTGTTTGTTTTCCCTTAAAATGTTCTTCTATCATTAGTTATTGGGGTCAGTTTTTGTGTAATTGCTATGAATGTGCAACATAATCATTAGGCTTCTGCAGCTATAAAGTAGCTATGCTGTGCATGTGATCACAATTTAATATTGGATTTTCAAAGCATGATATAATTTGTTGGTGTTTTGTTTATTTCCCCTAACATACCTTACAAGTGTAGCAAAATCTGTTTCTTCAATTTAATTTTTGCAAAGCCTTAGGTGCAGTTTTTTTATGATGCTGACCTGCCTTCCTCTGTTTGTTTCCACTCCCTCTTTGCTCCTCCTCTAAGGGCCCACATGCGTAAAGGTTGCACTCACAGACAAACAGTGGTGAAGGAGGCTGGGCAGCGCAAACAGGTCCTTCTAGAGCAAGTGGACAACCCCAGAAAAGGGTCAAAACCACGTGACCTCCAGCAGCATCTCCACCAGCTCTTTCACCGCTACTACGAAGAACAAAAGGAGGACACCGATGTGGACGAAGAGAAGGAGGAAGAGTAGAAGAATGTGTAACACTCCCCCACTCCCTGGCTCTGCCCATGCTAAAGTCCCCCGCCCCTGATCCTATGCATTAGCAACATGCAATCCCAGTGTGCACCACTGCACCTCAAAGCTACCACTGTCTTCCCATTTAAGTCCTGGAAGATGACCTTTTGTTCACAATTAGTTTTCTTCCCTGGCTGGTATAATGTATTCATGATTTTCTTTTCATGTTCTAATGTTGTTTTGCCTTTTTGTGACCAAAGAAAGCTTTCTGTTGTTTTCCTGATTAATTTTACTTTCCATGTCAGAATTTATATTTTTGTCTTGATGCAGTGGTAGAGCAACAACAAACAAAAAAAAACACAAAGAAAACAGGAATACTATTCACTTCAACTAACTCACAAACCTCCTGAAGGTAAAGAACGATTTACCTGCAAAATACTGGTACTACTCTCTTGAGTAGGTGCTTGGACTGAAAGACAATATCTCTTACACTGCACTGCCTCTCACAACCAGAGTTTCTCAGATATTCCTTACTTAAAAACGGTCTCACTCAATGTACTAGCCTCTCCGCTCTTTTTGATTCATGTGGTCAAGATGTCACACAGAGAAAACCAGACTGTATCGACACTGAATTTAACTACTGCTGCTGCTGCTGCTGTGTTTTGTGTAGGCTATGTGTAATCTGTCTTTGGGAATTATATATTATCTATAATCTAGACCTTACTGACATCAGTAGCCTAGGAATTAATAATCACTCATGTGAAGTAGAGCAGGCATGACTAATCAACATCTGTCATTATGATCCTAGCTTTGACTGCTTTCTAGTTGTATGGATTGCCCTTCTGCCTCTCTTTTCCTTCTGTATGTGTCTTTCTCTCCGTGCTTTTTTGTTTAATTTGAGTGTTTTTCTTTTCTTTTAAATTGTTGAGCATGACTCCTACTGTATGAATGGTGAATGTGTGAGTGAGGTTGTACTGTGCGAACTGTATGTTTGTGAGTTTAATATGCTACTGCATTATCAGCTGGTTTGCAGAGGGTATTGTAAGTGATATTATAAGCTGATTTTAAACAGTTTTTTGAAGATGTTTTAGTTTATTATTGATTTTGAGTTTTGTTTACTAGTAAGTATAGAAAGCTTATATAATCTTTGTTTGCCACTGGTTTAAAAAAAAAAAGAACATCACAGCAGTTTTAGAAGGTCTGATATGACATTTGTGGTGAGGTGATCAGGCGTTCCTGCTTTATTTAATGTTAGAATTTTATTAGTTTATCTTTTGAACGAGTGTTGGACCAGTTGTTGGAAGTATGCTTGTGTGTGAGTGAATGACAGCGTGTGCAGGTTTCTGTCAGCGCAGAAAAGAAACATTTATTTTACACAAACCGCGTTTGCACTCCTGAATGTCAGGAGGAAGCACCTCCATGCTTTTTTGTGCACAGGATATGAGGTACAGTATATCTTAGCCACAGAGAAAGTTTAATTTTGGCAAGGCAGATGATAAATACAAGATAAATGATACACCAGGCACACGCGCAATGAGGCAGGTTGAGAGCTTAAACATACCATTACTCACAGCTCTGAGCATCGCTACTGTATGTATCTACAACATGTAATGTATTTATTTCACTATCACTGTTTACTTTGTGATTTAGAAAAATATGTAAAATGCAAACTAGTGGAAGTTCACTGTGACAGGTATGCTTTTAATTTGAAGAATCAGCATCCCTTTTCTGTGATGATGACAGTTATATACATATACAATGCATATATAAATATCTATAAGGGCATGTATTACTGTATCAAAATTCAAAAAGAAAAAAACAAAATGGCTGCAGTGTGTCTATGGCTCATAGAGAATAAAAATCTACAAATGTATAGTGCTGTATCTTGTTATATCTTGTGAATTTGTCCAGTTCCCTTGAACATACACAACAAACACCATCAGTGCAACCTGGTGTTTCCCCCAGCTCAATCATTTAAGCACATCTCCTGTAAAAACATAGCTTAATTTCTTAAAACTCCAAACCAAAAACTGAAAAGATTTATACATTTTGTCAAAATTACACAAATCCTGAAAAACCACTGTACTAAAACCTTTGAACATGTTATAGTTCAATGAAGTGCCTTGCTCTAATCGGGCAGATGTTTTGAATGGCCACATGTTCCAGACAGACACGATGAGGGGTGACAACACTGAAGCAGTAATAGCAGGAGTCCAGCAACCAGCCCATTCCAAATGGGCACAAGCTCTTCAGGCCAAATGGGCACTACACAAGTTTAAATAGAGTTTTTTTATTTCATCCACCTAACGAACGAACAAAAGAACAAACAAACTCACTCTTGTATGTGACAGAGCCAGCAGCTGGATTTTGCACACACAGTCAGTATTAGTAGCGTGTGTGTATAGGCAAACAAACAACACCATTGTTAATTTGTTAATTGCGTTATTATATTTGTGAGAAGTTATTACAATATTGTAAGTTGAAGATTTTCACTTTTCCACAAACATAATAAGTACCTGCAAACGTAATAGTTATTACATTTGTGGGAAATAGCGTGTTATGTTTGTAGTAGGCAGCGGCTATTACGTTTGTGGAAAATGTATTACGTTTGTGGGAGTATTGCATTAAAAGCTGCAGATTTTTATTACGTTTGTGGTTTATTACTTTTGTGGACATTATTACATTCGCTGGCGTTACACACCATATTATGGGATGTCCAAAACTGACCCCCTCAAAGAAAAGTCACACTATAGCATGTCGATTTTTGTCAAAATGGTCAATTTTTAAAATGGCTAAAAATGCCAGAAATGGGTCAATTATAATTTATCTGTTGATACATATTGCCAGAAATGAAAGCAAAACACCATATTATGCGATGTCCAAAAACTGAAAAAAGTCATACTATAGCATGTGGATTTTTGTCAAAAATGGTCAAATTTTAAAATGCTAAAAAATGAGTCAGTTATAGTCGATGTCGTTGATTCATATGGTAGTATAGTTTGTCCAAAAATAGCGAAAAAACACCATATCATGGGGTGTTCAAAAATGACCCACTCAAAAAAAAGTCATCCTATAGCATGTCGATTTATCTCAACATTGGTCAAATTTTAAAATAACTAAAAATGCAAAAAAAAAAAAAAAAAGGGTCAATTATAGACTGTTGATACATATCGGAGCATAATATTGCCAGAAATGACAAAAAAACACCATATTATGGGATGTCCAAAAATATCCCCCTCCAAAAAAAAGTCATACTATATGTCGATTTTTGTCAAAAATTGTCAAATTTTTAAATGCTAAAAATGGGTCAATTATAGTCTGCTGATTCATGTGGTAGTATAGTTTGTCCAAAAATAATGACTGAAAAAAGTCATACTATAGCATGTCGATTTTTGTCAAAAATGGTAAAATTTTAAAATGCTGAAAAATGAGTCAGTTATAGTCTGTTGATTCATATGGTAGTATAGTTCGTTAAAAAAAAAAAAAATTGCGAAAAAACACCATATTATGGGATGTCCAAAAATGCCCCTTCAAAAAAAAGTCATACTATAGCATGACGATTTTTGTCAAAAATGGTCAAATTTATAAATGGCTAAATTGCTAGAAATGGGTCAATTATAGTCTGTTGATTCATGTGGTAGTATAGTTTGTCCAGAAATAGCACAAAAAAAAACACCATGGGATGTCCAAAAATGCCCCCTCAAAAAAAAAAAGTCATACTATAGCATGTCGATTTTTGTCAATCATGGTCAAATTTGTGCTTACTTATAATCTGTCATTTTATAATAAACCATGAAAATATTCAGGAAAAACATCTGGACGATTCATATTATTTGACATCTGTACAGCTCGCACTGCTGAGGCCAGCAGCTAACCTTCACTTTCTGCTACCAGTTGGGCTCTGCCCACAAAATACGTTATTGTTGATAAACAGTAAATCGGCCTATAGTATGTTGAAAAAAGTAAAAACGGACATATTGAGGGTTGATCAAAATTGATGCGCTAATCATGGTAATAGTACAGCAATTTTAAAACACCATATTATAGCATGTCCAGAAATGGGGAAAAAACAAAAATAAAAACGGCATAGTAGCCTATAGTATTTTGAAAAAAGTAAAAAAAAACAAAAAACCAACTTATATTGCAGTTTGTCCAAAAATACCAACAAAAGAAAATGCTGTAGAATAGCATGCTTATCATGGTTATAGTGTAGTTTTGTTTCAAATGTACTAGTGCAGTCCCCGTAGGAAGTATGTCCAAACAAACCCACGCAGCGATAGTGTTGGCTAATGCCTCTTGCTAGTGTAACCTTAAATAACACAGGAACGCTATCTTTCCGTCCGTATTATGCTGAGCTGTCAGATTTATTGTCACATTAGGCAGTATGCTGCACTAAAAGTACATTAACATGAACCCAATTAGCTGATATACTATATTGCATGTACTAAGTATCTCATATGAAATGATTATAGGCATTACGCTAAGCAACATGAATGTCGAATTATATAGTAATGCAAAATAACAAGTGAATAAAGCTAAATCTCCACTCCACGAATTTGCCCATTACATGCCACACTACAACGTCTGCAACACTTACTTTTCATAAGGTACACACACCATACACATTGAACATTGATATTTGCTGGAAACTATTAGAATATTATTGGAAAATCGAACCTTGTAGCGCACTTTAAAACTCCAAATGATAGGCTAATAGACTTACAGATGAGATGAGTCAGGCGTGGAAATCCAGAGTGAATTGTGTTACTGACCAGGTGTAGGCCTATCACACAATGGGGTGGAGCTCCCCATAAGGCGTCTGATCGGAAACAGTGCAATGCCACAACACATCCTACGTAAATAATGATATTTTGAAAAATTAATTCAAAAATCTTCAAAATCGAGGATGCACACCTTCGTGCCATGCACAAGCCACATACGAAATCTTAGGTCTGACTAACGGTCAGCAGATATGCCCTAAACCCACACACACATACAAACACATGCTACTTTCTTTTATAGAAAGATGTAATCCATATCTGTCCCCACTTACCTTCATTCAGAAGGAGCTTTGATAGCGGCTATTGATGTCTGTATATACATGTATTTTTTTAAAATCCTCTCGACTAATAAATCATGCAGTGCCTGAATTGGACAAAAAGTCTCTATTCAGTAGTTCAGCAGTTGCATGACATGATCATTGGATGTGTCTTATATTTACACATATATACACATATATTGTAGGGATGACCCCAAATAGTCGGCTATTCAATAGTTTGATGTATGATTTGACTGCCAAGTTCACAGTCAAGTTGTTGCAGTTGCAGGATAATGTTGCTACGAAACAAAGGATCATTCAGTTCAGGTTGATTTTACACAGAATTGCTTGATTTCTCCCAAAAATATGTATATATAATCTGAATAGCAATCTATTAAATAACAGTGTTGATAAAATTGGAAGTAGGGGTACTGAGACAAAAAAGAGAAGTGCCGATATAAGAACTGCTGAATACTGGCCCATTTCAGGCACTGAAATCATGCCTTTATTCAAAAGTGTATTAGGATAGAGCAAAGATCACAAAGAAATACATCAAATAATAAACTTCAAATCTAACACACATGGCAGCAGCTCCCTCTACCGCTTTGCTAGGGTAACAGCAGCAAAAACAAGACAAGGTAAAACTCATTCATTATCACACCTTTTAGCTGATTTATTTATTTCTTAAACATGTTAAGCCATCCATTGCCGTGCTGGCAACAGGTTCACACCATATAAGGAGTGGTGCATTGCATTGACATCATACGTTTCGTCAAAAGAAATGTTTATCATATATTCCCCTTACAAAAGAAGAGACCAACCAATTGAAAAGAGCAGACAGTAAGGATAACAAAGACACCGGCATTGTCCTGCAGTGGTATGGAGGCCACTGGCTGGTAGAAGCACTGATCGTCAAGGAAGACATCCCAACATTTATTACAGTCCAACTCTTATTTGACTCCTTCACTGCTGTCTTACCATCCTCTTGTCTGACTGTAAAGTTCTTTAAGCCAGTGCTTTTACGGCAGACTCATTAGCCCGACTGTCAGGTTAACACTTGACTGAAGGTAGAAACTATAGAGCCTTCGCTCCATCTTCATCATCTCCACCTTCTCTGTGCAATTGGCTAAGTAACACACTGGAAATGACGAATAAAATAACATAAAACCCTACATACAGTCATACAATACAAGTACAAACATTATGAAAAATGAGCTCGTTTTCTTCTCATTTTTATACAAAATGTAAGGGGTGCTTCAGCAACCAGGAGTTTATTTTCCCTCCTCTTAGATATGAGGATTTGATATTTACGTTGGATGTTAACCATAACTGTGTTACTGTTTTTACAGTTCCATGATACTGGAGGACATTAGAAACATTTGGGACAGGACTGATGCACAACATTAACAAACGCAAACAAACAAGTCAGTGATTCACAAATCAAACAGAAGATATTATAGTTTCATATGGTCTTACTTACAATAATCCCCCCATGCACTACACAATAGTCTTGAATTTTCATATATTACATATATGCTACATTCTCTTATTTCTTATTTCACTGATATAAAGGCAAACATATCTCGATGCAAAGTGTAAGCTGCTCTGCTTTTCTTTACATTTAAATTAGTATTATAGGTTGAAATCGGACAATTCAAACAGTATGACTTAGCTCATAGCAAACATAAATGTAGCTCATAAACTGGATTTTACGTAAACTCTTAATTCCTCTGATAGCAAGAATAGCAATTTCAATGTTTGTTTTTATCAACAATCACAATGTATATACATCACCAGAACTAAAGCAAGCTCAATTTTAACATTCTGATCTTCCAAATGTTTCTGTATTGCACACACATAAATACACATAAAAATACAGAACTAATTTTTGGGAGAGGTTACAGTAGTAGATTTTTAAACATCTCTATTTTATATTTAAAATGCATACCAAAACATCTTAAAAAACAAACAAAAAAAATGTCAATATGCTCGTTTCATAATGTCCAAATACGGTGTGCAGCCACCCGGTGGTGGGTTCGAATGATGTCCATTAATAAAATGCCATAACAGTAAAATGTATTAATACTTGTATCCTGCGATGTCATGTCCTTATAGAAGGGTCAAAGGTCACAGAGCAGTCATGGGTTGGCTAGTTGGCTGCCCTACTAGATTTGCTGATGGGAATTTTTTATTTTTTATTTTATTTTATTCACCACATGTTGATATTCCATTAACTGCAAAAAAAAAGAGAGAGAAAAGATACATATGTGAATTTACGCTGGCACAGAGTAATGACAATGTTCAGAGCATAAAAAAATAGTGACCAGAATACATTTTTTATTCATTTCATTGCTACCGTTTTAGGACATGAGCCAGAAGAATAGCAAGAAGGGGGAAAGCATGCAGCTGGTTAATAGCATCTAATGGCAGAAGACAATTGTCCATCATGGTTCACCGGTATTACTCACTGGGAACAACAATTACACACCTATTGTACACCCATCCAGGCCTTTTGATTATTTCCCCTAATTATACTTCATTTCAGGAATGTGTGGGTTTCTTTACACCTTACTCTTACGTCAATTTAGTTACACCTGTTGAGACTGAACAACTTTATGATCCATATTGGATCATGTTCAAGTTTGGTGAGCTCAGGAAATTCTCAGGAAAACTCCACCCAGTATTGTCCTGGACTGAAGTGAAATTGCTTAGAATTTTTAAGAAGCATGGTTGTGCAAGGTCTTTAAATGAACCAGAGCTGTTATCAAGTTTTCAGTTTAGCGCTAGCTTTAATGTAAGCCAGTTTGCCACATGCTTGGGACAGTCATTTTGTAGCCAAAAAATGCTATTTTCAGCTAGGAATGAAAAGCCTTCCGGAATTACAACACATTTTTTATTGTTAAATCTGCTCAATTTATAATAGTAATCTGCATTATGTATTGTGATGGAATGAAAAACTCAGAAACTGTTCATACCGTCTCGGTTAGCTCATTTAAACACCAGGCTCAAAAGCAGTATTTCACTGCCTTCTCTGGTTAAAAATGTCAAGTCTGTTGCACCTTTGAACACTAACTGATGTATGTGGTTGCTTGTGGTCAGACATGTTGCAGCTGTAAGCACATCAAACAGTGATGTCATAGTGTACTGACCACACACGGCACATACTTAATACACTGTAGCAAGGTGAGAATTTTAATCACTAGAGATCAGCGAAAACAAGACTTTCAGCACCTTTTTAGTTTCTCTTTAGTCTGTGGTGCGTGTGTCTTACTGTCTCTTACTGGGAGGGAATGCTGGGCGAGCCCGAACGGTGGAAGTGGATGTTCTGCCACTTGCCGTCGCGGCGGTGCCACACACGGGTCTCCTCAGACTGCATGGTGCGCGGCATGCCACTGGTATCCATGTACTGGGTCAGTCGAATGTAGGCAATACATGCTGCATTTTCCCCAATTAGGTGCACATGTGGGTTCAAGAGGATGGTATGCACTGGCTTGTTCCCTTTGGACAGGGCTGGAAGAGACAAAATGGCTGATTACAGAGAGCAAATGTCACTTAGTAACACATTAAATAAATATAATAGGTATCATCCTGACTTTAGTTTGGGAAATTCTAAAACAGCTGCATGGTGGTTCAAAAGCAAACCCTGATCCTACCTTAGAAGGAATACTAACTGATATGAAAACACGGTTAACTAAAAGTCTCCATATGTTGATGTTGGATAGTGGACAAGCATAGGCTCGCCAAGTGATTGAGGTTTCTAGGACATATCTGGTTTATCTGAACTATTTTTACCCTGACTGAGGACATTCTGCCATTTATAGCAGCCATTATTCATTAGTGATTTTTTGCTCCAAGGTTAGCCCATAACCACAGCCATGCCCTTGCAGTGCAAACATGGACTGTAAACTGACAGGACTAAATATTGATATTGAACAAACAATTTAGCCAATACACACTAATGCCCTATACATTCCACCACTTTCACCATATTAAGGATCTTCCTCATTTTCATATTATTGGTATACACATTTTTTGTATTCTATATTGTTTTAACTAGTTCATTTGAAAAAAATGTAACATATTTCTTTAAAGGTTAGGTGTCTTATCTCTGTTCTCATGTGTTTCTTTCCAACACAGACAGTATATACAGATGGACGTCCTGATAGCTCCCAAAAAATGAAGCCAAAGCATCTTGATTGCCCCCTGGTGGTTGGTTTCAGTACATGTCATCATAAACTCCGCCTTCTCCATGTTAGCTGGTGGGAAATGGGTTAAACTAAAAAGATCCCATCCCAAAGATGGTTTTGTCTTTTCGGGGAAGTTCTTAATAAGTATAATAAAGTATACATCATTTTATCAAGAATTAATGTCAAGTGTGTTATTTTTGGTTCCATTGCAGCATTAGTTTTTGCCAGGAAATTAAATTGAGCAAACAAGTTTTTCCCCATGGTGCGTCAGAGTAAACAACTTATGCATTAGACCACTCTGCACGTCCTGTTAGTGTAAGCAAGCATGTTTGTAATACATCTCTCTTGTTAAGAATCTCCACCACAGCTGGAAAAACTTTGATGTGAATGAATAATACACCACCATTAATCCTTGCAAAGGCCAAATTCTCTTTTTCAGCATGTTGTTTGGGTGCAGAGCCAGCTGGCTACTTGCAGCTATTGGAGCAACCCCAGACCCACAGCTACAACAAATTTCACAAGCAAACAGTGTGATAAATGTCCTCTCAACTGAAAATTCTGTTGGTGCTGTAATTAGGACCTTTATTCATCTATTTTGTAAAAGGTGAGTTTCAGGCCACATACAACTGCCCTAATGATGCACCTGAAAGTAGTTTATTTGTGTCATAATTGATGTTTTACCATTCTCAAAGTAAAAGCGATGGAAGTCGTGTCCTTCCACCAGGTTGCCCAGAGCCTCAGGCTCAAAGGAAGTTAGACCAGGATCACAAATCTTCCTGTTAGGACGAAAGAAGGAAACAGACTCAGCAAAGCGTATAAGCAAATCACTACAGTCGTTTGAATGCAGAGAGAAAGAAACTTACGCATAGGCCTCAAAGTCTCCATTGTTGATAGATTCAATCAACTGCTCAGTGACTTTAATAATTTCCTGTTTGCGAGCTAAAACACAAGATCAAAGATTATCATCAGCGACACAAACTGATGTAAAAAATTGCTGTTTTTTTCTGCATTTCAGGCAAATGTTGGTCTGAGTGCAGCGAAGGAAATCTGACACCAGCTCCGAATGGGTTCTAGTCTACGAATTAGCAGGGTTTCAAAGTTATTAGAAATGGAAGGCGCTCAAAAAAAGTATTAAATGATTTTTGGGGGGTATTTTATATCTGAGTAACAAAACAACAAGAAAGCCTCCCATGACTAATAGTTATATCAGGCAGGACAATGCAAAATGACACAATTATTTTCACCCAACAAAGCTCAAAATGAACAAAGACAAACCAATGCTCGGATGCAAGTATTTGCTACAAAAGCAGTTTTAACTAAGTAATGTTGACAATTACCTTTATTGTTATTGGTGCAGGCTGGGGGATATTAAAAAAATTACTTAATTTGTGCAACAAAAAGACATGTTAAATAGTAAAGAAATATATAATTCAGTACTTCAGCTCTGTTGCCTTCACAGCCATAAACTGCAACACTGTTTGTGTACATGAGTGTGTATGTGAGTCAGCTTTTTATTCTCGGAGTCAATGTTTCGGTAAGTCAGAACAGAGGGCAAATACAGGAGTGAGAAGCATCTTCTTCCAATTCATATACAGCGGAATAAAAGGGGTGGAAGGAGCAAATAATAAAGGGTCAAAAACCACTAGAGAAGGGAGAGTCAGTGCACTATGAGGATGAAAAATCTCAAACCACAAGCCGTATCAAACACCCATTCATCTAAGCTGAGGACATGATTTGAACATTAGGAACACAGGATTTGAGACACTACATGGAGAGATCACTTTCCTCCAGTGATGACTAGGTGACAAGAGGGGGACAAAATAGGGCATCTCTCCCCCACACACACTGATGAGGGACTTACTCTGAACTGAGGAGGTGGGAGTCTGTCTTGATTCAGACATCTGTGAGGAACGACTCTTAGAGCTCAACATACTGCTCACTAAACTGCCCAGACGAAGAGCTGTCAGCGGGTGCATGGATGGGTGTGTGATTGGGTGTCACGTGTGTGTTGGGTGAGGGATATAACAAAGATAAGGGCACACATACATATGTATGTATGTATGGGCAAAGGCAGGAGAGGAATTATGGGGGAAATGAAAATATTCAATAAAACATAATAAGAGAAAGAAAAAAAAGTAGAGAAAAAAGAGACATTTAATAATAGTGAAAACATAAAAAAGGTATGCACAAAAAAACTGAAAGAGCAGGCAAGTGTTGCTCAGACATAAGATGGGAGAAACTTGAGGATGCGAGGGAGGACAGGACAGAAAAAGAACTGGGCGGGCTGCATTTTGCAAGAGGACTTGACAGCCAATGGGGGGGGGGGGGTTGCAGTTGTTAACTTGCTGTGCATTTTAACTGTGTTGAAAAACAGAATTAAGAAAAACATATAAAGGAGTGAACAGTGTGATCGGAAACAGTGAGGAGAGACTGTAAGCTCACAGTGTAGGTGAGAACTGTGAGTGAGGCACAAAAACAAACACATTTCCGTACCTTTTACATCTTCATCCTCAATGGTGGTGTTAGCACTCTCAATGGACTCCTGACAAAGAACGACAACCTACAGAGTCAGTTTATGTAATGCATGTATCGGTATGATATTATTTTTTCATTGCCATATAGCTGAAAGGAAATGACACACTAGAGGAGGGATAACATGCAACAAAAGACCCTGGCTGGGCTTAAATCAGATTGTATGGTTAGGGTCTTAACCCTATAGGTCACTGGGATGCCCCCATGAACATAATATATTAACAGTTGATTACATAACAGCACAAGATAAGGGCTTTTGATTGAGGGAGACACTATTGTTTTTTAACAATATTCATAATTTTCAATATTTTCTTGATAATTTGTTTGGTCTATAAAATGTCAAAAAAGTAGAAAATTGTCCATCCCAGTGTATTTTTCAGTCCAAAACCCTAACCTATTCAATATAATAATAATACAAAACAAAGAAAAGCAGAAAATATCAGTATTTTCAAGGCTGATTACAGCATCCTCTGCATTTTTTTTGCAAAAAAAATACTTTAACGATTAATCAATATATTTGGCAATTATTTTTCTGTTGATTAGTCAAATTGTTGTATATCAATAGATATATTTATTGCTATAATATACAGTGTATATATATAATATCTTGATATATATTTATCAATAAACAAGAAAAAAGCTGGTTTTATTATATTACCTTATTCCCATCGACAGGGTTGTGGATCACAGTTGTCTGTGGTTCCTAAAGAGAACAAAAGACCAAGAACTTGTGGGAAGAAATAACTACAGATGGGCAGAAAATATATGATGCTTAATATATGATATATGAGAAACTGTTGGAGGAAATGTGTTTGAATGTATTTTCAGAGCTTTAATCTATCTGTCTACTTATCTACATCTATTCATCACAATGTATCTTGTGTATTCTTTAATTGCCTGTGCCCACTTGTTTGTCTGTCTTCATGCTTTTTCCTCCCTCCCTGCATGACATTGTTGCTCAATGTCTTTTTTGTCTCAGCTTTTCTTTCATCAGCCCACTACAGTGTCCTGCCTTGGTAATCAGACGTCTGGGCTTTTGTGGAATCGATCCTGATGACCAGCTGAGTCCTTCTAATCACTCACCCCGATTATACTAGATTATAACATCAGCAACCTACAGATGTGTGTATGTGTGTGCTTGTGTCTGTGTGACGATGGAGAGAGAAAGGAGGATAGAGAAAGAAAGAGAGAGAGAGAGAGAGAGAGAGAGAGAGAGAGATGCCATGTGCCTGTGTTCATGCGTAATCGTCTCAACAGCAAATGGGGGGACGGAAAGCCTTTGACATCATGCAGAGAAACAGTCATGTGGCCTGACGTCGGCAGCCAGTCAGCAGACACCATGCGCAAGCCAATGAGTGACAGCCAAATCACTTGTGAATGTAGCATCATAATGAGCCCAAGGAGGCGACATCATCACACTCCAGCCATGCACAGACAAAATACTCTATATGAGCAGCAAGCCAAACACATCCTCATGACTTTTACAATCAAATGCAAAACTGAAGTTAATTTCATGATAGGAGGACATGCATGGTGTAGGTGTGTAAAGCAGAAGTAGAGAGGGGTTGGGGTTCTTGCAGAGGAAAAAGGAGCAAGGAGAGAGAGGGGGTCGAGGTAGAGGTTGCCCCTGACTAGTTTTAAAACTACACCAGTCAAAGACCAATCCAAACGAGTGTGTAAAGGCTTATTGTTACAGCAACATTAACAATATAGAGATCCAGCAAATCCAAACGGACCAAGCTCTGTATTCTCCATGCACGCTCTGCTAATTCAGATGAGTGAATTTACACATCAATCTGAATTATGAACAGCTTACTTTTTCATGGTTAGCTGTATCAAATATGCTGGAGCTGGGACATGCTGCACAGCCACAGAAGCTATTAAACTCTTTTTCATTCAGGGATAGCCTAAAGTTGAGCTAGAAATCTGTGACACCCGTTTTCTTTATTCTTACACTCCTGGTTAAGAATTAAAATCTTATCAAGCACGACTAAGATCAAAGAGGAAGTGATCTGAAAGGGTGAACCTGTACCTCCTCCACAGTGGGGTGTAAGGTTGGGAGGTGTTAGAGGTTTAATGGGTGAAGGTGCAGGTGTAGGAGAAGTTGTGTGTTTATACCAGCGCAGGGGCAGGGCCAGTTTCTTTAGGACTGGTCACTGTGTTGGCTTTGTTGTTGACCTGTAGGGGGCAGTGTAGAGGGGACATGACACATACGTACTTTTCATACACACATTTGTGGACACACTCATTCACACACACTATGGACCATTCCAAAGTGAGCATCCCAACTCATGCGTCCTAAAGACGTGTTGTTATTGAGTGTTACATTGTTACCAACCAAGATCTCTTTATGAAATCTGTGTGTTTTATAAAGTACACTTCAGCAGGATGGTAGATGTATTATAGTTCAGTTCAGTTCAACCAGGCTGTGCTAAAGGTAAGGAACAAATATTAGAAGTAGTCAGAGGGAAATTTATGACAGCCTATTAGGGCCATTGAAGGTAAAGAAAATAAAAAATGTTTTAAAAAATTCAGAGTCTGGGGGAGCAGGGTAATATTCCACAAAGAAACTGAGATTAAAGTCATAAATTGAACGACAATAATTATTATCTAAGACTAAAATGGTAAATTTGTAAAGGGAAATACTCAAATATAAAAAAAATTAAAAAAAAGGATTATCTCCGAGATTATGGTCACAAATTAGCATGAAACATCTCAGAAATTGTCTGAGATTAAATTAGCAAATTTCCAAGAAAAAAAGTCAAAAAAGGTTGTTTTTGTCAAGGAACTACTTCACTTTTCGAGGTTCGATCAAACTCATCACACCACAATTGTCACCACTTATAATATGGCAGCAGGACAACCTTATCAAATTATACTTTGCAATCTGATTTGGCAATAAGGACGTAATTGTGATTTTAGCCCAGAATCAACATATTATGATAAGCATCCTGATACTGCAACAGATATCGCCGTGAATTGGGCCTATTCAGAAGAATATAGTTTTTTTGTTGTTTTTTTACCTAAAATGGCCTCATATGCTGCGGTAGAAACCAAATTTCTTTATAGGTAGCAGTTGCTTATTGCTGCTGGACTTACAAGAATAGGAGGAGAATACAAAGGAGACTGTTAGTAACAACATGAAGGAGGTCAGGAGAGAGCAGTTTAAACCTTTTCTTGACCACAAACCCTGTACGATAAGGGAACAGGTAAGAAAAACATTTTTCCATGGCCAACCAATAATAGAATAAAAAATTCTGCCAACAGACCCTCCATCAATGATAAACCTTCTATCTGTATAAATGTAGATATGTACTGGTCCTGGTCTATTGCAGGAACTGTGAGAGCAAGGAAATAACAACTGCTCCCCAATGTTTGAAATGACTGTCCCTGAATGATGATGTTGTTAAGTGCACAATGCATAATAATATGTATCCAGAAGGCTCCTAAGACACTAATCATTCCAGCAAACTTATGCAAGTAACAAAGCATTTTCTTCACTGTGCAAAGCAACTCACCTTAACCCCGTCTGCCTTCTTGTTGAGCAAACTCTTGGCTGCTGTAGAAGGAAAGAAAGAGACAACACTTCAGCATGAGATTTCACAAACACAGTCCTGAGCCTGAGGCTACACTAACATGCAGCAAGCATATCAGTCAACTGTGCTTATCTTCAAACTCCAGGTGCAAAATCCAACTGCAAGATCCATAATGCAATGCAACAGGCGCTCAGAATGGCTTCTTAATTTATGCAGGGTTGTTCTTCTTCTACATACTAATTCACATGTGAAGGGGCTGACAGGTGGGTGGTTGATTGGGTGTGTATTTAGCAAGTGATGAAAGGGGTAATCTACCTATCTCCAGCAGACTCACACAGCATTCTTGACATTTGCACACATACACATGCACTTAACCGCTAGCACCCACACATACAATCCCACCGCTCTTCTCTCATTGTATTTCTCATGTTATAACAATAATCCAAACACTAGAGTGCATTTCAGAATGCATGCTGTAGCCTTGCCTCAATTTCATTCTGATTTCATTTTTTGCATTTTGTGAGTGTGAGGTTCAATTTTGTTCTTCTTGAATACAAAACACCTCATCTTCATGCATGTGTGATTGGCTATTAGAAGAGTGAAAAAAAAGCCTTAACATCAGAGCTATTTAGCTGGGCCCAACCCCGCATATTTCCCTGTCATTCCAAAAAATCTTACCTCAAATGGAAACCACAATCCAAACAAAAGAAGGAAAGAAATTTGAAAAAAGGAAGAAAATGATGAATAAAAATAGACACAAATGCACGGATGCATTTTACTGTAGAATGAAGAGAGAAAGCAGGCTAGTAAGAGCCTGAGAGAATAGAGATAGGTCAAAGCAAATGCATGCAAAAAGGTATGATCGA
The DNA here is from genome assembly GCF_030273125.1 of Centropristis striata. Lineage (NCBI taxonomy): Eukaryota > Metazoa > Chordata > Actinopteri > Perciformes > Serranidae > Centropristis > Centropristis striata. The sequence continues at coordinate 31,397,726 of NC_081517.1, read as the reverse complement.
GCGCAAAATCAAGATAAAGTGAAAGAACAACAGCTAGAGAGATAAAGAGAGATGGTTCTGTTTACCAGTGGCACCTTTGTGCCCAAATCATCGATAGAAATGGCATTCAAAAATAGGTGTAAAAGCCTCTTTTGTATATTAAAGTCAAAGTAATGCATTTTTTTATCCACTTTGTAGTGCCTCTTGATCTGTTTTCCTGCATTTTTCATAGCTAACCTAAAAACAACACTGAATGCTGAGAAGTATCTCAGCCTCCTGCTTCTTAAAGATAAGTGTTCATAAGATCTGTTAGGGTAACTGTGTCTCAGACACCAAGCTGATAGAGACATACCTGAGAAGTTTCTTGTGACCAGCAAAGTGGTCAGTATGGCTCCCTGTAGTGATAGAATAGAAGGAATGGAGGAAGTGATTATGATGGAAGGAAGTGGTGGAAGAAGAGACAGAAATAGAAAGATTGATTATAAAAGGTCACAGCAAGAAAGAGGAGCACAGCAAAAGGGCAACTTGAAGGTTTTAGAGAATAAGTCATCATTTCAAAATTACCCCATAGAGTCCTGAGTGAGAAAGACAGAGAGGGGGGAGAGAAAGATAGCTGGATGGATTGTTCTATATAAATAGAAGCATGAAGGATTGCCAGACGTCTCACCTTGAGTTTCCTCCTGGCGTTGAATTTCTTCAGGCACTCCACAGTCTCCTGCCTGTGCATCATGGAAGCTACGGTGGACCGTTGCTGCAGGAAGAAGATGAGAGGATTTGAGGATTAAGAGAGTGGAAACAATGGACAGGAGAAATGAATGTCTTTGCATGTGTGGGCAATGAGACAATATGTTCGTACAAGTTGGATCTGATGGTACGACTGACACTACTGAGGAGTTACTGATAGTAGTTTAATCTGTATATCAGTTCATGTGTGTGTTTCTGCATCTCTGTTGTTTGTATGCCACATACGCAGATCCAGGGATGTTTGAGGGCCTCTGCGGCAGTGATGCGTTTACTGGGGTTGATGGTCAGCATCTTGTTGATCAGATCTTTGGCCTCTGGAGTTACAGTGTCCCACTCTGGGGACGGGAACTGGGAAAAAACAAGACAGTGTTAAACGCTCATTAAAAAGCTAATAGGGACAAAATATAACATTTTTTTCTTTATCAAGGCAAAGGAGAGGACACACAAAAACAGAAAACATAAGCTGCAACTAATGATTATCTTCATTGTCAATTAATCTGACAATTATTCTATCAATTTAATCGATAAGTTTGGTCTTTAAAGTGTCCCTTGAAATGTCCCTTCCAAAAGCCCAAGATAACATCATCAAAGCAAAAGGCATCAGGAAATATTCACATTTACATATGAAGCTGGAATCAGAATTTTGAGTTTTCCATTTCTTAAAGATATAAAATATTAATTGAAAAATAGTTGGTGATTTATTTATTGGTTGGATGTGTGCAGCTCTAGTGAACAGACAGAAAATACATGAACCAAAGTAGGGTAAATTTGTGTATTTACTTTCTAATTTAACATAATTTTTGCCAAATTGATGTACCTGGCTGGGAAAATTAGATCCTAAATCTATCCAGGCCATCTATCATATTCTTAAGCACAGATTTAAGTAATAGTTAAAAAAAAACAAAAACAACATTTTCTAGCTGATTAAAAAGAGATTACATTTTTTTTTCAGGCAATAAGGGCCCAAATTTGATTAAAATAAATATGAATAAATGCTACAGTTTTATTGTAATGTGGGATGAGGTTCAGTTTAGTAAATATTTATTTTGGAGATTACCTTTTTAGGCTTATTGAAATAATTTCATAATTTAAAGATAGAATGCATGACTTGTACATATAAATGAATGTTTGATACATTCAAGCCCGTACTACAGCTTTAACAGAAATGTATGAAAATTACATATTATATTTCAATTTGTTCATTTTTTAGATTGTACTGTATGTGTGTGGGTGCTTACATCATAGGCGCCAGCTTTGATTTGTTGGTAAAGGCGGTGCTGGTCCTCATCCCAGAAGGGAGGGTAGCCCACCAGCAGGATGTATAAAATCACACCTGGAAGTGAGTAGATATGTTTATTGTCACAGAGCAGCAAAGAAGCCAGAAAGTATTACTACTACTAAACACTTGAAACAGCATGAAGCTGCAGTGCAGAGCACTCTTCTGCAAACACCTGAACAGGGCAGACAAAGCCAAAGACAGAGGCTTGAGCTCAGGCGTTAAGTTCATTCAAACAGTTGCAGTGAGAGATTTTTAATGTTATTTACCACAAGCCCACATGTCCACTGGCTTCCCATATGGGTCTTTCCTTAGAACCTCCGGAGACAAGTAGCCCGGGGTGCCGGCAAAACCTGGAGGAGTGATATGGAAGGAAGGAGGAGATGTGGAATGGCAGGCAGGAGTGGGCAGTTCAGTGACTAGGCTGTTTTTTCGACTAACTAAATGAGTGATTGATTGATCGACTCATTGGTTGGTTGCTTGATTGACCAACTGATTCAGGTTGAAAAATGGATGGATGAATACTCACCAAACCATGCCTGCTGGTCCCCCTGCACCTCGATAGCCAGCCCAAAGTCAGCCAACTTGACCGCCGCCCCCTTCAGCTTACTGGCCAATAGAAGGTTCTCAGGCTGGGGGGGGCGGAGTCAAACAGGTTAGAGGTGAGAGGTCACACGCTCTGGGAACAAGCCGCCCACAGACACAGATCTAAAATCAGATTAGCCAAACCAAATCCTAATGGAAACTATTAGGGGTCAACGATGCTAAACTGCTCTTAAATCAGTGTCTGAGGCAACTCCCTTTCTGCCACACAAATGACAGAGAAACAGAAATGTGCACGGGACCAAATCTCTACATGACAAAGGACATTTTCCACACTGGAGCTGTGGACTTGCTCCCCAAACCTCATGGATTCTGAGAGAGTGATTTGGCAGCAGACGTGATGTGCTCGTCCACAAAGACACCAATCCACTGTTAAAATCCATGAGTGGGAACAAAGTGCACACTGCAGGGAGAAGGATACAGGAGGGAGGTGTGGTGTAACAGGAGACGTGGGTGTAAAAACAAGTGACTCAGCCACATATGGGTAACGGTAAACACACACCACACACTAACACAGTTTAGCACAGCCATAAATATATGCAAGCTCCCAGCAAGCACACATGCACACACACACTCTCAAACACACACACACACAGACACAGGTGCAGAAAGGTCTTCGCTAACCTAAGGCCAGTTAGACAGTGTGCTCTAATGAATAAAACATTTCCTAACATTTAGAGACTCTAAACACAGACAGCCTGTGAGCAGTCAGTTTATAGCAGACATATGACTCAACAGGACACTAACTGACAACTGGACAACATCTACATAATCATTTACATAATTATGAATAAATCCTTCTGATTATGAAGCCTTTGAAAACTTAAAATCACTTCAGAAAAGCACATCTTCCCTTATAAAGTTGACAGCTTGGAAATATCAGAAATTATCACGGGTGTTTTTTTAAATCAATGTTTCTTACAGTACAGTTACATGTTCACATTTAAACATATTCAAGGGAGCTCTGTTGCATTCTCTCCCCTTTTCCCTCCAAATAAAAACGCTCTTGGGAGGTTATGAGACTATCATTAGAATATTCATGACCTTGGAAAATCTTTCACATCTCAACATAATTTTTACATAATTATGCAAATGGTGATTATTTCTGAGGTTCTGGCTTGTGATTGCTCCTATTTCTGTCACCATAGCACCACGCAAGTACTACGCAATCACACACACACACACACACACACACACACACACACACACACAACATCAGGGGTAGTATTAGAGGAGGATCCTTATTCTTGACATTGGCAGGACAGGTATTAAGCCCAGGATATCAACTCAACAAGATTCTACTGTAATAATATAGGACACGAGCTTTAAGTCTCTGCAGTTTGGTAAGTTTGAATCTTATTCTGCATGCCAGAATCAAAGTCAATTTCAAAGCTGAGGTCAAGGTCAAAAGAGCTTTACTAATTGCTCAAAGCTTTTAGGGCTTCTGCGAAGAAGAATGGATAATGTGGCAAATAAAAAATCTTTATGATGGTATTTTTCCTCTCATTTGAGAAGACAATTATCGGTTTCAGTTTAATGTCATCAAAGAGACTGTTTAAAAAAAATAAGCAGACTGCGCAGATGAAATGGGTTAGGGCTGTGAGGGGAGTCACTGGGTCTTTCTTAATATTGCCATCTGTCGTACAGAGTCAGGACTGAACACAGCTGCAGCCGGGGCTGCGATCATACAAACCTTCAGATCCCTGTGGACGATCCCATTAACATGGCAGTGATGGACACTCTCGAGGATCTGCTGTATGCAGTGGCTGAGGGCAGGAGTGTAATGAACAAGCGCGGGATTGTAATGGAACAAATGGAAAGAGTGACAGGAAATAAAAGGAAGAAAGGCAGAGAAGAGAGAAATTAATTATGGGGAAAAGAAGGAAACAGTCCCATAAAGATGTATCATATGTCTGTCTAATTAGGCCTCTTATGTGTGATACTGTTTTCTTGACAAGTGACAGCAAGTCACATGAAGGTAAGTCATTTTTCACAAGATTTGATGTATTACACTATATAGACAAAGCAAAGCTATAGAGTGGGAAAACACAGATACACACATACTACCTATCCCTTTTCTCTCTCTCTGGGGAGGAAGTACTTCAACACAAAGCTGGCAGTGTAAGGTAGGCTGTGTGTGATTAATACCGCAGGCTATATGTCGTTAATCACCTTTATAAATAACTCTATGAGATGCCTCAGAGACAAGGCAGGTGTATCACACCTCTGAGAAGACCATATGTGAAACACACAAATATACACACCAGGAGCAGAGAGAGATGCATCATGGCTGCTGTGCTCAGCAGTGTGTGTCACTGTGTGTGTGTGTGTGTGTGTGTGTGTGTGTGTGTGTGTGTGTGTGTGTGTGTGTGTTACCTGGCATCAGCCTCACTGTAGTACTCCCTGGCTACGATGTCCTCAAACAGCTCCCCTCCTGTCACACTGTGGAGAGACAGAAAAAAACATTTTAGTGAACATATTTCTGTCTCTCTGTATCAATGACGAAAACTACTGCACTCAAGCATAAACACACACACACACACACACACACGCCTCACTTATCTAGAGACATTTTACACACGCAACGTATAGTTATCACATCGATAAACAATTAGCTTAAGCCATGGTTTATTTGGGCACAGATCTAACGAAAGGGCTTTCTACAAACACACGCACACACACACACACACACACACACATACATGCAGGAGAGGGGATATAGGCCAGTAGTCTGGTGTACCAGCTTCTAAAAGTTCAAACTGTTGTAGCAGAATGTAATGCATTACTAAATTAAAATGAGTAGCACCACACAAACCAGTTGTTATGCAGAGATAAGTGGGTAACTGCCAGGTGTAACTGGTGTGTAGCTAACTAAACTAGCTATGTGACAAAACGTTAGCTGGCCTGTTGAAAAAATAAAAGAGAAAAATCTGATCTGATGCTGTTTAATGATGACATAACCCTAAAATATCTAGAATAACATTTGACCAAAATAGCATGATTTAATTTAAATGATTAAGTGTTGTGCTAAACATGTCATATGCATTGAATAATTAGAACTGAGGCGAATCATCAGATGAATAAAGTTTAGTTGAGCACATTGCTTGACCCTCTTATATTCTTATTTTGGTATGTTAAGGCTTGTGATGCTGCAGTGAAAGTAAAACAAGACAAAACATGAAATTGGTAGGGTGGTTCCAACTGACAGGGAATGTGTGTGTGTGTGTGTGTGTGTGTGTGTGTGTGTGTGTGTGTGTGTGTGTGTGTGTGTGTGTGTGAGGGTGTTACTCACAGATCAAACACCAGATAGTGGAAACCCTCTTCTGATATGCTGTCATGGAGTCGTACTGTCGAGGAGATTTAAGAAAAACACAAACAAAGGACAGAAAAGGAGAAGAGACAGAAGAAAAAGCCAGATGAAACAGAGTAAATACCCCAAAACAAACAGCTGCTGTGACTCAGAGTTAGGTTGTTATTTGTCAGGTGTATTAGAAATACAGTGGTAATATGCAAAGGAGCAGTGTGAAGTACAAAGTGTAAATCAAGACGCAAAATGAGTTTGCAATGCATAATATATTCTACCGCCACTTAATGAGATGATTCATGCTGTTCTTAAGAGGGGATATATTCTGAAAAAGTTTCTTAGAATAGCTGCCATCCACAATCACTGTGAGACCTTTGAGAACAACTAAGTCTTAGTTTTATAATCAAATTCAAATTACATTGTACATTAATGCTCAATTATTACAAACATCATAATCACAATTATTTTGGTCAATAATGAGAACAAGATTATTCAACCAATTTGCTCACTGACTCTGGAAACATCATGTATTTATTGAACTTTAACTGTGAATTTACTTGAACTTTAAATATAATTCAAGTGAAAAACTAAAAAAGAATAAATGATTTATAAAATAAATAATACTAACTTTTTTGTAACATTAGTGCACTTCTACAACCTGCAAAAAACTACTACACCTATATTTATTATATAACAATAATAAACAAAAAATAGAATACATCAAAATGAATAAAACCAACCTAGTGGACTTCCACAAACCTACTAAACCTGTATTCAGTATATAAAAATAGAAAATAAAAATAAATTAGACCAAAATAAATTAAATCAAATATATTGCAATATAAGTTTACTGCCACAGCCTACTGAAACTCTCTAGAATTTATTCAACATTTTGGCAAACTATTCAGCATATTTCAGTCTGTAACTCTCAAAAATGGGTGAAACCGCACCTCTGTAAATATTAAGCCCTGTCCCATTCATAACAGGGAAATGGTAAATAATTTATAAATCATTGTTTTGAGATCTGACCTGGCATCTGAGGGCTCAACATGGATTAGACAAGAATAATACATTAAATACTATGTGTGGATAAATATCTGACCAAATATGTTAATGCTGATTGCTAAACTCTTGTATTTAAAGACAGTGAGTTAATGTTTTGTCTTTAAATCCATTCCAAGGTTTAAATATTTCATAGGAGGAAATAAATATTTAATTTGGGTCCTTGATCCTTGGAATTGTGCTGTTTTAATCTTAGGTATTATATACACAGGACTTGGTATTGACATTAGGAAGTCAATAATGCCCCCAAAGCCCGCTGAGTATTTGGCTCCTGATCCTGAATTGTCCTATATATTTATTTGTCGAACCTCCAATGTATATTATGTATTTTCTCTTGTTTTTAATCAACATTTTTGAATATTTCAAAGCCAGGGAGTAGTGGTCCTCAAATTTTTCAACTGGAATGACAGAACTGATATAAGAAATCTTAAGAAGAAATTGACAGCGAAGAAAAGAAAGCACTAAAGAGCTGATGAGTGTGAAAGCAACAAAAGAGAGGAGACAGGTTCTATCAGAGATATAATGAGGAGGAAAGAGTGTAAAGGGTCAGTGGGTTAGAGAGAGGGCGCGGGGCCGCTGTGTCTTTCTGATGATTCAGCTGGGAGAGCGCACAGATACATCATCATTAGATACCTGTACACACACACACACACACTGTTTCCCTCATAAGTGTGTCTAGAAGATGAATAGCCATCGCAGGATTCACCAGAGACCTGAACAAAATATGTGTTTTCATTTGTGTGTGTGTGTGTGTGTGTGTTTGTGTGTGTGTGTGTGTGTGTGTGTGTGTGTGTGTGTGTGTGTGTGTGTGTGTGTGTGTGTGTGTGTGTGTGTGCGTGCCTGTATTTTAAGATCGAGGACTCGCAGCTCACCAATGTTGGGGTGCTTCAGTAAACGACAAATCCTCGCCTCTCTCTCCAGCTTTTGATGATCTAAAAGAAAAACAGAGGAGACACAAACACAGAGAGGAGCAGAGAAGGTTATTTTTAAAGCTCTTCATTATTCCCTGCTATGATTGGCTTTCTGAATCACCAAACACAAAGTTGGCTGCAAGTTAGTTTTGACTCGGTGGAGGACGCAGCACAGTGTTTGGGCATCGATGTCAGCGTCAGTGTGTGTTTGTGCACTTGACATCCACACTTCTGTATGTGTGTGTTGGCTTTGTGACAGCCCCGTTCTTTTCCTTATCAGAACTGAAATGCTTGACAAAAATAATGTGACCTGATATGTGCTTGGTTATGTGCCACAAACAGGCAGGCAACAGTGGACAACAAACAGAGAGCAGCCACAGTGGATTCACATTAACCTCTGGTGTCAGACTTAATATGAGCTCCTGCTTGCAGGTGCCTTTTGCTGCCCTGAGAACAAAATAAACATGAAAGGATACAAATTTAATTTAATTTCACATCTAAAAGCTAAACCCAGATCTAAATCTAAAGGTAAAGATTATTACATTTTCTTGCTCTTAACATTTGAACTGGGATGTGATGATGTAATAACATGGCCAACATACGGCCAGGGTAGTTTGGTTAAACTGATATAAAGACATTCATTTTATATACAGTATAATCAATCAATCGATCAATCTAACTTTTTCAGTCCCGAAGTGACTTGGATCATTTTCATATGTGTAAGGCAACATGAGGCTTGAATTACACATTACTTTCCTTTATAAGACAAAATGTAGTAAATGTGAATATAGATTTACTGAATTGTTATTTCTCATTAAAATAATAAATCAATGCACCATCAACTTGGTAAAAAAAAAAAAATCAAAATGAACAGGATTGAGAATTCAAGTGCAAACCTTTCAACTGCAGCAACAAATTTGTCAAAAATTAAATAGTGTGTAGAGTACATAAATATAAGATCAGTATTGTTGTGTTCTACTAAAAACAAACCATAAAACCTGCAATAACTGATTTTTCTGCCACTTTCGTGCAGTGTACAACACACTATGAACACAACACTTATATAGCACCTTAGAGGTTGATATGGTTGCCTACTGATTGGAAGGTCGTGGTTCAATGCCTGGTCATAGCAGTCTACATGACGATATGTCCTTGGGCAAGATGCTGAACCCAAAACAACAGCCCAATGGCTGTCCCTACAGTGTGTGAATGTGTTACTTTTGTTATTTGAGCAGGTGGCATCTTGTATGGTAGCCTTGCCCACCATGAATGTGTGTATGAATGGGTGAATGCTGACCTGTAGTTTCAAAGTGACTTGAGTGATTGCTATGACTACAAAAGCGCTATGCAATTGCAGTCCATTCCTGAGCTGAACATTGAGTTCGATGAGAGACAGAAAGGACACCAGGGTTACTGTACTCCTTCCCCGTGACCACAGACAGGCTGGTCACACGGCAGCCGTCTGAATGAATCTCACATCTCTCCTCTACTGGTTTTATCTCACTTTGTGAAACAAGAAGTGACTCTTTAATCTCCCTGTCAGAACATACCAAAGTCCAGCGACTCTGATTCGAAACAACTGAGTAAGAGCAGCAGTCGTTATAATGAGTGTTGCAGCATGGCATTGAGGCGACCCATTTCAGCTTTGCCTCGGGAGAGAGAAAGAGAAAGATAGAGAGAGAGAGAGAGAGAGAGAGAGAGAGAGAGAGAGGGAGAGAAAAAAGAGCAGCGGGTTCAACTTTTTTTCTCCAAATAAAATAGGACGCCTATTTTTCACTCTCATCGTTTTCCTTCCTCTGCTCTTCTTGATGCTATGGAAACTGTGGACTCAGTGCAGCTCAGAGGCAAGACCAACAAAGAACAGCAGGCAGCTTGTTCCCATTATAGATACAGGTATCTTTTTGTTTGTGTCAATGTAGTGCATCTATAGGAAGCGACAGGCAGACGCACACACAAAGTTAGAGCTGCAGTATACTTTAAACGAAATGGAACTTGGCGTGCTCTCAAATGCTCGGCAAAAAAATAAATAAAGAAATGCCAGTACAGTACACTATGTTCACTGTGACTGAAAGACTGTTCATCCACACTACAGGGTGGAGTTTATCAGTCGCAGTGAAAGAGATGAAGCCAGAATAAAATCCCAACAGTAAAATGCACAAAAAAATACAGCATGAGCTGTGGATGCACTACAGTGAAAGCTAAAAATATAGCAGGGAGGAGTGGATTTAAAACCTGCCTTGGTACAGTTACTTACTACTGTAGCACAAAAGACAGAAAAGGACATGTTCGCTCCCTAAACCATGGATAAAGAGGTAGATGTGTGCCAGTCAGTTTCCTGAGCAACTGAAACAAATCAAGTTCATTTGTGTAGCCTAATATCACAAATCACAGATTTGTCGCCAGGGGCTTTACAATCTGTACGGTACATGACTCAATGCTATCAATGATCAACCATCTATTTAACTCCTTCTGAACCTAATTATGTTCAAAAACACAAGAAAAATACTGCCATGGTGGATTTCTGCTCTAAATCAAATGCACCCATAAATTGGCATTAAAAGCAATAAAGGAAATGATTTAAAAAAAATGTCCTGTCCATTTCAAGGAAGGGGGAATCTTAATCTGATGAGAAACCAACAATAGTGACTTAAGATAACTTTTTTCAACTGAAACGTAAGTTTATCAATTTGTCATGAACAATTTACTCTTATCAACAATTAAACTGCCTATACATTGTGTACTATTTTAGTAATATTGAAAATGTTAAAATGAAATTACCTCAAAAAACAGGATGTGCAGAGTCTCATGAGTGTTCAATTCTGTGTACATCATCAATAGGCTGCATTCGCATATAAACTGATTGCATCAGGAGATGATTTAATCAGATTTAATCAGAAACAGTCATTTAATCAGAACAGTCACAATAAATCAAAACTGTAATTCTCCATTTATTCATATTTATTTCATTTTGTTTGCAGTGACATTCAGTTGTTTTTTTTGTTTTTTTTAAATCTCCAGAAAAAGCTTTTATTTTTTCACATCGTTTCATGATATTTTGACATATATAACATAACAACGGATGTTTACTTTAAGCAAAAGCAACAGAAATAATGTACATTAACAATATGGATAATAGATTAAAGTTTCTGAAAAAGGGTGTGTGGATCTACTGCAGTCCACTTTACATGATGTGGAACACAGTGATTGGCTTCTCGACATACAGTCAAGCACATTTGTGCTTGGGTTTAGGTGTGTCTGGTGACAAAAATCATAGATGTATATAAACTAGAAATGTGCATGCACTTAGAGCCCAATTAATCACATGGTAGTGTAAACCACCTACAGAGGTAGGGAAGAAAAATGTGTGAAGACTTCTGACAAAAGGTCTGCACAAACGGACCCCAGTGTTGCTATCTTGTGAGGGGATAAGTCTGCCATATTGCCTGTGAGAATATGCCAATTCCAATTTTGTTTGTAGTATACTGGCAGCTTTAAAGACAAGCACAGAGAAAGACAGGCTTCCTGACAGGCAGAGCCAGAAACAAGGGCAGCTCAGCCATTATTTCATGATTAGCAGGACCCTTTGAGCAAGGTCACTAATCTGTCCATCTCTGCATCAGTCTTACCCTTTTACTGAATGGCACATAATCTCTTTGGCTCTCTCTCAGTCGAACACACAAAGCTCTGTCCTTCCTTTGCTCCTGTAACGATTCATTTCTAGTTTTTAGTCAAAATCTTTCGTTATTGTATGTAAACAATCACATACTCATTTAAAACAGCCCCACTGGCTTATAAAATGACTCCACTTCAAAGTTCATCACTCTACAGCAGACAAAATACTAGAAACCATACAGTACACTGCTGAAGTTAGACTGGTTCACATTTTTAGCCCCTGGCCCTTCTCCTACGTATTGCGAGATATATCTGGCCTCCCACACAGCTACATAACCACAAACCTGTATAAAAAAAGATTTTTATATTTTAACGCTGTATTCTATATATATATATATATATATATATATATATATATATATATATATATATATATATATATATATATAAATTGTGTAACAGTGCACTTTGAGGACATTCATAGTGGATTATAATGCACTCCCATGAACAACCTTAATGCTTTCCATATCAATCAGTAATTATTTTTAAGTGTCTTATGGATGCACTTGACTAGCTAAAGTAGAGGTTGACTGATGGGGCTTATAATGCATTATGACTACCTGTTCCCACCTATTTTCAAATCAAATGTAGCAAGGACTCCTAGCTTGCTGTAATAGTCCATGCGGAATCAAAAGTTATCATTGTATGTTTTAAATAAAGTGTTGATTTATCTATAATAATGCATGCTATATCACAACATTTCATTGATGGTGGTAAGTCAAGTGTAATGGATTTTCATGCTTTTAAAATGATTTATGCTGCATCATAAGTCATGAAAACTTTGTGAAGCTTTACTTTTACTATGGGATGAAAACAGTAAGTTAGATAAATTTTCTTGTAAGTCTCTGCAAAATATTAAAGTCCACCAGAATTGTGCTTTCATTTGCATTTATATACATCAGGAAAATTGATTTCCCTATTCAGATGCAGTCTTATGAATGCAAGGTTTTGCAGCCAGCCTTTGTTCATATTATGAACATAATTAACCATGTTTTGCTGCTTAATCATTTTAATACTATTTATCAGTCACTGACAAGTTTAAAAACAATACAAATTTGATTTGTATTTCACATAAAAAAACTTGTTACTATGTTACTATTTTGTTTTATTGCTTTAATCTGAAGTGAAATATTTGTGAGTTAAATAACATTTTAGCATCCTGATAACTAATATTTTTTTGCTGTTCGGCCTATAGGAGGAAAGAAAAATAATGTTAATACTTCATGACAAAATAATTTCTCTTTGAAGCAACCAAACACAAAGTGAATACTGCTTTAAAAAGTGCATACTAAGGTGGTCACATTGGGTTAGTTGTACTTTCCCCTGTGCTGTAACTCACTGTACTCTCTAAACGTCTGTCATATAACTATTTCATCCCCTCTCATCATTTCCCACCTCCACTTTTCTTTCACTCTCTCTCTCTCTCTCGACTCTCTCCCTCCTCCACAGGTAGTCCACCTCCCAGCCGGCTGGACATCTGTTGTCTAGCAACTCCTGCACCAATCAGAGCGTCAGGCCTCTCCTCTCCTCTGCAGTGGAACCAGCCTTGCATGCAAATGGCCGACATCGAGAGTTCACACACAACTGTCAAACTACAGACAGGAAAAGCACAAGTAACTAATTCTGTGGGAGGATATACACAGTATAAAAGATATGTAACTTGAAGATATATTTTCTGGGAATATCAAACAAGTTGACCCACAGCAAAGAGAGAATACATGACATGACATGCATTAGCATAAAAGTAGAAAAGGGAATTGCAACAGTTAAGATGGTTAGACTTTAGAAGCCTTAAAGAAGAGCACACAGTACACTCCAATACCAAAACCAAATTGTTTGTATGTCATTAGGTGCTTTTGTTTAGTTAATTGCTTAATAGTAACTTTTCATTGTAGCCCTCTGCAACTGTTACATGTATTTGGCAGCAAAGTTAATATCCATTGTTGTGGTAGTCGAGGCTGTTGAAAGCTCTACAAAACTTGGAAAATATTGAAATGGGTTGTATATCTGGTGATACGATACATATCGTAAAACAGGGGCCACGGTTCAATATATTGCTATATATTGCGATACTGTAGGCAAGGTGATATAATGCAATTTTTCAATGTAATTTCAGGGAAACTGTCATACTATAAAGAAAGATAAAGTTCACTTTTCTATGTATTAGAAAGGTGGGACTCTGTAACATCCAACATTATAACACTATTTTTTATGCAATCTGTGTGCTATGTAATGTCAATAGTGTTTTTGAGATTTCTACAGAAACACAAAACATAATATCGCAGCACTCAAGTGTATTGATGTGTTTTACACCCACAGTAAAAAAGAAGTATGCTGGGTTTGTCCTGGTCCTGCAAGTTCCCTGTGCAAACTTCAAAGATATACAAGTCATAGAGCACAAAAATGCCCATATGTGTGAGTAGAGGTTTTATTGTGTGTATGTTAGCCTGTCAAAGCATTTTTATTTTTTAATGGACTAGAAAATCCCATTGTACACATTCCCCTAAACCATTTTCTGCTGCAGTCGACTCTGAATTCTGCCTCTCTCTCAAAAACTCTCAGACTGACAACAATGAGTTCTGACTGGCTGACAAAAATGTTTTACAATACTTTAATGTACCTGTGTGTGTGTGTGTGTGTGTGTGTGTGTCCTACTGCCACAACCACTGGTGAGAGGCTTTCTGCTTACATAGTTATAACTGACAGCAGCATTTCTGCATAATGTGAGGCCAATGTAATTGTGCAGACAAATGTGAAGCTACTCCAGTCAGCTGTTATCATTCAGGCCTCATCTAAGCTGCATGTCTGGATGTCTGGATGTATTTTACTCTGTACAGCAGTGAATGACTACTCAGGTATAAAGTAAGACCATGACATTTAGTGATTAGGACATCATTCACAATACAAAACAACACAATATACAATAAACTCCTGGTGTGCAGAAATTATTTTTTCCCTTCAAAATTGTTTTCTTTCACTTTTCTTATGATGTTAAACGTGTTGGATGTTGTTTTTTTATTGTTAATATGCTTTTAGACCAAAACATATAACGTTATTTATTTGTGCCGTGGGATAATCCAACAGAGAGATCTGCTTTAAAACCTAACTTTTTTTTAAGTTAAGTAAGTTTTTTAGTGATAGTATTGTTTGTCTATTGTAGTCACAAAACTGTCTCAAAAGCTTCTGTGATAGTAATTGCTATAACTACACAGCTTTCATTTTAGCCTACCTAAATGTGGAGAGACACTGGGGTACTTCATCTCTATCAGCTGCTTTTCTGTCTATAGGACATTTGTCACGTCATAAACAATCTTGTCAAAAACAATCTATTTTTTGGCACAAGCATTGCAAGTATGTAGCCTTTGTCCTGCCTAGATTAGGATTCCACACTTTGTACACAGTTGTCATTGTTGTCTGTACTGTTGAGTCAACAGCAAGCCTTCCTATACGACTATTTTCTCTGTATCATCTAAAAAAACTTTGTGATAACTGAATGAAACAACAGATGAGTCTACACTTACTGCCAGAAAAACATAAAAACCAAGGTAGCTGCAGGGTTTTGGTGTCCAAAATAACCTTTCAGCATACTGCAATTCAAGTAGTTTGAGAAAATACTAGGTGTCTGGCTCAGTTTTGTTGTTTTACAATATCTAGCTTAGGGATGGCGACTTAAATGCTGAAGGGGGCCGCAATTTTTCATCGACACTACCACAGGGCCACATATAGGACCATGCACCTAACCAGGTATGATGAAACTGCCATTTTAAATATGTTTATAGTGCAGTAACGTAACATATTTCATGCTTGCATGTATAACAGTATGAATAAGAATACAAAAGGTTTAAAGCAAATTTTCATTCATCCTTTATTTTTCTCGAGGAATCATTGAGGGCAACCCCTCATTTATATTGATGTTGAGAGTACAGAGAAAACACAAAACAGCACAGACAAAACATGCAAAAACATTAAAAACTGTTACAGTTAAAGGCAGAGTTATTGTTTATCATTGTTTTAAACTGGCCCATAGTTATATTTGTGTTGAGTTTGAGTGAATGTTGTAAGATGTTCCAGTTAGATGCAGAAGAAAAACTGAAAGCAGTTTTTCCAAATTCAGTATTAGTCCGTGGAACATTGAGCATTAAGCAATCGCTAGAGCGTGTTGGATAATTACTATGTGACCAGTTTAATAAAGTGCTGAAGTATGGTGGCATGCCGCCTATCAAGACTTTATAAATAAAAAATAACCACTTACTGTGAATTCTTTCTTTTTTTTTCAGTCCAAGAACAGCAGACCAACATTCATTGCAGGAAGTAATTTTGCGCATTTTTACACTGCACTTTTACTGCACTGAAATGCATGTAGTTGTACTGAGGGTCACTTCAAATGAGAAGTTGCCCATCCCTGATCTAGCTTGTGATGGGACAATCACGGACAATTTCAGAGAAATAACCTATTGGCTTTTCTACAAATGCACATGCGCGTCCCTATAGATGGTTAAAGTCTGATTCAGGGGTGAAAAGTCCTGCAGAAAAAGTTGCTATTCAAGCATTGGCAACAACTGCCTACAAACTCAACAATCAGCAACAATTTCTCTCCATCTCTCTAACAGATTAGCCTTCTACTAACCATAGGCAGAGGCTCATGAGCTCACGGTTACCATTAGCAGAAGGTTAAACTATTAAAAATGTCTCTCCATCTCTGAAAAACAATGACGTTGATGTTGAATGTTGATACATTTTATTTGATGTTCCAAAGAAACTTGGAATCATCATATTTTTATTAGTCACTAATAAATTAATCATATTACTTGGTATTGGTTAAGTGTTGCAACTGGTGCATCAACTTTTCTTATTAACTTGTTCCCCCGTAAATGTGGAAAAAAAAGCTGCTGATCACAGCATATGGTGTAATATGCTTTCTGCGGTAATCAACAACTCACTAGAATTTTAGCAGCATTTGAACAGGATTCCCAGAAAGAGAAACATTCTGTGTATTCAAGTGAAAATGAAAGATAAGTCTTCTAAAAAAAGGAGCATGAACTTTTACTAATGAATATGGAGAGTACAATGTAGATCCATAGGGAAGTGATCCTTATTGCAAAATAAGCCGCAGAAAAGTAGTCATGTCAAAATAGAAGCCATGTTCACATTAAAATTTCCCCTCAGTTTTTAGTGATTTAAGTTTGTTTGTTTGTTCGTTTGTTTGTGGAGGCTTTTTTGTTATTTGCCTTGGCTTGAAACATACCCCCATCCTGGCTTCCCTGCTGCAATCCTTTCTTTTGATCTGTACGTGCAAAACCTGAATCAAAGATTGCTGTTAGCTAATGTAGTATAATCCAATTGGCAGCCTGTCTTTATATCTGTTGTTTTTGTGGTTTGACAATCTCTTTTAAGCACTTTGTAGGCAGAAAGACAGCTCCCCTTAACTTGGGAAAAAAAGAGTATTCCAGGGACCTGTTTGCCTAGAGAGTTCGCTAACACTGTAGAGTGTTGTGTGGAAAGTTGGAGACAAATTGTCCTTACTCCGCAAATCATTGCCATCACCAGACCCAACCAAAAGAAAAAAACAGAAAGGGAAATAGAGGTGAAGGATTCACCTCTATTTCCCTTTCTGTTTTACTCCACTGCTGCTTGTTTCTCTTTCTGTCAGTTTCTGATGTGTCGCGTCTGCATCCGCACTGCAGCAGAACGTACAGCTCTGTGTGCATATGTGCGTGTTTTTTGCCTTTTTAAGCTCCTATAAGTCAGATACTTCCAGATTTAGGGACAGACAGAGAAGACAAAGGCAGACAGAAAGCAAAAGGGAAAAGAACCAAGTCAAAGACAGAAATAGAGACAGAACAAACACCTGACAGAGAAAGAGGACAACATCTGTTGCTCGAAAAATTGTGTTCACATCTTTGGTTTGTATCTTCTCTGACGACAAAGTTATGTTGGTCAACTCATTTAATTTCTGGCCTTTCTCAGGTCTCCTGGCAGGCACCAACTCCTGGTTCAAATTTATGGACAAATGTATAATTGGGATTATGTAGCTCAACTATTTCCCAGACACGACATGCAGACTCACAGTAAATGTCAACTTTTCTGTTAAAAGGTAGGTTAATTAAGTGGCTGTAATGGCAGTTTGACCTGTTGCTACAGAGGAGCACTTAGCTGAATTAATGTGACGAGGGTGACATTTGTTACTGCAGGAAAAAATAATCCAAAGGTTTGACTTCTTTTACTTTTGCTGTATTAGGAGATGTAAAGACACATTATTATCTGTTAAATTTGCGTCTGTATCAAATGCAGGGAGGCAACCTCTGAGTCTGAAAGTCAAGCAGAATGATCTTAAACCTGCATTCTTTCTCGTGGCCAGCAGGGGGCAACTCCACAGGTAGCAAAAAGTCCAAATGTAAAGAAAACTATGATAAAATGTCCCTACTTTTCTATTTTTCTATTTATTATCTCAGGAAAAAAAAAATCCTAATGAGTTTATGAGCGTGGCCACCACTGCGCCCTGTGTGTTATTGCCTTAAACCTTTGACCCTTTCACTGTGTTTTTAGTTAATGAAACTTAATTTTAACATGTTGATGCCTTAAAAATGTCTTGCTCAGCATCTGGTTGTACTGAAAGCCAGCTCTTCATTTTTAATTTTGCATGCACCTTGCTAGCTAGTGTTAACCGATAACTAACTGACCTCTTCTCCAGCTCCACCCTCTTGTCCAAATATGGTCATTTCTGGTTCCAAAAAACCAAGATGCCGACAATCAAAATGCCAAAATCTAGGCTTCATAACAGTGGTTCTTAAATCAACGGGTGACACCACGATAACTATGGTGTCTTTTTCACAGTCTATGGTTTGATTCCACAATGTAAGTGGATACACAATTTAGTTCTATATAACAATGATTTCTAGGAGAAAGTGTGTCTGTAAAGTGTACACACCAGCCAGTAATTATTGTGACAACTGTAATCTAAAGTATTAATGTTTTGTTGGTTACAGCTTCTCAAATGTACCGTCTTTAACCTCATTGTAAATGTAATACTTTTTTTTGCCAGATAAAATTGAGAATTTTGAAAAACAACCTCTGGGAACTCATGACAGACACAATTCAATGAATCCGTTTAAACAATCAATAATTTAATCGATAGTGAAAATAAACCTCCTAACCCTAGTACACACATGAATCGACCCACCACACACACACACACACACACACACACACACACACACACACCACAACAGGGTGCAGGAATTGCTCTGCACCAGTTTAATTATGAGTTTTAATTAAAAAGATGTAGTGGGGAGAATGTAACATCCTCTGCGGACAGCCGCTAAGTAGTCCTCATCCATACGGTTCAATTCTACCCCCCGCAGAACCCGAGGGTCTAATGAAACTGTTCAGGACGCTGAGACACCGTCACCCTCCGCTGGTTCCCAATAGAGGAGGAATTATGAGACTGATAACTCCCTTGCTTTCTCTTCTGGGGAGAAACAAAAGGTGCCTGGTGTCAGGGATAAAGCTGCCCCCAGAGTAGTGCCGGGAGCCTCATAACATACAGTAATGTCTGTCTTTATCTTATCCAGAGTAATGCAGCCGTGCACACATTAGACTAATATGTTAAAGTAGTTTGATCTGAGGGCGGTGGTCTGGACACATCCTGACAAGGAGGATTCACATTTTTAATCACATATATTGACACTAAAATGTAGCCCTACTGTTCAGTGAATTCCTGTACATCAACCATGTAAAAAGTGCATGGTGCTGCCGAAGAACACTGGAAGACAGGAGTATAATTCTGCTACAGAAAGAACAGTAATAAAGGCATGGGTGCTGTCTGAAAATGTTCCTTTGCTGAATAACAAAGAAAAGATCTCTAACTATGTAGCTCCCTGGTTACCACAAGAGCTGGCATAGCAACCAGTAAAGGCTGCTCAGTAAGGTGACCTATGTAACTCTCCATGCAAACTTGGAAACAGTATAAACACACAGGCTTACAATCTACTTAGAGGATTTCACATTTTCTACATCTACCAGAGTGAAATTGTGCATTTATTCACAATGCCGTCCAACAGAACATGTCTCAGCTTTCCATTCAGCTTTTTCCTTTATGTTAATGTGGGGGAAAGCAACAGCATTAATTACAGATGCATCTATTCTGAAAATTCTGAGCTGATGTTGATGTAAAATATCAAAATAGCCAATACCAATGTTTTTATGTTTTGTTTTTTTGTTGTTATTTTTCTTACCATTTATGCCATTATTAACTGATATGAAAATAGACCTTTTTATGTGAATGTGCACCAATTTTTCACCCCTCTGCAAATCTACATAGGGCTACATTCTCAAACATTAAGCTTTATTTTATATAATTAAACATTATACAAACTATATGAAATAATATAAAAATATAAACTGTATGACATTGTCAGTCAATTCTATGAATGATAACTGAGAAAATAAAGAATAAACTGGAATAAAATAGATAGCTAAACAAACATCATTACTGTTCAGTGTCAGTCAATTGCTGACATCTAAGAAAAAGAATGTTGATGATGTGATGGAAAAAAATTGGCCACTATTGTAATAAGCCCCAGATGTTTTATAGTTACTCTGTATTCCACGCCTACTGCTGTTACTGCTTGCCAGAAAAATCGGTATCTCTGCCTATTCTGCTTTTGATTTTGGCCTGCAAGATTTTGGAATATCACTGCATAGTGAAACTTGTGGAGTATACTGAAAACAAAACCTGTAATTTATAATGTTTTAGAAATAGTGTGTTTAACAAGTGTTTCTGCAACTACCCATCTCTATCTGTTTTAATTGAACGTGAAACAAAAATGCAAGGCACATTGTTATTAAGTGTGTAAGTGTGGATTTCACTGTAATGACTGTAATGAAAGTGTTTATACTCCTGTCTTAATATGGTTCTGCCGTAAAAAATAATAATGTTGGTTTTATTTTGTGTGGCTTCTGTCTATCAATGTGGTTTCTATCACTCTGTTTCACAGCTGTTTCTTGGTTCGAAGCACTTGAGACCCTACTAAAGCAATACACTGCCAAGCAATGTGTGAGGAAGGAAGAAGGTGGACAAAGACGAGAGAATCGTTACGGGGAAGAGGTAAATCAAATAGATGAAAAAACAGAGGTTGAAAAGGGCAGAGAGAGAGAGAGAGAGAGAGAGAGAGAGAGACAGGGACGACGTAAGTAGATGCAGTACTCCATAATTAAGAACGCCCTCGCTTTCTACAGAGTCGCTGTTAGTCATACTGTAGGTTCTTTCCCAGGCTGAACGATCAAGCTTTTTTGATTCAAATGCTGACATTTAAAAAATGCACAAGTTGCAATTTGGAGAACAAGTTTAAAGATGTGAACATTTTATATGGCAACTGCTCAGTTTGGCATTCAAAACTGTCACCAGGCATGTGAAATAGCTTATCTCTTACTAGGTTTTTCCAAAGCTTCCAGACACATCTAATGGCCTTTATCAGTGGACGGAGATTAGACAGCTGTCATCATGTGTCCTCAGTACTTGGCAGCTAAGTACACAACAATTGTGCAAACTCTATCTACTAAAATGGTGATGAGATGTGCCTGAAAGGTCCAAGAAATCTCGTAAGTACACCTTGATTTAGGATTCTGTTTGTTTTTTTGCTTTTTGTTCATCTTTGGCAATGTCTGACGAAATGTAGACATTGCCAAAGGTGTGGCCAGAAAAATCAACAACGAGACACCTTCTTTAATAGGGTTGTCGCAATTTCAATTCTGGATCAAAAAATCGATCAATCTCAGCTTTCAATTTCAATTATAGAAATCAGATGCAGAATCATGGAACTCGAATATTTGACTGTATGGCCTTAGAGTTGTATATTCCAGAAAAATATGGCAGTTATATCACACTTGATACCATGTATCATTTTGAAGAAGATTTTTAAAATGTAATGACAGTTGTCTGGGCTTATAGCCAATCATCTGTTGATCTTAATAGTCTAACAAGGCACAGTGTTGAAAAAAATGTCTTAAAAACAATTGAATCAAATAATGACCTTAAAATTGAAATTCTAATGAAATCATAGATTTAGAGAATTGTGACAGCCCTATTCTTTACACTAAATATGTAAAAAACACACACACACACACATAAAACATACACAAAAATAGAGGCACTCTAACAACAATGCTTCAGTCTCAGCCTCGACAGGTAAGCGTTGACTGAAACCAAAAACCAAGCTCCTTTCAAAAGATGGAACATTTTCAATACTGTGTGTGTGTGTGTGTGTGTGTGTGTGTGTGTAAGAGATAGAGACACCGAGAGTGAGAGAATGACCAAGATTTATTTTTAGCACCCAGTGAGTCATGTGATCCCCCCTTCTTCCCACTGATCCCTCCTTCCTTTCCTCCCTTCCTATCTCTCTGTCTCTCCCACAATCACAACTTCTCTCTCTCTCCTCCTTCTCCTCACATCAAAGTGAGGCGAAACAGAGTCACAGTGACACCGGAGGAACACGGGAATAAAGACCATAAGAGGAAGGAGGGAAAACAAATCTTTGTCTTGCCTAATGAGGGAATACTACATGAGGGACATTATGCAAAAAGAAAATATGCACACATCATGACATAAATATATATGTATATATATATATATATATATATATATATATATATATACAGATGTATGTGGAGGCAGATTGGCTTATACCTCAGCAACAGCTTTCAACTCTGTTACCATGACACCTCCGCATAACCAAAATAACAACAGCACTTCCCTATTACCACAGAAACTGTCCACTATGAAGGAGGGTCAGTTACGGATCATCGGATTGGAACGACATCAAGCCAGCAGACTGATAATGCAGTTTCTGCAGAAGTGATGCCACTTTATCAATATGTTAAACTTTAAAATAATTAACAACAAGAATTTAAATAAAGAAGAAATGTGAGGAAGACAATGGAAAACATCATAGATGCTATATCAAAACACATATACCTAAATCTCTTTATTCCTTCCATCTTATACAGTTAGCTCCTGTTTCTGTTAGGGATGCACTGATCCAATCCTAATATCACGTATTGGGTCAATACTGACTCAAATAGCTTCATCAGGTATCAGTGACAATGGGGCCAATCTAATTTATCTAAATTCCTGAAGACCTTTCTCCATTTTTCTCTAATAGATGGGTAAGACAAAGGCAACTTTTTTGTGTTTTCACTCCAGACCAGTTGGCCTTAATTGACATTTCTTATTTAAGAATTTGCTTTAAATTAGCTTCATAATTTAATGGAAACCTGGCTATTGAGGCACACAGCTTATTAAATAAACACTGGATCTATCAAGAGCACATGAAATGACGTATTTTTGTAGGCCAACCCGGAAGTAGCATCGCAATGGTGAGAATTTGCCTCTGGGATTTTTTTGCATTGGATTTTTGATCATCGAAGGAAATAAGCTCTGTGGCAAACACATGTTTCTGATGCTTACGCGTTTTGTTTAGTATGATAATATTTTTTTATATTTATTTAGTTTGAAGCATTAATGCAGTAGACAGAAGTAAAAAGCTAATGTTATGCTGTAGTGAATTACTAGCCACAGTCACACGACTTGAACGTCACAGCCGTTATGTTTCAGACAGCTAACCGGTGGTTTTGACAAGCTAGCCAATCTGTAGCCTAATAAATTGTTTATTAACTTAATCTGCAATAAACAAGAGTTTGCGAGAGCACTGAGAAACACGACTAGAGGTTGTAAGGGGGACTAGTGAGAGTTCTAGTCCTTGTCCGGTGTTTTTTGTCCCCGACAACCACTGTAGTCTCATTTAGCCACTTGTTAGTAATCACCTTTTTAAGGACACGTAATCACCTTTCAATCACACGTAAAAACGTCAAAATTCATATTACTCCCACAATGCAACACAATATTTAAATACCAAGACAAGTCTTTTTTGAAATTCCAAACATCTATACTGTAGTGGATTCAAACCTTCCAAATTGTTCAGACAAGCTGAAAGGGTCACATAGAAAGCAGTGAGGCACAGATACACAAACAATCATATGCACTAACACACAAACAACCACACAAACAGATGAGGGATTACAGACACACATACACAGGCACGTGCACATTTGCACACACGCCGCACATCACAAGCAAACACAAAGTGATTTGCAAAGATAGCAGACAGAGTCATAGTGACAGGACACTGACGCATGCATGAAGGGAGAGGACAAATATTCAACTGCTGTGAGGGATACGGCGCACACAAACATGCACACACTTAAATGTTGACTTTCCGTTCTCTCTTTCTTTCTGTGATTATCCGTCTCTCTCCCTCTGCTTCCTATCCTTTTCTTCCCCTCTCTCTCTTCACTGCTTCCTCTCATTCACTGGCTCATCTGCTGCTCTTAATGAAACGCTGCATAATCAGGATTGCAGATTGCAGGACTGTGACTGGTCCTATAGGCCCACCACACATGCGTGCATGCATAACCAGGAACACCACACACACACACACACACACACACACACACACACAGTGGCTTGATTTCTAGCCACCAATCCCACACAGAGTGGTGGAGTGGGGTTGGGGGGAGGTCATGATCCTGCCAGAGAGAAGGGAATCAGAGTTGCAATTCTAGGGCTTATCGCGGAAAGAGGGTAAGACCATATCTGACACGCCAGCATGCCTGGTATGTAAACCTCTACACAAACACACACACACACACACACTCACTCACTCACTCACAGAGGAAAAAGTGAGATTGAGGGAGTGTTTGTTTGTGCACATACGCAGATCCTTGTGCATATGAGGTGAGATAACCCTTTGCAGTATTTTTGGAAAATCTGTCCCAGCATGCAAGTGGTGAGACACTGATCCGTCTGCCAAGGTGTCTATTACTATCACTGCACTGAGCGAGCAGGAGGGTCAACATGGGCGGAAGAGAGACGGAAACAGGGAAAGAGCGAAGGGTCGGCGAGGGAAGAAAAGAGGCGCTGCATTAAGGGAGCAAGGAAAAGGAGAGATAAGAAACGAGACGCGGAGGAGCGAAGGGAGGGATAGATGGCGAGGTAGTAGAGGAGAAAATGTGGGGGCGGGTAGAATAACATGGTGAGAAATACGACAGCATCTTGTAAATCAAAAAAGAGAGAGAGAACAGATATGAAGGAGGACAAAAAGAAAATGCTAAATAGGTAGGAAGAGTAAATGCAAAAGAGCGGTGAACATGGAGAGGGAGGATGCTGAGGAGCTGCTAGGAAGGAATAAAGGGTAAAATACTGCAAAGAGGGGGAGGGTGTTGCTTGTTAATACACCGATACTACAACACAATAAAAACATAAATTATCATCATCACAATAAAACTATAGGCATGATAAGTGCACAATAACAGCCAAGGTCATTTCCAGTAAATTATTAAAGATTTCATTTAAGTTGGATAGCTCAGCTCACATATACAGAAGCCTGGCTACTTGTGTGGTATGACAGCAGTCATTGGTTATCACAGGCAAGCAAGCTGTGACAAAACACACCATTGGCTGAAGAGAAAGGGGAACAGCAAAAGCGCAACACACCATTGGTTAGTAATCACGAATATGCTGTTGGCGGTTCCTGGGTCACGTGTGCGCTCGCGCTCGTTTTGTGTGTGTGTGTGTGTGTGTGTGTGTGTGTGTCCCAAGCCCGAGGCAACCAGGCCAGCGGCTACAATTACAGTGACGGATGTGAAAGAACTGGGTCGGCTTCGCAAGAGATCTGCCCCTGGGACGACAAGACCAGCCAGAGCCCTGAATCAATACAGAACACATGCACACATGTGCATAAACACGCGCGCGCACGCACGCACACACACACACACACAAGGTTGTATGTGACAAACATTTACATAGAAACTAAAGGACAGAAATGAACAACACAAAAAGGATGAGAACTTGTGCCACACAGCACAAAAACTGCAAGTGGGCAAACACAACTACAGCTTTTATTTGATTATATTTGCTGTTTACTTTCTGCACGCGCAGAAAACTTAAAGGGAAATTTTGTATCTTTCAACCTATGTATTTTCAACCCTATTTTCCCACGTTATTGTGTCTAAATGACTAATTGGGGCAAGAATTATTGAAATTGGTCCAGTAATGAGCGAGGGCATAAGTGAGCGACAGTAAGTGCTTGTTTGTGGAACTGACAGGCTCAGATCTCTATTAAAAGTGTCTGACAACATCACGGAAAGCACTCTACAGAAAAATAAATTTAAAAAAATTCACTTTTCACTTTTGTTATTGTGTCAAACCAAGTCTCGCTCAAGGAGAAGTCTTATTCTAAAATCTTGCAAGGTGACTTGTTGCTGGAAGATAACAGGGTTCATGTGAGTAAAAGAGTTGGAGACAGCAGTGCCAGGAACAGTTTGCTGTGTTGGATTATAGACAGCGTAGCTTAGTGTTATTTAAAGATTTTCAATGTCATGGCTAAATATTTAGCTGGTTTGTTACGGTGTAAAAGTGAAATAGAGTTAAAGTTAAAGAAAAACTTTTATTTTATACTTTTATTTTAATTTTATTTTCTCTCTATTTTGTGTATCACAATTTCAAATCTAAATAGAGAATCAATCGACATTTGAGTTCAAATTTATTCATCAAAGGGAGGATCTGTGATTCACCTACTTTTGTTTTCTCTCCTCCCTGGACTACTTGTGAACATCTGAAGAAAAAACAAAACAAACCTACAAAGATGACAACGCATAACTTACCGAAACCCTGCAGCTGCATGTTTTGAGACACCATGGCCACTGCCAAAACCAGAGATGACAGATGAACTCCCTGAAGTCATCTGTCATGTCACAGTGTGGCAGCATTTTGCTTTCCCCATGAGTTATCTAAACAACGAACATGTCATTGACAGAAAAACTACAGCTTGTAAGCTGCAGAAGATTTACAGACAGCAGCAACCAGTGGAGACTCTCTGCATTGTCTACAATGACAAAGCCATCAGTGCTACCAAAACAAAGGTTAGAACAAGAATCAAATCGAACTCGACCTTAAATTTGAAAGTCAAATCAAATTTGGAGGATTGTGGCGCCCCTGCATAATAACAATCAGAGCTTGTTAGTGGCAAAAACAAGCACTTTTAGTGGACTGCATTCATGGTGCGCAATTACACCAAAGGATTACATTGCAGCCCATTTTGCTGCTGCCAGCTGTAGCGCTCGATACTGGACCAATTTCAAAAATTGTTGTCTCCACTGGTCACTTAGACACAACAAAAAAATAGAAAATCAGGCTCCTGGTTTAAAAATAGAGAAGTTTTCCTTTAACCTCACTCACTGACTTTCACTATCACACACACAAACATAAACTTGTTCCCTCTCTGAACCCCCAGGACAGTTTCAGGGGCAGGAATGTTCACAGCTCACCCATACGTAACACAGTGACACTTACTGCATGAGACATGTTTTGCTGCCCGTGTGTGGCGTTTGTTTCTGTACATGTTCATGCTTGTGTTTCCTACCTCTGGCAGAAAGCTTCTTGGTGTTGATGATTTTTGCAGCATATTCCTGTCCAGAGGAGATCTTCACACACCTCCTGACCACAGAGAATGCGCCTCTGAAAGAAACACACACATGATTTATTCAAAAAAGAGCTCCAAGTAACGATATATGGTGATCCACACCAGCTGATGTACTATTAGAGGGGAGTTTCAATATAGAAGCTGAGAAAAATCTGGGATTAGAATGAAAAACCTGATTCAAGTGAGCCTAAGAAAATAAACCAGATACTTCAGATCGATTGATCGATTGATTTGGAGAAAAGACTATGTTTCACTCTAAGCCTGAGGTGAAACTAAGCCTCAAAAAATAGCTCACCAGGAATAGTGTAGGGGGTTATATTTCCAAACCTGCTTTATAAAACATAATTTCCTGAAAATAAGCCAGATTTATTTAAATAAACCTGATTTAATTGATAATGTTGCTTCATGAAACTACTCTAAAATAGTATTTGCAAACATGGTTGAGCAAAAATGCAGTTTTACAGTCTCATTTCAACATGAAACTGCACAAAAGCATGGATTCAGTATCTTTGCAGCTTCTCTCAAAAGCACACTCACACCCCCGTACCTACAGTACACTCTGTCCTCATCTCTACACAAGACCATCAGCACCAACAAACGTGCCTACCAGCCTGCTATTGTTAAGCCATGTGTTGTTCTAGTGTTTCAGGCACATGTATGAAGATCAAAAAACTAGGTCAGCTATATTTGAGGGAGGAGAAGAGCAGAGTGCTGCATCTCTCATCTCTAAATGCAGCCATGGAGATGTCCGCCTGCCTCAGCTCCGCTCAGCTCTGCAGCCACGCATGCAGGCCGCTTTGCTATTCAACCTCCATCTCTGCCTGTGACGCCTTTTCTTTCAAATAGAATCTGTTCTCATCCTGTCTAGCTTCAGACAACATCAGAGATATCACAAACACTTAGACACACTTGAATGCAGACACTAGAGAGACAAAGCAGAGAATACTCATTACCTCAAATGAACCCAATTCTTTCACTTACTGTACTTCTTATGGCTGACAACTGATGTGTTTGGTTATTGTGGTTAAATCAGGGTGATGATATGGGAAATAATGGAAGATGTGTGCCTATGTAATCACTGCTGAGTACATAGCATGATGTGTGCCATGAACATGTTATCTAACATGTTCTAGAGTGAGCAGCTTGCCGCTAAATCTTAACTCTAATTTATAGAGGATTTGGTAAAGAAAAAGGTCCAAGCATTACATGTTATGTAAGAATTTTACTAGACTATCCTGCATGGTTGGGTAGCATGGCAATGTGAAGTGCACATGCTAACTGTGGTTGTTAATTGAATGCGCTGCTACATGCAGTGGTGGAATGTCACTCAAGTACCTTACTTAAGTGAAATTTTAGGGTAGTTGTACTTTACTGGAGTATTTTTCTTTTCATGCCGCTGTCTATTTCAGCTCCATTACATTTCAAAAAGAAAATATTTTACTATTTACTTCACCACACTTTCATCCTACAGCTTTAGTTACTTTACAAATTGTGATTGTTGCCAGTTGGTTAGCTAGTGTTACTTTTTGATAATTGTTTAATTCATTTTTCATACAAAACATTTCATGGTTTCAACTTCTTAAATGTGAAGATTTGTTGTTTTTCCTTTCATTTGTTTTAATATTTTTAATGTATTTTTCAATAACTTTGAGGCATTTCTCACTATTTTCTGTTTTTTTACATAACCAAACAATCAGTCAATTGATGGAGAAAATAATCGGCAGATTCATATGTAATTAAAACAATCATTAGATACAGTCCAATACAAAATAGTTAAAAATGAGCTCCACCCCAATCAATAGTTAAAATCTGCTTTTATATTAATGCATAACTAATATTAATCTAATTATATAATATATAATGGGAGGACACTAAAATGCAGCATCTTTCTTCACTTTCTTTTACTATGAATATTTACTTCTGATTTTATTTTATTTTTTTAAATCAAAAGAAGAACATATTTTTGTAAAGGATTGCAAAGATGAGGTTTATGGGTAATCAAAGGTCACCTTAGCTCAGAAACTTACAAGCCAAAGCATCATCACTTTCAGGACGTTGGTTTTAAAATGTTGATAGAGTTTGAATGCTGTATTTACGGACTTGCAAACACATGGTCCTATAATGGCTGAGTATATTTGTAACCTTTCCAACATTTTCCAGCAAATATCTGTTAGAACAATAATCTCTGGATAACTGAAATAACAACAGTATCCATTTTTTTTTTTTTTTTGGGGGGGGGGGGGGGGGGGGGTTCTATTGTATTACGACCAGCTACTCTACTGTATGTCTGTGTGGGGGGAAATGGTGCACTCACACAGTAAAAGGATCAGGTGAGTTAAAAGCTACTATAAAAGCAATATGGCTGCATTATTAATGACAGATGGTGTAAGATGAACACAGCATAGGATCATAAAAGCAGAGGGGTCCAAGGTTGATTTCTTCTTCCTCACTAGAAACAGGCTTTCACCAGGAGGGTGATGAGAGACCAGCTCCTCCAGTTAGAATGCTAAGTGGGAGACACTGGGAGAACATTTTATCTCTCTGCTCTGGCTGCAGATATCTGGGACTTTGTACACTGTGTACACTGACCAGACCACGGGGGTGCTGGGCAGACTGCAGGTCATGACCACACAATGCGCGTCCATGAGCGCGCGCACGCACAGAGACGGAGGTACGTGGACCGCTCCGTCTCCCTGTGTCTGTCAGGGGTGAGGAAATCCCTGCCTGTGTCTGATAATTGACCGCAGCTCGGTGCTTGGCTGGGGAATGTGCCATCGCCAACTACCACGGTCTGCTGTCGCATTACCGAGTGTGTATTTCTGTCACGCGGGGAGGAGGAGATGGGGGAGGAGGAGGAGGAGGATTTGGGGGGAGAGGGAGGGGGTGTGTGGGCTACCAAATCTCACCATTTCAAACACCCCGATTCATTTTACCCCGGTTCAGTTAACAACACGGGTGCTCCTCGCCCTCCTGTGGCACCCCAAAGGTCGAAATGCAACATCAGTGGCTGCACAAGGATGGAGGCGAATGACGACACGCTCGGCTCGACATCTATCGTGAGCATAAAAACGTAAGCAGGGCTTCATATGAGGGATTAAAACAAATAGGATGCCACAGTGCACAGGCCTGCATGGATACATGATAGCGTATTTAGCCCCCCCTGCATCACAGGTTTCACGGCTACACTATCAGCAGCGCGCGCACATGTACACGCACGCTCACACATACACATACACACAGCCCGGAATCCGCGTCCCTAAGCCAAGCGGCCCATTACATAACAGGCTGACATTTCATACAGAGATGATGCCAGATGATTAAAAAAAACATGCTCGCTTACTTCCCCAGCTCCTCGAACAGCTGATATTCATCGGTAAATCTCGTGCAGATCGTTAACGCCATCCTGAAGCAGGTGCCAAAGGGGTGTGCGGAGACGCGGATAAGGTGCACTCACAAACAGTATCCACCACACTCAGTCGTCAACACCGCCCGGTTTTTGTCCTGGACCCTGCAAGCCAAACTGAGGGATTCATGCACAGCTGAAGCGCATCGGCGGGAGCTCTGGTGGGATGGTTTCTGCGGCAAAGACACTGCCTGCGCGAGCGTTTCCGTCTGGTTCAGGGGGAGCTTCTGGCGTTGTTTTGCTTGTTGCTCGGGTTTCTTCACATGCGGCGGCTTGTCACAGCTCGTAGACGCAGCATTTTGTGTGCATTTCGTTATCTGTGGTGTGTGTCCGTCCAGCGCTCAGTGTCGTCTCTCTGCGCGCATCAGACGCCGCACTACCGCACCTACCCCCGGCTGTGCGCTCAGTCCCGCCCCTTTGCCTGCATCCTCACCAGACAAATAACAAACAAATACTAATACTAATCCTAAAGAACAACAACAATAATATTAATAATAATAACGGCATTATTTTCAATATCAGTGCCATAGGTAGATGTACATTTGTAATGCACCTTTAATGTAGCAACAATTCTAAAAAGACGTTTATTTATAACGTTAATTTACCAAGAAAACACTGAGCTCTGGTGCTGGGGGTAAAAATATCATTATTTAATAAGTAATTGCTAAGTAGAGGATGGAACTGTTGTAGCAAACTGTATTTATGATTTTAAAGTTTATTATATTTTTTCTTGGAATATGTTCATGTCATGTAAAAGTAAAGCTGGTACTTATTTAGTTGGTTATCACACAAGAATTGAGAAAACAACAACAACAACAACAACAACAACAACAACAACAATGTAGCTAATTTTGTTCATGAAGCTGTATTATTCAACCCTATGTCACCAACCATGTCCTGTGCGGCTCTGGAGGAAGTTTGTAAAGTCCGAAAAAATAACCCTGGTGATGTTGACCTATTGATTAATCTCCTATGTGGTGTTTTAAAGGTCATGTCTAATTAACGCGCTGCTTCATTTTAGACCATTCTTATTTAAATCTGTCTCACGCGAGTAGGGGAGAGTGGGGTCACTTGTACCAATACTGCTGTCCATTCCTCAATAATACTTGAACAGTGATGAAAATATTTTGATCCCTGAACAGATACATTTGTCTGTTAACAGTTTCTGAATGTTTTTAGAGCCCAACCCAACACAAAAGGCACAATTTTGTCAAAAGTTCAAGAAGTGCAGTTTCCCTAAAGTACACCTGGAACACCTTGTTCTTGGATTCATTCATTCATTATCCGTAACCACTTTACTGAAGTCGGACTGCAGGGGCAGGGGGGAAAAAAATCCAAGTGTATTATATTTTCATAAATTACTCAGATGTGGAATTAGGCTGTCTCTCTGTCCCAAGTCTTAATTTCAATGGTGCCATCATCTAAATTGCCTACTTAATTGGCTAGCTAGCACAGCCTATAACTTTTTTTTTTAAATGCATGGTGCATGTCAGCTGTGCAAAAAAAAAAATTAACCTGTTAGCTACCTGTCTAGCTGATCTGTGCGCGTCTGTGTGTGTGTGTGTGTGTGTGTGTGTGTGTGTGTGTGTGTGTGTGTGCGTGTGTGTGTGTGTGTGTGAGTGTCTAGGGCATATCTGCTGACCGTTAGTCAGACTGACCTCAGATTTTGTATGTGGCTTGCGCATGGCACGAAATAGTGCATCCTCGATTTTGAAGATTTTTGAATTTGTTTTTCAAAATATCATCATTATTTACATAGGACGTGTTGTGGCATTGCACTGTTTCCGATCAGACACCTTTGAGGGGAGCTCCTCCCTATTGTGTGATAGGCCTACACCTGGTAATACATATCACTCTGGATTTCCACGCCTGACTTATCTCATCTGTAAGTCTATTTAGCCTACCTATCTTTCAGTTTTAAAGTGCACTACAAGTTTCGGTTTTACAATAATATTCAAATAGTTTCCAGCGAATATCAATATCAGTGCGTACCTTATCAAAAATAAGTGTTTTATGTACTTAATCTCCCACTGTACGAATACATACTTCATATAACTTAACTTATTTTAAGAAATGCATGCTGCATGGGGGGGGGGGGGGGGGGGGGGGGGGGGTTGTAATGTGCAAATTTTGTTATTCGCAATTTGCATGCTAATCGGAGATTTAGCTTTTCTTTTTTGCCCTGGATGCTAATCTTATATTAAAATTATGAGATGAACAGTTGTGATGGCCCATCCAGTGTCTGGACAGGAGAAATCTGTCAGACTGGGAGACAGACTGACTTATCTTTTTTTTTTTGCCCACCCCCACCCCCCATCAAAATAAGGTAAATAATCAAATAAAAAGTGAGGGGTGTTCCATCAACGTGGATTAATATAAGGAAAAGCCTGGCTTAATATGATGAGCCTCGCTAATTTAAGTGAGAGATGCGTTCCATCCAAGTGGTTTGTGTGATTCCCGCTCAGTAACCATGGTAACTTACACCACTGAACTAGACTGCTCCGGGGCATGCTAATATATATAATATATATAATATATAAGAAAGGCTAGATGGCTCGGGGCGGAGTCACCAGTGTCCGTATACGGCGGCCATCTTACCACAGTGTACCATTCTGGTACGCTCTATGGTAGCTGTTGGAAGGTGAGTTATCAGCATAATGAAAAATAGTTTTTGTTTATTACAAACCTTAATAACGTGGATATGAGTCAGGATGCTTGGATATGTTGAAATTGCGGCTTTTGTTTGAGAAAAAAATACTTAATCGTGCAGTACAGTTGTTTCACGGCTATTAGACTGCTATTATTTTGAACACTACTGTATATGCTGATTAGCAAATCAGCAGACAGACAGACAAACAGACAGACAATCAAGGAGGTAGCCTGACCAATGGGGGATTTTTTTGTAAATGCCATTTATATGTGTGTGTGTGTGTGTGTGTGTGTGTGTGTGTGTGTGTGTAAGTGTGCGTGTACTTTGTATTTATAAGTGCTTGTATATACGTGTGGATATTTCAAGGAGAAAAGGAGGTGTTTTAAAAGTTCTGTGGAATAGGGATCAGGCATTTGTAGAGGTGAATTTTTTTAATAAATGTAGACCAAGTTTTGTTGAACCGGGGTATATTGTGATTAATTGATGCTGACATTTTTTTCCAATGCGATTTGATCTATTAACAAATTCTTCCAGTGTGTGATGTTCAGTTTATTTCTTGTTTTCCACTTTAGGAGGATTGTTTTCTTGGCGACAGCTGGGGCTGTTTATTCACTTCTTATGTTACATCTCCCACTATAGGAATACATACTTCTAACGGGCATTGCACTAGTAATTAAGAAATTGAGGATACACTGATTTTATAGCTATGATGATCACAAATTCTGCTGCTGACAGAAAAATCTCTCATGCCCCCAGTAATCCCTAACATCTAAATGGCTTCCATTTGAGTAAACATATACTCAGTAACTTCATGTTGGTTTTATTCAACAAATTCCTTTTTCTTGTTTATGTCTGCTTTTTGTTGATTTCTAACAAGTATAAACAAGTATAAACAATGAAGTTTCAACCACTCAGTGTAATTCCCCTACAGACTGCTAACACATCAACGACCAGAAAATAAACTTTTTAACAATATCTATTTTGTATGTGGCATAACTAAAAACAGTGTGGTGGAAGTAGTAAAATAACAAAAGAGAGAAAATTTTACTGGTCTTTAGATTTACAATTTGAAAAACAATTTGAAGAAGAGTAAAAAGGTATCCACTTTGAGGATGAAAGTGGAGAAGGGGTGGCTTTAAAACTGTAGTTTTCAATGATAGTTTATAAAGAAACCATTGTCTTTGCTGTTGCAGCATCATGTTTGTGATAAGATCTGCAGGGTTTGAAGGTGGATGCAAACACAATAAAAAGGGCCTGTGACTCATGGTTCTGTGTAAGTTTACTGACGTGCCGACTGAGTTTATTGGTGCAATTAAAAAGCACAAATAATCAATCATTGTCCGATTACAGTGGTCTGCACAACCTCAAACAATAAACTTTATTTGTCCACGTGAGAATAGACTCAGGGTAAGGCCACATGGGAAGATAGTGAGGTTACTGTAAACAACAGACCATTTCCACTTCTCATAAGGAAGTTACAGTTTTTCCAGGAAACACTTCATGTTAAAACAAAAGGGTTTGACTTGATAGAAAATTACATTATTACTTGCGTGTTTGTAAAATAGTTGTTAAAATTGTATGCATAACAATTCTTATGGTAAATGGTAAATGGACCTGCACTTATATAGCGCTTTCCTAGCCGATTTGCGACCAATCAAAGCGCTTTACACTACAGACTGCACTCATTCACCCTTTCACACACACATTCATACTGGTGGCAGAGGCTACCTTAAACGGTCCCATCTGCCACCATTGGGAATTCATTCTCACACCAATGAACGCAGCATCGGGAGCAATTTGGGGTTCAGTATCTTGCTCAAGGATACTTCAACATGTAGGCTGCCATGGTCAGCCAACCCTGGTGGGCAACCCGCTCTACCAACTGAGCCACAGCCACCCATAATAGTATTATAGTATAAGACTTAATTTCATTTTTTAGATTGAGAACATGTTTCCTTTATTTTGTAGTGCTTTTATTGTATTGTACCAACTGTGCATATTATGGTCATTTCTAATCCATTATGTATTGATTTAAGGAATATTCTAAAAGGAGATCAGCTACTAGAGTTAAAACTCACCTCATGACTACATCCTTGAAAGGAATATGATGCACAAGAGACAAATTAATAAAATGTAAAAAGAAAAAGAAAAAATAAGAAAAAACAATGAAATTTCATTTTAAATACATTTATTCAAAAGTTTTTCAACAGAGCTAAACAGCTGAATCCAAATACATTATTGTTACATTAATACAAAAATAAATATTTTGAACACATAAGTTATAGGTAACAATAATGCACATCTACAAACTCAGGAGCAGCCAAGTGTAGATTTGGCGAAAAACATACAAAAATGACATACACCAACAATAGACTTGCTGATAAATAATGTGTTTGATACAAACACACAAAGGCTCAGGGGGTACAGTCTGTTGTCATTTTTCAACACTAGATCAGGACATTAGGCAGTCTTCAGGTATTAAAAGGAGACAAGTGTGATGACAAGAAATACTGTTCGGTACTTTTGCTTCTTTAAACGGCTCAGACTCATGAAGCACATCCATCTTGGTCTGTTCAGCGTGATTTCCTGCAAAGAAAAGAAATAGAAAATAATTATTTTGGGCATAAAAAGTGAACTTTTCTGTTACATTATCCAGGTAAATATGAGACTATTGTGTTTGAATGCCCTTGCATAGTGTGATTGCATTGTACTTACATGATCCTTAAAATGATTTTCTTCACCCAGGGAGCCTTGGGGTCCAGGCACACCTTTTGACCACCGTTTTTCAGAGTGGCACTGCAATACCAAGTGAGAAATAGAGATGTCAGAACAAGACGGTGAAGCCCAAAAGTGACAATGTCAAAGTGCCAACGTCATCACTATCTTGATGGGATGGAGGCTTTTAAATGAGGTCTTACATGATCTCAGTCTTGTCGCAGTGAGAGTTTGCCTCAATCAGCTCCACCTTCTCGATGTGGCGAACGATGTGTCTGCTCTCTGTCTGGATGCAGTGGCAGTGCTGCTCCACTCCCAGGCTTCTCCGATCTCTCAGACTCATACCTGTTAGGAGACAGGTGTCAAATGTGGTCACAAAGTGCAACAAATGTGCAGCAAATCCAAAACTGAAAAAACAGCAACTTGATCAACAGCATCAATGCTATTCAATTATTGAATGGCAAAAATAAGAAAGAAATCTTACCTTCAGTGACAGCCAGGAAGGCTAGGATCACCACAATAGAATAGGCAATGGTTCTGCTGCTCATCATTTTTTCCTTTCACAAATTCTGCAACGGTGTAAACTGGAGATTAAAAATGCCGTTCAAAAAGTCGTCTGATGAAGCCTGAAAGCTTTTTATTCTGTTGATTTCTTCTTCTGCTCAGTTCACTCTCATCTACTTTCCTTTTCTCAGTTCAGCTGCTTCCTTGCTGTGCTGTTTGAATCTAGTGCTGAAGAGGAGAGTCTGTACCTTTTATAGCCGTCTCCTGGAAATGACTCATTTCCCTAAGTTCGGTTGTTGCGCAATATGGGCTGCTTTGCGGGAATTTTTCATTATGTGTGTCTGAGTGACAACTCTGATTTATCAAGGGCATAGGGCCAACATTTTTCCCTCATGCAGACTAATCATTCGGAAAAAAACAGTGACTAGAAGTTTTGCAAATCAATTGATGTGACAAGAGTGCTTGAGAGAATTCTTTTGTATATTACACATGGTTGTTAACAGTGTGTTTCACCACTGCTCACATGAAGCTTATCTACTGATCACTCAACAACTGATTCATAGGCGCCATGTGATCAAATTGATAATTGCAGCTGACGAATGTAACACTCATGTAACATTTCTTCTCAGGAAGGGGAAATATACACACCTGGGCAGCTACTAAAACACAACAGTATTACATTTCCAAACATGCAGTGCCATGTTCATTGCTGTTAAAGTTGAAAAGCTTCACAGAAGTTTTTTTTGGTATTTAGAAAGAATCAGAGAGAAAAGTGCTGCCGAATTTTAAGAGTAAAATGTAGTTGAATAATACAGCTGAAACTAATTAACACTAAATGTAATCACAAAGAGACACTTTACATTTTTTAAACACTGTTCATGCATCTTATGAATATGCCTTGCATATGAAAAGCACATTATTGCAAGGCAACTATGACACTCATCTCAAAGTCATATATGTTGGCTCATGCGTTTGACATTCCTAAAGAAGCAGCAGGTAATGAGCCAAAACATTTCATGGGACAGAAGCCTGACGCAACTCCCAACATGCTCAAACACATCTGGCCGTACGTCACTGCAGTCACACTCACAAAGCAGAAGGAAGTATGGAGTAACTGCTGATTAGGGGGCTAATCCTGCGGTTTGGACATACTAACTCTTTTATTGTTGCCTCACTTAAACAATGCGTGCTCATTAAAAGTTTTTGCATACATGACAAAGTGATGTCAATTAAGAGTCAAACGATTTCTAGTTGAATTATTTATTTATTGAACAGGAACTAGTCTAAATCTCAGAAAGGTTGGAGTGCATTGGAGGAGAAAGTAGTTAGAACCTTTACTTAAGTAAAAGTACTAAAACCACACATGGGAAATACTCCACCAAAAGCGAAGCACTTGCAGTCAAACCTCACTTTAGCAAAAGAATGTAAGTATATCAGCAAAATGTAAATGTGCACCATGCAGCGAATGGTTCCTGTCTGTATTTGACAACATTATATATGATATTTCCGGGTTAATATTACTGCTGCAAGAGTATGTTGCATTGTCACTGCTTTAAAGTTGTGTTCATTTCAACCTTTATATACTGTTGCCAGTGTTGTGGAGTCGTGAACTACATGTAATTAAACTAGTACTTTGAATACAGTTTGCATAGCTTGCTGGTATTCAACTAATTTCATATTTGAACAGTGATTCAAGTAGTTCAATTACTTTTTTGGCATTTTTGTGTAGTTACCGGCTGAAAATTAATGAAATTAATGATTATGCCAGTACTTCAGTAAATAGGTAAATTCCACCAAAGCCGGAAAGTTACAATCAGATCTCATGTAGAATAACACGTGTCCTGATGTGGTGATTTTTGCCTTGGCTACAGAAATAGAAACAAGATGTGAATGTAACACGTGAACTTCACTGGAAAGTTTTTGATTTATCACTTTAATTGTTGTGGTTAAAGCCATTGCATTGGGTGACATAAGCAGCACCTGACCAACATATGTTAGGAGACATATGATCTTTTTTCTATCTATTGGTTTTCCCCCAAAATTTACTCTGTGGTGTTGGTGGCGGAATGCTAATATTATATGATTTTTTCGACTGGAAAATAATAATGAAGAGAATAGTAATGACAGAGGTGTTTCAAATGTGTTCATTAATGGAATTTCATTTATGGAATTGACAAATATAAACACTTTGATTCCTATCACTGATATTTAAGATTTCATTTTGTAGTGCAGGATCTCACACACACACACACACACACACACAATAGAGGAAACAGTTTCTGTAGATTCATGGGATCATAGAGGAAGTATGATGAAATTTTCTTTCACAGCATGACCGCATCGGATGTTTGGATATTTCAAATTTCCCCTTAACTGCAGCAAACACTTTCCTCGTTGCGGATGTGAAAAACATCTAAATCTGGTAAACATGTTTAAGGGGGATCACAGCAAAAAGAGGGCAATATCAGTTCAGACAATCCTAATCCAAAAAATGGTCATATAGATCGCCCGTACAAGCAGCTTATTACAAACAATATTTATGTTTTATGTAGGGCGGTCACCTCTAGTGGCTATAGTAATTATTATGGGAGCAAGAAAGGAAGTTAGGTGATGTACTATAAAGAGCGATACAGTCCGCATAGGGAGGAGATGGGATCTGGTTACCTATATTATTTTACTTTTTGTATGTAATTAGGTTAGTTCACAACCACATCACTTAACATAACTGAGGGGGTCCACTGTCAAACTGAAGTGGAATGAGTCTCTGTTTATGGATAGTTTTCTTTTAATTGCAATTTGAAATTAGATGGAGATTTTGTAGGCCGTTCTACCACATTGGAACCGTACTGACTGTATTTTCCGAACTGGGGGGTGGCTTGAGATCCGTGTATCTTGAATAAAAGTTTGTTTGATTATCTAAGTCATATAATGAAAACTGAAAAAGGAGGTCCGGAGTCGGAAACAGGGACCGCTCCCCTTCAAAGTAAGAGTGGCAGGGTCTGAAGTGTACTGGCTGTTTGGCGATGTTTTGATTTCAATTTTTGTTATTATAACTAGAAAACTAAAATTAAATCACGTTTTAAATATAGTCTATCCCCCTCTGACCCTGATGAATCAAAATGTCTTGTATTTAAATTTTTACGTTTGTATTTTAAAACAAAAATCTAATTACCACTCATTTGTTTTTTAATATCCTTTTGTGAACCGAAAATCCAATGACCAAAAGATACACGGACCGCTTGACCCCAGTTCATCTTCTGAGGTTGTGGGTATGGCAAATTCGCCGTTCTGGGGAGAGATGTGACAAAATGCCCATTTCTTTTTTTCATTTTCTGTTTGTCTTATTTCCCATCTTCTTATGTTAATGGGGAAATGGAAAATAAAAAGGAGAAATGACAATCAATTCATATTTTACAGGCATATTTTGAATAAAACAATCATATTTTTCACTTGAAAAAACAATGGAATAAAAAATACAATATGAAGTCAATACTGTTTTTTCGTTTTTCGTGTTTTGATTTCCAAACGGATATGGATTGAACGGAAGATACACGGATTAGACAGTCATGGTTCCGAGACAATGTGTCATTTTTGTTTAAGAAAGTCTTAGCATGTCATCAATGTGCAATATCAAAGTCAGCGATACACCTAATCTCATATTGGCACAAGTGGGTTTAGATCCTAGAGAATACTAAACAGAGTGGGAAAAAAAGTTTTATGTGCATTCTAGCACTGGTCTTGTGCTTAAGCAACACTTCAGCACTGATATAGCTAATGATATGCATTAAGGTGTTGCATTGCAATCCATAACATATAAATGAGTATAGTGTGATTGAGTATAATGCTGCACGTTTAGGGAGTGGTGGCTCTTTCTTGAATGAAATTCTGCCTGATAACAATTACTATCCCTGCCTTATCATATAGAGTTCACAAACCAAACATTGTCACATGCACACAAACCACTACACACTGATACTGACTCCTTGAGTTAACAAGGACGAAAACAGGAGCTGGGAAAATCAGGAATGAATCATGAACTTCTCACCACTCTTGTTTTTTTCTTTGTGTGCGAGAAGTAAGCTGATAGGTATGCTGGAGCGTTACTGCGCAGTTTAAGCCTAAGCATGCTCCATTGTAAAATGTTAACAATAGCAAACAATGAGTTTCAGCTGAACCACTGTAGGGTTGGATTGTTGATAAAATCATATATAGCATGAGGAAGTGAGAGCTGAAATGGAGACTGAGAGGCAGCCAGCCTCTAGGGATTCCAGGAAATGACAGGAAGTTTCAGGGTTTAAAAAAAAAGGTCCGGGTTGAAGACTGTCAGCTTTGACACAACACTTTGGGATGAATATCGACTGTCTCTGTGTGCGGGTGGCCTTGCAGGAGTTCACACATTCCACATGTGTAACACTAGCCCCTTACACGCTTTCTCCGCCATTAAACATCATCATCATGCCAGGACATGCTTGCTGGCAAGTCATAAAATTACCCCTATATGCAATGGTGGAATGTAACTAAGTACATTTACTCAAGTACTTTACTTAAGTAAAGTGCGAGTACCTCAAAATTGTACTTGAGTATTTTCATTTCTGTACTTTATACTTCAAGAGTCAAATATTGTACTTTTTACTCAACTACATTAAGCTGCCAGCTTTTTTTAAGATTTGAAATAAAAAACAAGATCAATTTAAAAATCATGACGCATTTTTTATAAATAAAACCACATAAAAAGTATTAAGTATTTAGAATTGGCTCTAACTTGACAACAGTAAAACACTGTACACGTAAAAACATAAAATATCATAATGATAATAATCTAATAATATATTTGGAATATATAAAGCAATCTGAGTGGGGACATTGTGCATAATGAGTACTTTTGATTTTTTTGGTTAGTTTTGAATGCAGGACTTTTACTTGTAGTGAAGTACTTTTTACAGTGTGATATTAGTACTTTTACTTAAGTAAAGAATCTGACTACTTCTTCCACCACTGCCTAAATGACAGCTGTAGGTAATTGTGCAAAGGCTCTCAGTCGTATTTTGCCATATTTTTCTTCAGCCTTTGTTTTACACAGCAGTTTTTTTCAGTGAAAATTTATTAATAAATGAATTCTTATTATTTGACAGCATTTTAGCCAGTCTGCATGTGGTTATATGCAGAAGTATGCAGTTCTGCAAACATTTAGGAAAACAGAAGTGGAGTAGTTAAGGGTGTTGCAAGGCTTTCTGGGGTATTATATCAAACCAAAAACCGAAAAAGGTGGAGACAAGATCAACACAGGGTTGGGGTTTGGCACAGATTTACCGTATTCCAGATAACTGCCCTCAGTCTGACATCAGCTGCAACAACAAAGGGAGAATTTTCAGTGGAAAATTCTTTTGGGATGAAAGTTATTTTATTTTTATTTGGACCAGTGCAATGAGATGAAGCCAAAATCATTAGAATTGTTCCCTGTGAGAAATCAGTAAATCATCTATTTTAGATTTTAAAAAAATAAAGAACACTCCCTTTGTCCTTAGGCATCCTTTAAAAAAAAATAAGTTCCTTAGAAAAAGCGAAGGGGGGAGAAATGGTGATTAGGAAAGGGTTTCCAGAGTAGACTTGCATCACAGCTGCAGACGGAACAGCAGAGCTACGAATGTTTGCAGTCTACTAACTAACACTACTTTTTAAACATTTGTATTGTTTCTCTGACTTCAGCTTGAGAGCAGATATGTCTGTCATCACTGTTGTAGCACTCCTGGTTTTGCTGACAATACCTGAAGGTGAGTTTTAATCTGTCAATTACTGACAAAATACAAGAAGAATTATGTCTTTGAATGAATACCTCATTCTCTTTGTATCTGTGACTGTGCATGTTTGCTATCTTCACTTGGCATTAAACTGTGTGCTTTAGTTTTTTTTTCTGTCGAGATATTAACATCCTTCTTTCATTTCATCTCACAATCCCAGGTATCAGTGTGGGGGGTCCTGGAGGGCTTGACAGATGCGTATGTCTCAGCACGGAGAAAAAGCCTATTGGACGCTTCATAGGAATGGTGGAGGTGATACCTGTAAACTCCTACTGTGACACCATTCAGATTATGTGAGTTCTGGGGTCAAACTCCAACACTAACAAAAAATCTAGAAACCTGTCTAGGGTGATTACCTGTGTCTTGTAATTTTATGATATGTGACAGGAAATATTGCTTTGTTTGGTCTCTCTGACTTGTCTTTGATCCTGCAGTGCCACTCTTAAAAAGGGTGGGAAAGTTTGTCTGGACCCTGATGCTCGTTGGGTCAAAAAAGTGCTTGAGAAACTGTCTGGGTAAGGTTATCTTCACTGTATTCTTGTGAATTTGGCAATAGATGATATCACATGAACAGACTTAAATACATCTTTCAACAAGAGGGGATTTGATCAGCTTAGTGTTGAGAAAGGCATCTCTGGTTATTTTTTGGCAGACATTCATTTTGTCATTCACTGTGTTTACATACTTAGTGTAAGATCAGGGGAAGATAAGGATGTTGGCAGACAGAAAGTCAAGCTCCCTTAAGTCACTCCTCAACATTTAACTTCCCATGAAGCTGAACCTTTAGTCGTGAGTTGTTGAAAACAAGAGTCACTGGCTTCTTTCCAGACACCAAGCAAGAGTCCCACTTGACTTCATAAAACTGTGATCTAAATGTGGAAATAAAAACAACTTTGAAAAGAAAATGTTTAACATTCAATTTCAACCAATGGTATTGTATTTTATAATGTGAAATTCATATTTTCAACATTAAATTTAATAATATCACATTTTGAATTAATTGTGAGGTGAGACTGCCACTCTATAACATAGGAACATTTTTTCTCTGTAGGCAGACACCTTGAAGAATAAACCTTCACCCACTTGACTCATTGGGAAAGAAGAATCTTTCAGAGTCACATTTTCATGGATCGCAATGAGCACAGTTTTCTGGATGGGAAAGATTAATGAGGCAGGTGTGATACAAAAGGGGTGACTAACCAGTTTTGTCATTTCCTGTGTGCCACAACTGGGGGAAAAAAGACATGGTGACACAAATCTACTATATTCTTTGCATTATGTTGAATTTTGTATGTCTTTTCACTTTATAGGAGCTGTTTTGTAAGCAACTAAACGCTTGTATGCCAAATGTAAGGCAGGGTAGCTATATAATTATCGTAAAAAAATATATATTTTTGAATAGTCTGATCTAAATAGTTTTCTCGTCTCTTTTTATGACTGTAAAAAGGTGAACTGGTTAGGAAATTAAAAGTTTTCTCAGGTGAAAAGAAAAGTTTGACAGGATAATTTAAAAGTAAAAGTAAAAAAGTAAAAAGTTATTGACTGACTTACTTTTCTGAGTAATTTTTAAAAAAAGCTTTAAGCACCACTACCCCATGTTCTAAATACAACTAAAAGCATTATGGCTTTCTTACATGGGATAATTATTATTATTGTTATTATTCACCTGACAAACTTTTTTGCTTCACCTGTTTTCACAAGTGAAAACAATCTAAATGAGATTTAGAAAACTGATATACATACAGTTTTACATACGCACAATATAAATGGTATATATTTTTACAGAATGCAGGACATATTGAAATTCAGGTGTAGAGTATGGGTATGAATGTTGTGTTTGTATGTTTTCTTTTTTATTTACTGTGAATAATCAAAGTAATGTGTATGCCTATGTCTTCAAAAACATACATGTACATTTTCATCTTAAATATTAAGACAATGATTGTGAATAAATTGGGATATGACTTACAAACCAGAAGTCAGTTCATGTCTCTTTCAGTCCTTTTCTTTTGTGATTCATTTTATGATATTTTTTAATTACTTGTTAGTCGGAGATGTGCAAATAGAGTAAAGCAGCATGAGTCATGGTTTAAATCCATGGTTTTATCTAAATAGTTGATTTTCTGTGGTTCTGTAACACCTAACAATACAATAAACACGAGTGAAAGACATAAAACTTTATACACATTTAATATACAGTATTTTTGTCAAATATTTTTTCATCTTTGAATAAAATATGCTACACATCTGAAAATCTGGCTAGGCTCTTTGTGTAAACTAAATGAAGCTTTGCATATGAATGGCAACCAAACACAATTTGATTAAATCTGACCTTTTCAGATGAACTTCACATTAATCAGACATGATATTTGATTTTGCCTCTTGAAAGGGCCAACACAATAACTCACAAAATACTATTTAGAGGAATATTTTAAAGGTCTGTCTTGAAAAGCACTGTCCCTCTAACATACCTCTGT
The DNA here is from genome assembly GCF_030273125.1 of Centropristis striata. Lineage (NCBI taxonomy): Eukaryota > Metazoa > Chordata > Actinopteri > Perciformes > Serranidae > Centropristis > Centropristis striata. The sequence goes on along the minus strand of NC_081517.1, from coordinate 31,353,092 downwards.
CCCTTCATATTTTGTATGTCCACATAGAGACATAACATTGTGTAACTGACCACTCCACTCTCTACCTCAAAACATTTTAAGTTTCTGGATGGTAAAAATATTATACAATGTCCTGAAGATATAATTTGAGAAACAACATTTCAGGTTTCTTGGCTTGTGATATGTAGGACAGCACACCTGCAGCACCAGAATAAACTCTTAGTGGAAGGAGACTGCCACCTCTTGGACAAAGGTGCACACTGTAAGGTGCACTCCTTCATAAGAAGCTGACATTGCTCACATTATGATTTTATTGCAAAATGACCTCAAAGATAAATGGTCTTTCACTGCATCATCTACAAGAAAAATATTTGGCTACAGCTGTACCCAATCACGAAATATGAAAGGTGAGCCAACAACAACAGGATATGACTGCTACTGACCCAGCCATTAGCAATGCATCATTTCAGTGCTGTTGCCTCTGGCAGTGGCTCCTCAATACATGTAGGGGTAGAGGTTTTTGCAATGTTGTTTATTCAAAATAAACTCTTCATCTCTACTCTCTGTGGTAGGGAGGCTTTTTAGTAAACTTATCTAAAAAATTTAGACCTTTCAAAAGGCGATCAGAAGAAGTTCAACGCAGTCAAACATTGGGTTACAACTGCAAGTAAAAAACCTACCATGAAGCTGCATTCAGGCATTTTTATTGGTTACCACCTGTAAGCTGTAGCTGTAAACGCTGCCAAAAGATTTTGAAGAGATTTGCCAAAGTCCTCCTGTAAGGGAAGGAGGGATAAAAAAAAAAAATTAAAAACCCCACAGTGAGTTGCATTGTACAACATGTGAAACCAGGCTTTTTTTTCCACCACCAGGGCCACTGTGTCTACAGTTGAAAGAAAATGTATGTGAATCCTTTAAAATTACCTAGTTTTCTGCAATAATTTGTTATAATGTGATCTGATCTGCATCTAAGTCCCAAGTATAGACAAACACAATGTGCTTAACCTAATAACATGCAAACAATTATAATATTTCATGTCTTTATTGAATATATCAATGAAACATTCATAATGCTGGTAGAAAAAGTAAGTGAACCCTTTGGCTAATGACTCCATTAAGAGCTTATTGGAGTCAGGAATTAGCAAACTTGGAGTTCTAACAATGAAATGAGATTTGAGTGGTGTAGAGATACTTTGACCTGTAATAAAGACTCAAAGTTTTTGTGTTTGCTATTCACAAGAAGCATCTGCTCATGTAAACCATGCCTGGCAAAAAAAGAGATCTCTCCAAAGACCTGAGATCAAGAATTGTTGATTTGCATCAGACTGTAACTAGTTACAAAGTAACCTCAAGGTCCTTAGGTATTCACCAGTCTATAGTGAGACAAATGGTCCACAAATGGAGATGATTTAGTGCTGTGGCTACTCTCCCTAGAAGTGGGCGCCCAGCCATGTTCACTCCAAAGACACAACGCTCAGTGAGGAAAAAAAGAACTCCAGAGTAACAAGAAAAGACTTGAAGGAATCATTGGAACGAGTTAAAACATCTGTTTATCAGATTCCGATATGAGAACATCATCCCAACAGTGAAGTATGATGGAGGGAGCATCATGATTTGGGGCTGCTATGCTGCCTCAGAGCCTGGACCAGTTGCTATCATCGAGGGGAACATGAATTCCCAAATTTATCAAGGAATCCTACAGGTTAATATCAGGGTGGCTGTCTGCCAGCTGAAGATCAGTAGAAGTTGGATGATGCAGCAGGACAATGACCTTAAACATCAAAGTACATCTACTACAAAAAAAAATCCACCTTTTGGAGTGGCCCAGTCAGAGACCCAGTCCTCAATCCAATAGAGATGTTGTGGAATGACCTCAAGAGAACCATTCACACCAGACAACCTGAGAGTATGGCTGAGCTGAAGCAGTTCTGTAAGGAAGAATGGTCCAGAATTCCTCCTGAATGTGCAGGTCTGATCAGTAGCTGTCAGAAGCATTTGGTTGAGGTTATTGCTGCCAAAGGAGGCTCGACCAGTTATTAAATCAAGGGTCCACTTACTTTTTCCACCATCACTATGCATGTTTAATGGATGTGTTCAATAAAAACATGAAATATTATAATTTTTGTGTGAAATTAGGTTAAGCACGTTGTGTATACTCGCGACATAGATGCAGATCAGATCATATTTTATAACGAATTAATGCAGAAAACCAGGTCATTTCAAAGGTTTGAAGGTACATTGTCTCGATATTGTCTGATGCAGTCCACAGACAACTAAATGAACTGTCAAGGCAAGGCTAAATTGAAATAATTTCATTGTTCTCCAATGCTGCACTGTAAAAAAAAAAAAAATCTGTTTAATTTACGGTAAAATACCGGCAGCTTTGGTTGCCAGAACTTCACCGTAAAAAATACAGTGAGTACGGTTTTCGATTCTAAATTTAAATGTAAATATCAGCAAAGACTGTAATTTAGACTGAGTAGTCCCTTTATATTTAGGATAAGTGTGTCATTCATTCACACATCATGGTATTTCTCCATAAATTTTGCATGAAAATGTTATATTTTTTACAGCAAAACTGTGTGTTTCCTACAGTTAATTTTTTACAGTGTGGTAAAAACTAAATCAGATCATGACTCTACTCGAATACAAGAAACAAGGATGGAAAAAAATGACAAGACCATTCTTACTTGTTGTGTGTGTGTGGGGAGGGGGGCTTGAAAGTATAGTACATATTTTAGATAGAAAAGGGGGGCCCAGTAGAAATACTGGGTTAACCCCACCCGCTCTGCAGCATCAGCTTTAAACACACATGTATCACGCACAGGAGTTAAGTGGTTAAAACAAGGGATGCTAACAGCAACCTTCTTCCAAGAGGTTGACGCCTACTTTTGGGAAGCGGAAGATGGATCGGCTCTGTTGTTTCGTGGTCTCTTGCCGTAAACTGGAAGCAATCGTCTGAACTCCATGTCGATAGCACATCTGCAGTCATCGTGGATTGTTATGAACTGTGGAAGCAGTGAGGCGAGACTGTATAAAGACATGTAACGCTGCTCTTAATATATCAACAGGCATGTGTTGATCCATCAAACTATGGCAAACCGGTGAAAGGTAAAGCTTTGTTGTTGTCTTGACGTGTGCGATGCTTGTTGTTGTGGCTTACGATAGTTGCGCCAAGGTTTGGAAACGTTAGCGTTAACTTACCTCGCTAGCTAACCGTCTTTCATCGCAGCAAACTTTAAACGCGATATTAAAAACGTTACGTTACGTGAAGATATGAGTAGCGTACACTAAAGATAACGTTACGGATTGAACGGCGGTGTTGCCATCCTGTCTACTTTGCTACGTGTTGTTTCCTGCTAAAAGACCAGTTAAGCTAGCTGATATGTATCGGTGTGATCATTTATTATCTCATTTGTTTATTATAGTTGTGTAACGGTTGGTGCTGGCTCTTTCCTGTTGCTTTAACTGTGTGTCTGACTGTTTCCAGGCCCCCCTCCCTCCCGTCACGGTGCTCCCACGGTGTCTCTGCTGCCATGGAGGTGGGCAGCCTCCCCGTGGAGCTGTGGAGAGTGATCTTGGCCTATCTTCCGCTCCCTGACCTGGGCCGCTGCTGCCAGGTGTGCCGCGCCTGGCGGGAGCTCATCCTCTCACTAGACAACACCCGCTGGAGACAGCTCTGCCTGGGCTGCCCCGAGTGCCGACACCCGAACTGGCCCAGTCAGCCCCAGCAGGAGCCCCCGTCCTGGAGAGAGGCTCTGAAGCAACACGCCCTGTCCACCCGCACCTGGACTCAAAACGGACCAGAGCTCCAGTCCTCTGCCTGCCTCCTCTTTTTCCGTCGTCGGAAAGACCGCAGGGTTTGGCATGTGGGGCCTGGATGCGAGTTTGAGACCCTGCGCGGGGCCCTCGGGGTGGTGGGGCCATATGACCGTGTGGTTCTTCACCCAGGGGTGTATGAGGAGCAGGCTGAATTGGCGCTAAAGGTGCCTGTGGAGCTTGTTGGGCTGGGTCGACTGGGCGAGGTGGCCCTCCTGGTGTGTATGGAGCAGCAGTGCCCTACTGCCCGGCTGTGTAATCTGGTGTTCATGCCACCCTGGTTCTCCACTGTGGTCTACAAGGTGCAGTAACAGCTTATCATGATAGTTTGTTGTTACAGCAGTGCAGGGCGATAAGATATCATGGGAATGCACTTGTTATGTCTACTGTTATCACTGGATAACTGGCCATTATGCATTCAAAAAGCTGTATCGGTACCGGTTACAATGGGGCCAAACTTTTCAATTACTTTCTTTATTATTATTATAATTAATTATTTTGATAAAATATAACAAGTCAGTTAATTTAGTTGTGTTCATATTTGTTTAATTTTGTTTTACAAAGAATTGCAATATGTAAGTCGAGTTGGATGTTGCCTTACAGTCACTTAGACAGCATTACTTATCAGTTATGGAAATTCAGATCATTTCATCCATTATACATTCTCCAAACGATGAACAGTGAAGGTTCTGTACATCACTTTTATTGCAGTGTCAAAAAACCTGCAACAAAAATTGTTGCAGAGTGGGAGTGAACTTTAAAGGCACTATTTTGCCAAGATGTGGTGTGAAGGGATCAAAAATAGACTTTACCATGTAGATATTTCATATTGACTACAATATAGAATACATGCTATACATGAAATTACCTTTACTGGTACAGTAGATTTTGGCCATATCGCCTATCCCTACTGCAATGTCTTATCATGTTTCAGACTCAACTAAAAATTAGGTCTAAATATTTTTGTTACTTTCTTGTTGATTCTGTCTCACTCCAGTCACCTTTCCCTCCTTGTTTTTCTCTAGACGTCTTGGGGTCACGTGCAACTAGATAACTGCAACTTTGAGGGGGCTCAGTTGCAAATCCGTGGCCCAGGAACCTGCCAGGCTCGCTTCTGCTCCTTCTCACAGGGCAGCTCTGCCCACTTGCTAGGCGTTGTTCTCAGTTTGTTGGACAGCTGTGACTTCTCAGGAAGTGACACAGCTTCTGTCACCGTTGAAGGTCCTCCAGTGTCGGAAAGAAACTGGGCTTGTAAACATTTAGCTGCCCTTTCTAGGACGTTTCCATCATGTGGCGCATCTATGAACAATAGCCCTCCCAGAGGCCCTCTGGCCAGCTCCGTTGATGTGCATCAACCTCCAGGTGGTAATGTGAAAAAGGAGCATGTGAGCATAGAAGACTGGCAGAGGAGGACCGGGGTAGATACAGTGTGTCAGGGCACGGTGATTGAAGATGGCTGGAGTGATGGTGACCGCAGCGAAGGAGAGGAGGAGAACCGAGATGAAGGAGGAACTAACAACACCAAAAACCAATTTATACTGGATTACAAAATCCCTTGTGAACATCATGGCCTATCCCATTTGCTCAAGCCGCGGCCAGATGGCTCTCTGCCACCAGCATCCTCCCCGGATCCACCATCTGTGACCCCTGAGCCCCTCACCCTTCAGCAGGAACTAGACAGGGACCCTGAGGCTCAGATGTTGGCAGCCTCCACCCTTGGCTGTATCCTCAGACGCTGCCTCTTCAGGGAGGGGAAGGGTGGCGTGCATTTGTCTAATTATGGACAAGCTCGATTGGAGGGCAATGTTTTCCGTGGGCTCAACTATGCTGTCCGCTGTATCCAGAACTCCACAGTAAATAAGATGATAATATTCTTCAGTCTAATGGAGTGTCTCTTGAATGCATCACTTACATTTTATGTGTTCAAGGACTTTACAGGCTATATATATTCTGCGTCATGTATCAAGTTAAGGAAGTGGTTCAGATCATGAGTAATTAAGCAGCAGTTTCCTATTAAGTGTCACTTGAGCTGCCTTTCTCTCTTACCTCCTTCAGATAGTGATGCTGAGGAACGAGGTGTGCGAGTGCCGTGCATCAGGTGTCTTCCTGCGCCTCTCTGCTCAGGGCCTCATCGCAGAAAACAACATCCACTCCAACGGGGAGGCGGGGCTGGACATCCGTAAAGGGGCTAACCCCATTATTGTGGTAATTGATGCTTCACTGCCTATTGAAATCAAGACAGAAACACAATACCACTATTTGTCAAAATCTGTCATGGAAACGATAATTTTTGTCAAACTGCCACTTTAACAAAGTTGGTTGTACAGACAGTCAGATTGGGAAGCTCACATTTGATTTATTTGTTTGTAACATCAGTAAGGACATTCCCAAATAGAGCTGCAAAGATTAATCGATTAGTTGTCAACTATTAAATAAACCATCAACTATTTTGATTCCATTTTTGTAGAAAAAAAAAGTTAAAATTCTAATGATTCTGATGGTAACTCTATTCTTTACTCATCTGACAGTAAATTGAATATCTTTACATTGTGGACAAAGCAAGACATTTGAACACACATATTGGGCTTTGGGAAATACTGATCAACATTTTTCAAAATTATGACATTTATAGCCCAAACATCTAATTATTTGAGAAAATAATTAACAACAGATCATTTGACATTGAAAGTATTTAGTTGCAGCCCTGTTTCTAAACAGCTCCGAGTTTTCTCTTCTCCATCTTTACTCCCTCGTTCTGTTTTTTTTTTCCCCACAGTGCAACAAAATACATAGCGGTTTGCGTTCAGGGGTTGTTGTCCTTGGCAACGGAAAAGGTTCAATTCGGAGCAACCAGATCTATAACAACAAGGAAGCGGGCGTGTATATTCTCTTCAGTGGGAATCCTGTGGTCAGGTAGGTGGGACTTTACAAACATCTGACTAGCATAGGAATGTTTAGTCACTGCTGTTCCCATCGCTTTATTGTGTTCACATTACATCTTCCTTTTAATGTAAAACTTGTTGTGTTGTATGGCTTGATAATTTCACTCAAGAAACTTCAAAATCAATACAACTGCTGCAGTGCATTGGTATATATTTTACCACTATAAGTACAGTAAAAGTTTGGTATATTCAGACGTTATGCCAGGTCTGGAGCTGCCGACAAAGTCATTCTCTCCTCGCTCTCTCTTAGTGGGAATCACATCTTCCAGGGCCAGGCAGCAGGGATCGCTATAAACGAGAATGGCAGAGGGATGATAACAGGTGATGACATTTCACAAAAGCATGCCAAATTAATTTTCGCCCATTGATGTGCCACTTACAGAAAGGAAAAGCACCATTTTTGGTTATGAATCCAGAAATTCTACATAAAAATACATTTTAATTTCAGAGAATGTGATCAAAGAGAACCAGTGGGGGGGTGTGGACATCCGCAGAGGAGGTGACCCAATCCTGAGGAACAACTACATCTGTTATGGCTACTCCGACGGCGTCGTGGTGGGAGAGCGAGGCCGCGGACTCATCGAGGGAAATCATGTTTACTGTACGTCATTTCAGCCCAATAATGGCAGCATCATATATTTAAATTGACATAAAAGCTCACCTTTACTAACCAGATGTGTCATTTCTCCTCTTCCTCCTTCAGGTAACAAAGGCTGTGGTGTGTGGGTGATGTCATCCAGCCTCCCGCAGCTCCTGGGAAACTTCATCACCCATAACTGTATGTATGGGCTGGCAGTGTTCTGCAGGAAGGACCCGGAGAACATCGAGGCCAGGGAGGGGAACTGGCCAGGGCAGGAAGGGATTGGTGGGGAAGCAGGCAACGGGGAAAGGAGGGGGGTGGAAGGAGAAGGGAGAGAGGGGCAGGAGAACCTGAATGAAGAGGGGGACCTGTTTGCATGGGAGAGTGATCTGGACAGTGAGGATGAGCGCCACTCTGCCCGTCGTTCCATCAGTGTGGCCCTGGTGGAGAGCAACTGCATGAGCTACAATGGAGGTAAGATCAGACCTGTTCAGTATTACATGGTGTAGAGCCCGACAGATATATCAGTTGACCGATATTATCGTCTGATATTGGCCTATGAAAGGCGTTTCGGTGTATATGATCAATTTCAAGTAGTTCAAATCAAAAAACCACAACCAAGTATTGAGTGCATATAGATGGACATACTTTTCAGAGGCCAACATTTTCATATTAAACATACTTTGACTATTACTTGACTTTTGTAATATAACAGACACTGAATTATAGGTCTTTATTAAATGTTAGCCATAATCATTATAATTAGAAGAAAGACATGAAATGTTTCATTCTGTGTGTAATGGATCTATATAGTGTGTTATTTCCACTTTTTGAATTGAATTACTGACATAAATAAGCTTTTCTATGATATTCTAATTTACTGAGATTCACCTGTATATAATGCAGCAAAATGTTGCCTGGCTGATTTTATTTAATTATTATTTTGTTAGATAGTAAGAAATTGACTGACACTAAACAGTAATGATGTTTATTAAGCAATTTATTTTATTCATTTATTCTTCATTTTTCAGTTATCATTTATATTCATAACTGGCTGACAATGTAATACATTGTTTGTATAATACTAATTATAACAGTGTTAATATTATTTAATAAAGTTTTATATTTGAGAAGGTAGCCCTCTGGGTACATTTACAGAGTGGCATAAAATCAGTGTACAACCCACATTAAAAAAATTTCAATTTTCATTCCTGCTCAAAAAATGACTATATCTGCCGCCATATAAGTTATGATTAATTTTCCCCCTTTAAAATCAATATCGGCATCAGAATCAAAATTCTATATCTCTCGGGCTCTAGTGTTCAGTGCACAAAGTCTAATTCTCTCTCAATCTTTCCCTGTCTTTTTCTGTAGCGGTCGGTCTATATGTGAAGAGCAGCGAACCCTTGAATGTTTTTGCTAATCTTGTAAACAGTAATCACGGCACTGGCATAGCTGTGCTGCAGAGCAGTCAGATGAGCCGACTGGTTACAAACTGCATTCTTGAAAACGGTCGAGGCGGTGTTACGGTGGAGAAAGACTGTCGAGTGGAGCTTCGTGGTAACGGCATTTATAAAAACAGCGGCCATGGTGTCAGTTTCAGTGGTAACGGGCAGATTGCTGAGAATGATGTGGTTGGAAACCGTGGATCTGGGATCCAAGTCACTGGGAGTGCTGATATCAAGGTGAGATGGACTGAGGCTTGTACACAGTTAGACTGCTTTCCCAACACTGTACATAACTTCTGAATCTGAATCAGAAACACTTTCTTGATCCCAGGGGGGAAATTTCTTGTTACAGTTGCTGCTGTATAAGAAATAGAAATAAGTATGCAAATAAAACAAATATTTAAAAAAGTGTGCTATACTAAATATACAATATAAAATACAAATGCAAAAACTCTTCAGTCCTAATAGAGATATGTACAAATATGTATGTATGTAACAATAATGTAAGCATATTACTGTATCACTTATGTACATTTTTATGTTTTTTTATCATTTTTAGGTATTGCGCAACCGTGTCCAACCAGCACAGGGCTGTGGCGTTGCCGTGCTAGGACCAGTCAAAGGTGTCGTCCATGACAATGTCTTGTTCCAGGGCCACCCTGGAAATAAAAAGACACTGTTACATATGGATCCTGGTAATGAGAGCTGTGTGTCGCGGAACAACAGCGTTCTAAGGCATAATAACAGGTAACTAGGCAACCAACTGAAAGTACCAGAGATCCAGGTCATCAGTGTACTTACAGTCTGTGCTTTTTCTCCCTTTTCTTCTGCTGTCCACATGCAGCTATAGAAATGATTTTTTTTCTATCATTATAGCACAATGATGATGACGGTAATGAGAATTATCACATGAATCTGCAGCTCTCCTTGGCTTTACAGAGCTTTAATGAGTTTCAGCACAGCTTTACTTCACTTGCTTACGGTGTTTTCAAGGTCTATCAAGGGTTTGAAACTGCTTGAAATGTAGATTATGTAGGATGCCAAATGTACTTACAAACAGGTGACACGTTTTTGTTTTGCTTTAATTTGTAAACCTGCAGAATGTTGTCACTAATTTTTTTTGTATTGTACTTTGTGTATTGAATCCTTAATATAAATTTGATGAAGTAAAATAATCAATGTAATGTAGATACATTTGCAAATTGCCACAGCTGTAAGGTGCTGAAAAATATTTAAAGGGGTTGAATCTGACTTTGGAAAAAGATGTAGGAACCCTGTTTACAGCTTTGATTTCTCACAGCTCTCAGATTAATTTTAAGCTAGACAACAATAAAAATGCTGTTTTAAAGTAAAAGAAAGAAAAAAGCTTTAAAAACTAACTGTAAACTACCTGCTCATTACCAAATTGCAGATGGTCACAGTAAGGTGGTGAACATAGTAGAGCATTTATCAGTTAAAGACCCCCGCAGGATGTGATAGAAACCAAAAACAGCTGAAATAAACTAAATATCAGACTTAAATTTGCCAGGTGGTCAGAACGACTCCAACATGAATTAAATCAACAAGTTTGTTCGTAAAAGTTGGTATGTCAATGCTTGGTTCACAACCTGTTCCCACTGCCTCAAGTAACCAAATCTGTATTGCTCCTGGTTTTGTATGAATTAACTGTGTGAAAAATTCAGATTTTCTCTTACTTTTTTATCCCTTTGTGTTTTGTAGCTGTAAATCTGCTCCTCCGTTGGTTTTGGAAAACCCTCCACCTCGTCCGCTGGCCACCTCCCCATCTGGCTTCTCCTCATCCCAATATCCTTCCAGACTCGGAATTTCCATGACGACCAGGATCAGCGCCACCGTAGAGAGTGGTTGCCACAGTGGCAGCATGTTCTGCTCCATCCTGTGAATGCTGGCAAGCACTTAAAAAAACAATATGAATCATGTTCCAAAGAGGTCAGCATCTGATGGCTTTTGCAATGGCGGTCAGTCATTTGGAGCACTTCTTCAGAAAACACCTTCCAAAACAATACCCTCTTGTTGAGGTGTAATACCTGTCCAGGAAGAGGCTGCTCGGAGTCGAACCACTAAAAGGGGCCACCGCCCTGCCAGCACATTAGGATGGAACAACATTTTGTAAACCTGAAATTAGACTTTTATAATTGTACGATCAAATGCCAGTGCACTCAAATATGAAGAATGTAGTGAAGCTGGAGCTCAAAAACGCTCAAACATCATGATTCTTAAAACATTTTCATACTGAAGCTTTAACTTAGTTTTGTTGTTTACCATTTCATATATTCATGTACAGACCTGCTGTAGACTTTGTTGGTTTGGTCAGTTTGCTTCTGGGACTCGCTGGTTGGGAAGTGCACATTTTTATAAATCCTAGCAGGAGTCAAAGACTTCAGAGATGCCAGCTTCAATCATGCTACAAAGTAAAGCTGTGCCTTGTTGGACTTTTTATTCAATCAGTGATGAAAGCTAGGGGAGAGGTTGTCATAGTGGGATGTATATGCAAAAAAAGCAGAAAAACAAAGCCAAACTTAAGCATATGCCTCTTGCACAGAACCATTTCCTGATGAGTCTGTTTTTAAAATGTGATGCACCTCAGCTTTGTTTGACTCCATTAAACTCAGAAAGGGAGAAAAATTGTCATTCCACACAGACTCACCTGGTAATAGCCAGTTCTCGAAGGAAAAGTGATATTCAGTGTGCAATATGTGCTGTCTACAAATGTGCCTATATGTTTTTATTGTCTGTGCTAGATGCTTTCTGCCATCTAGAATTTGTTTACAGCTCATTCATCACTCCGCTTATTTCTTTTGCATCTTGCACAGTAAGCAATAAGTAACAATATCATGTACAACTCAGAAGTTCACCACTTTATTGGTCTACAAAATACATTAATAAACGCTTCTTGTTTGTGACATTTCCAATGCTTATAGTCCTCCTTCTATCCAATTCTTATCTTGGTCTTCAGTGCATTTTCTTGCGTTTCCGTCTCTCCATGAACTGATCATATTTGACCAGAGGTAGAACTACAGAGGCTTGTCTGTTTGTGTCTACCGACTCAGCCTCGTTAGCCTTCCCCCGGGGCTGTTTGGATAGAGTCAGTCCCATTGACTTTGCCACTTCAATCATCCTGTAGGAAGACATAAAAACATCAGCTGCTGTATACTCTTGCTGTATGGGATGTCAGTTATGTCACGGTAAATACACATTAAGATTGCTGCTAGTTTGCTCTGTTAATACAGGTGCGTGCAGAAAGCGAGGAGCAAACAGTTTTTTGACAGCAGAAAAAATGCTATTGAAAGGTTAAATGCCAACATAATTGGAATAAAGCAGAATATTTGGTGAGATAAACATGAAGTTTTGAAATATTACCATCTATTTTCCAATAAATGTTGAACTATATAGCACAGTTATTGGTTGATGTTGATGCAGCCACTACTAAAATATAATTCTACAAGTAGTATAATACTAACAATCTTCATTATCTGCAACTGTGCAGAAAATACTAGATTTTAACAGAATGAATAGACGTGCTGAAAAAGAAGCCTTTTAGCATTCGAGTGTTGCTTTAGAATTTGAATGTCAACATATTAAAAGCTTTGAAGGATTTGTTAAAATCCTATTTGCAGAGTTTTTCTAATGCACCTTGACAGTATTGTAGCTGATGTAACAATATCATTTGTAAACAAGAATCATCCAATTCACAGCTCAGTATGTGTTGATTAACCATGAGCAGAAAGAAAAAGGCCATTTACAATGATAAATGCAGCTGGTTTGACAGATACCTTGCATTCAATATATTTAAACCTTAACATTGGGTGTTCTTAATATTTAGCAACACAATGTGTTGCATGTTAAGAAAAGAAAAATACACCTAGTAAATATTGCCATATACACATAGACGCAGACCTGGCCTTCTGTTCTTACCTGGCCTCGGTGACTCCCAGGTCACGGTGCAGTAATGTGAGGTCAGCGGTCATGTGACTCATATGCAGCAGCAGAGCCAGGCAGTGAGCTGCTAATTTAGCACGCATTGATGATGACACCATGTTCTGCACCCTAAAAGAATGAGGCACGGTAAAAAAGTGAGATTGAAAGAAAATGTATTCTCTGTCAAAAGACAATTTGAGATGCACACATCCCAGTGTGAAATTCATGTACACACCAAGGTTGTTATAGTTAATGAAAACTAGAACTGAAAAAACATTTTTGTTAACCGTAAGGTTAACAAAAATGTTATCAAAAAAAATCCTTGTTAAGGACATAAAGGCAAAATATATTGAGACCTTTTTAAATCTCGCATCCAAAAATTCCCCATTACAAAAAAAAACCTAACACAAACATTAATAAAAGCTAAACTAAAACTAAACATGTTCAAGAAATAAAAATAAAATAAATAAAAAAACTAGTAAACTCACACTAAAAAATAATTTAAACTTATTGAATTGGAAAACAAAAATTCACAATGAAATTAAACTAAAAATAATGAAAAATCACAAACTATTACAACCTTGGGACACACTAGTTATATTAAGCTGATGTAGTGTCTGCATGAATTTTACAAGATGACAAATGTACAAAAGTTTCATCATACCTGCCATTGTTGAAAGTCTCCACAGAAAATGTTCTGAGCAGTTTGTTCTGAATCATCCGAGGACAGCCTTCCTCCTGCCCAACTGTACATTTAAACATAAATCACAAAGGCCCTCATTTATCAAACAAACATAGAAACGAGTGCAGATCTGAGCATATATTTCGTCTTACGACAGGGTTCACATGTGATTTATCAAACGATCGTATCTCTCCAATCACAGCGTAAGAATGATCGGCTGTTGATAAATGTGGCGGCTCGAAACAAGCGTCATTTAAATGTCACACCCTAATATATACCCGATTCATGGCTCGCCTCCAGAGTTTACGACACGCAAGAGTAAAATTGATGGGGCGTTCCCGGTGGCACACCTGGTGGAGCGCATACCACAGAGGCCCAGTCCTCTTAAGCGGGCGGCCCGGGTTCGAATCCGGCTTGGAGCCCTTTCCCGCATGTCTTTCCCTCTGTCTCCCCCTTTCACTCTCAATATCTCTCCTATCAATAAAGCTACAAAATGCCCAAAAAAATATCTTTGAGAAAGAAAAAAAAGAGTAAAATTGATAAATGCCGAGGCTTGCGTAGAAATGATCTTACGCCCCACTTTACGCTCACTTTCTGACGTACGCTCAATTGATAAATGAGGGCCACTGAGTTCCAGGGACAGTGTAGGAACACTTTTAACACATGCATAATAAAGGCATACAACATTACTCACACTTGCGGCTGATGCTCTTCTGTCGTGCCAGTTTGAGGAGCATAGAAAGGTAAAAGGCACAGCGTGTTGTTTTATCTCTAGCTTCATCTGCAGACGGCATGTTCTCCAGATGTTTCAAAACACACAAGCACCTTAAATGAAAAGTACAAACAATATTAGAATGCAGGGAGACAAACTGTAGGTTAATAAAAATGTCTTGCGCAGGCGTGAGCCTTTTATCACCCTACCCTCCGTCATCTCTCATCTTCTGCAGCTCCTCGGACGAGAGGGCAGCCAGCTTGGCACCAGCCTGCTCCAAAGCCTCAAATTCTGCTGGACTCAGGACTGAGGACATCAATTAAGGATGGAGACCCAAAAACAAGCCCACCTGAAGCTTTCACCTCCAATCAGTATATAAACTGTTCCCCTATCTACAGTTCTACCCTTCCCTTACTGATAAAAACACACACACGAAGAGATTGAAGGATACGATCATCAAACTGGTAGACGTCCTCAGGTTTGTCAGCGGCGGCGTTGCAGGGAGGCAGGTGGAGAGCCAGTTCTCCCTGGGCCTCTGTGTCAGCCACTTCCTGTTGTAGAGCTGTGGGGAGAAAAAGAATGATGAAAAATGATCAACAAAAAGACTACATGGAGCTAGGTTTTTAGGATTAACTTAACCTTTTCACTCTTCAATAACCAAACTGTCTGCCAGCTTACCTTCTAGACCCTTCTGGTCAATCACAGTGTTGGCAGCCTTAGCCACTGCTTTATGCAGAGTATCGCTGCCCACCTGATTCAGCCTGCGGGAGCCCAGAGCTCTCTTCTGCTTGTTGGTGCCAAATGCTTCAATCAAAGAGTCAACCTAAAAAGAAAATATCACATACAATTAAGACATTAAAGTTCACACTTGTTTGAGCCCAGTCTCCTCTTATTCCAAGAAAAACAGGACAAATCATCGTACCTTGTCTCTGTAGGTCTGAGTAGCGTCCTGTGGTTTTTCAGCAACTGTCGCCTCTCCTGGTATCACAGGCTGCATGTTGAAGAGCTGCGCTCTGTGCACCTCCATTTGCATGGTGTCCCTGTTCAACACTCCTACATAATATCTGATAACAGACATCAAACTTGTTACTTCACTTCTCAGTGGTAGTTGTGCCACAGTAACACATCTCAAAATAAGTTACTATTATTAACCTACTTGCAAAGATTGTTGCATTTCAAGGACCCTGCTCCAAAATTATTTCCAACATAGGACAGTCTGTCTGATTCAGCAGCCTGGACAGAGGACATGAAAGTATTTATCATAATAATAATGAAAATAATAATAACTTAATTTATATAGCACCTTTAAAAAATGTTCACAAAGTGCTTTAACAGGCAAAGCCAAGTAAAAGGCAATGTAACAACAAAAGGCCAAACAGTGTGACAGCAAGATAAAATCAGGGTAAAAGTAATACAAGAAGACAAATCATAGAAGACAACGGGCAAATTAAATGAAGTAATATTTATCAGAACAGAAGTACACATCAAAGGAATAAAGTAAAATACACAAACACAAAAACGCAAATAAATTGGTAGAAGCAATAAAGACAAAATGCTACAATTTACAGTAGAGTAGAACAAAACATGTCTCACAGATGTAAGGTACAGTACAAATACTATATTACTTTCTCACCATTATCCGTCTGCTCTTTTTCCTGGGGTTACTCTCATCTGCGTTTTTATACAACGTGAAATCCAGTTTGTCTGCATTTTTGACGCTGCCGTTTGAAAAGCGGACTGTAAGGAGAAACATTGTCAACATTGAGTTTCATACCACCATAAACACACTTTAATATGATATACCGGCACACATTAACATGAAAATGCAAGCAGCACCTAACAAGCTAAAACAACGCCAAGATAAATCATTTTATCAGTGTGCTTGCCACTGTAAAAATAAACACCAAACACATACATGAGTATAACCTCAAGCTCCACTCTGTCGAGCACCGACCTAAACAACTGGTGTTAGCCCTGCTGCTAGCACCCACGTGTGCACTACAAACGGGTGTTTAAAACAGAGAATAAAAGCACAACACATCATTTACCGCCATGGTTACAATACAAATGTTCTTCTAAAACGTTTCGACAACCAAAAATGTGGGACAGTCACCAATAATAGCATTGTCGGAGTCTCTCTCTTCTTCACAACACACCAAGGAGCAGGAGGCAGCCATATCTGTTGTCATGAGTTTTTTTCAAAAACTTTATTAAAGCAACATGGTGCAATACAAGACAATGCTCCAACAAAACGCCGTCAGGGGGTTTCAACAATACAGAAGCAAGCTTTCATACAAAAACATTGTAAAGTGTACATAAATTCAAAGTTTTTATAACTTTCATGTTGGTAGATTTCTTAATACACTTATTATATTGTTTGGTTTCATTTTCAAAGACAAGAAAGAGAGGTTTTTGTTTAACGTAACGACTTTTATGCATATGCCATTTGGCTAACTGTATCATGAGATTGATGATATAGTATTGTTTTTCTTTTGCAAAAGGAAAGTCAGTGAAACCAGACAGTATATGTTCAAAGCACTGGGACAAAAGAGGTTCAATCGAAAAATAAATTCGGTTCAGGTTAGAAATATCTTCCCATAATTTAGTTGAGAAAGGGCAAGACCAAAGTAAATGAAAAACTTCTTCAGGGTGTCCTTCACAGAAAGAGCAGTTTAAGTCTGTCTTTCTTAAATCATTGTAAAAAAAAAAAATAAAAAAAAAACTTTAGATGGGTAATTTCTGTGAATTATCTTAAAAGATACTTATTTAACCTTATTATTGATTATATATCAGCAGGTAAATTCCAGATCTTTTTCCATTTAAGGTTATTAAAAAGGTTATTCCAATAGGTTGTTACATGTGGAGTTGATACGACTTCTTTCTGAAATAAAGAGCGTAGCCTATATTATTGTTACTATTGCGTGTAGAGGAGAAACAAATTTGTCCGATTTCAAGTTTGGTTGGATCAAAGGGCAATAATGATGGATTTTGTATTAATGTACTTTTAAATAACATAATTACACCTAGAGGGATTGCATTTATGACAATATTACATTTGCTAATAGACACAGGGATTCTATATTTTATGATACATTCTTGATATGTAAGTAATGATCTGTTTGAGTTAAATAACTGATGAACTAAGACTATATTGTGAATAAACCAATAGGGGTAAAATAAGGATTTGTTTCTATATATAATGTCTTTATTGTTCCATATGTAGTATATATGCGGGGAAAATTATGTTTGTAGATTAATGACCAGGAAAGAAGCATCTGTTTGTGAAAGTTGGGTCATTTTAAGGGGATTTTTTTCAATATGTAATGTCATGAGTTAGAATCAAGAGGTTTCACTCCTTCCTACTTCCGTCTTCGCCTGATTCTCATTCAGGCCAAGTATAAAGCTCACACAGTTGACCAGAATGACCATATATATTATAGACTTAGGAATAGTGGTTAACAGGCAAAGGCAAATAAGTAACTGATAGTGTCGGCTTCCCACCACTGGAGCTTTGTCAACCTATTGTTTTGAAAATAACAGATAATAGCAAAATCCATGTGTGGCAGTACACTCAAATATACAGTATTTTGCACATGATGTAAGGATTTGAATGTTAATATATATATATATATATATATATATATATATATAAATTACTATCTATATAGTTAGTTTATTATATGCATATCCGTATTTGCATAGAAGTAACTGTATAATTCTTTCTTTTGTTATTTCTATTCTCTTATAATCTAAATATTTGTATATGTTTTGTGTGTGTGTAGCATGGACCACATCTTTCATTTCATTGTGCAAATATGTATAGTAAAATGACAATTCAATTATTTTTGTTAATTGATTGTTGTTATACAAATTACAATGTAATTTATATAATTAGATTTTGCTCTCAAACCACTTTATAAAATTTGTTGCAGTACTTATAAAAAAACAATGCTTTAATATTGCCAATGCCTTATTAACATTAAAATGTAACAAGAAACATAATTCAGCAGCATATATACAAACTTTATCCCAAACCATTTAAAAATATATAAATAAGTATCAGATAAACTATATAACATTATTGGTAGTGTTATCTACCCATACAGTAAGATTTTATTTATTTTTAATAAAAGAAGAAAAATAATTATTTATAAAAGTTCTGATTATTCAGGGGTCTCATCAAACACATTTTCAATACAGAAAATCATACACACAATGATATGCATACTCTATTCTTTGTTTGTTTGTTTAAGTCCACAGCAATCAACATATACATACTATTTTATGAAATCCATATAAAGGCCATTAGGGGAATTTGTTCACAAAAATAATGCTTGGTTGCAAGTTTATTCGAAGTTTTATTTAAAAAAATTAAAAAAAAGAATCCTACATATCTGTGCAAAACTTAGTTAACCCTCTGGAGTCTCCAAAAGCACCAAAGCATGACTTCTTCATGACATCCAGACTAGAAAACAAAGCAGCGTGGAGCCCTACTGTAAATTTACCTCTAAAGTTCTGGCTGTAAACTCCATGAGGCCAGTTTCAGTTTGATGATGATATACCAAGTAAAACTGGAGACAAGGTCAAATATATTTTGTATAAAATGATAGAACTGGATGTAACCCTCTTATATGTTATATTTGCAACCTTAATTTTTTTTATTGAGAATGATAGTGTTTTGAAAGTTAAAAAAAGATTCAAAATCACATTTCATGTTGGACTAAAGGACTAAAAAAGACACAAAATGACCAAAAAAAAGACACACATTTTTTTTTTTAAAAAGACACACATTTTTTTTTTTTAAAAAGACACAAAATGACTAAAAAAAGACACAAAATGACCAAAAAAAGACACAAAATGACCAAAAAAGACTTACAGAGACACGAAAAGACATGAAATGTATTCAAAAAATAGACAAAATAGCCCAAGACTCCATAGAGTTAACCCTATAAAGCCAAGTGTATCATATTTGATACATACGTTTTTGAGACCTCTACATCATCAGTGTGATATTTTTTTTTCTGAAAAACCTGATGAATACATGAATTGATGATTAAAAAAACTGAGCAACAAATTTCACAAAAATACCAGATGTAACAAAAATGATTTGCTGGTTCCACTGGTGGATCTGTCATTGCTGCGTGAAAACTTCATATCAGCAGATGTTGTTATGATGTTGTTTTATATGGAAAAAAATATTTTGAATGTTTGAGGAAAATGCTAAAATGAAAGTCAAAGTTTTATTTGGTTAAAAATATTAGGTTTTATGTGATTATGTTGGTTGAAGAAAAGCAAATTGTGAGCAACAAATTGCACAAAAAGACCTGATGTATCAAATATGATCCAAATTAAATTCATATATGAAAATTGATATTGAATTTTAAAAAATGTTAGCCGGTTCAACAAACACTCCAGTTTTGAAAATTTAGAATTTTCTGGCAATTATTTCACGGTTCAGGCTTTATAGGGTTAAATAATAGGCAATTATGAAAAAACTAAACTTTTTGGAGATACACGCTCTGAAGCTACTCTGAAGCAGCAACAGCGTCCCCTCCCGGTGAAACGAGCAACTGCAGCCCTTCACCTCGGCGAGGTCATGGGCATGGAAGTGAAGCACAGCGCCCCCCTGTGAGTCTGGTTGGGAAAACCCGTCTGAGGGTAATAAATTATTACAAATATTAGCCCAAACGTGTTGGACCGGATACTGTTTGACACTCATTGTCTGTGTTATTAACGTGTCTTGAAGCTGTGTGTAACCTGGGGTTGACACTGACAGACGGCTTCAGCTGCTCCACACACCGAGACAGACCGCACATCACTGGCAGCTGTTTCCCTCCACAGACAAACCGTTAAAAGCGAGTAAACCGACAGGTAGTGTGACCGCAGGGGAGGTGTTATGTGATGTAGCAACTGAAATGTTAACCAGCTACAACTACGTTTGACTGGAAAAGCTTATTGGATACAAAAAAGAGGTGCAGCCAGGTGACCGTGTGTCTCTGTTGTAGCTAACTGGTCAGCTGCCAGCTAACTTTAGCCTTGTCAGTTTCTACTCAGGGCCTCTTGTTTCTGCCGTGTATATTACACCTTTGGGAAATTCAAGGTAATGTTAGTTGTTACTTGCTTTCTCTTTTCGCTGTCATAACAATAGACCGTTACGCTAATTTAGCTAGTTACATTAACTAGCTAACTGGTCATGTGTTAGCAAACCTAGACTTGCTAGCTAAGTTAACTAATAGCCATGCAATGTTATTACGGTGCAGAGTAAGGTTACACTACGCGGCTATGCTCTGTAGTTACTCTGTCACGTTAACCCCATAACCTTTAGCACACTTAGACTAGCTAACAAGCAAGTTATTACACTTGTTAGAAAGAATCTGTTATTCTGTCTCTGTTCTCTGTCTCTGATTGACTAGGTCACTATCTATGCATGCGTAATTCACTGACTGTGTGTGCCCTCTCTCTATGCATTTATAGATTAATCGTGTTAGATGCTTTTGATACAATGAGCATGTACTAATATTGTTTTAAAACTATGATTAGTCTAGATACATTTATTTTATATCTTATGTGGACATTGCAAAATCTTTGTCCCCACTATCATCTCTGCAAGTCATAACAAGGCAGGAGGTTGTGTCTCAAAAGTTGTTCCAGGTCAGGTCACGGACATGGTAATAACACATTATTTCTAACACACTGCTTATTACTTTATTGTGAGCAGTTCAACCCACTATAAAGCGTTGCGCTGGGTGCACCTTATTTAATAATCTCTCCAGTTTTTGTAGGCCGTCTGTTTTCTGTAGGACCACACAGTAATGTCTTTCACCCCATAAAAGTTTTTGTTTATTATGTCATTGTGCCTATATAACATAATCAAGACCTTCTCAAACAAAACTGGTGCATAAAAATAATTTTGATCTATGTAATACCTCACTGTAATGCCATCTGTAGTGTACATCTACTTTAATTTAAGTCTCCATCATTCTCTAAAGCTGCAACTAAAACATAAATTAATAATGAGTTAATCTGTGCATTAGTAACCCCATTAATCGCTGGGTGATTTAGTCTATGAAACATCAGAAATTTGTGAAAAAATGCTTATCTCTGTTTCCTATAGCTCAAGTGGGATGTGTTGTAAAATTTGTCCAACCAGCAATCTAAAATGCAAAGATGGTTAGTTTACTATAACAAAGCATCACAATGGAGAGGATTGAAGGGGCAAATGGTATTTTTGTTGATGAACGATTAAAGATATACTATGCAGGATTTCCCTTAAAAAAAAAAAAAGTAAGTAAAAAGAAAAAGTAATCCCTCTCAGTTATCACTGATGATGCTCTCTGCCTGTATTTTCTCTCTTTATTTTGTTGTGTTTGGGACGTTCCTGAATGTAATCTTTTTGGCATAAAGGTGTTTACAGCACAGAAGGAACATCAGTATAGCAAGGCAAAATGCCAAGCATAGGGGTTTGCTTGGGATGAGGGGCCGGTAATTTCTGCATAGTATATTCATATATCAAGACTGTTGTTGTTAAATGTTATTTCAAAAGACTACTCTTTCCGTTCATCCACCCGTCCCTGTATTTAGGGCTATGGATTTCCCAGGCCACTTCGACCAGATCTTCCAGCAGCTCAACTATCAGCGTGTCCATGGTCAGCTGTGGGACTGTGTCATCGTGGTGGGGAGCAGACACTTCAAGGCGCACCGCTCTGTGCTGGCAGCCTGCAGCACCCACTTCAGAGCCCTGTTTACAGTCGCAGAGGGAGATGCTAGCATGAACATGATCCAGCTCGACAGCGAGGTTTGTATTGTCATAATATTGTATTAAAGAGGGAAACAATGATGATAATAGCAGTGATATTATTTCAGTAAAAACTCCTGACATATTTGAAACTCCCTCTTACTTCCTGTGTACTTGCAGGTGGTGACAGCTGAAGCTTTTGCTGCTCTGGTGGACATGATGTACACTTCAACACTGATGCTGGGGGAAAGCAACGTGATGGATATCCTCCTTGCAGCCTCACATCTGCACCTCAACAATGTGGTCAAGGCCTGCAAACACTACCTGACCACACGCACCCTACCCATGTCCACCTCATCCGACAGACACACCCATCATCACCCTCAGCAAGAGCAGCAGAGGCACCGGCAGCAGCAGCAGCAACAGCAGCAGCAGCAGCAGCAGCAAGTGGCAGATTTAGCAGTGAACCCTACTCTATCAGCTAATGCTAACCTCACAGCAAATGCTGCCACATCAAAGTTGCAGCGCTCCTTTCTCCTGCAGCAGCTGGGGCTCAGCTTGGTGAGCTCTGCTTTGGGCGGAATGGAGGAGGACAGAAATGTAGCTGGCAATAGAGTGGTTGAACAGAGAGCCTCCTTCCCAATCCGACGCTTCCACAAACGCAAGCCCTCTCTGGCCCTGGGCCTTTCAGACGAGAGACCAAGGCAGAGGCAGCGCCCCTCGGCCCCTAACATGGGGCTGTTAGGAGAAGAAGGGGTAAACGCAGAGCAGGAAGAAGGAGCACTGCTCTCCCCGGACTCCCACAAGATGGGGGATGAATCCAAATTGGATGCTACAATCACTGGCCTAGTAGGGATGTCTCAAGATGATGCTCAGATGCCCAGTCAGTCAGACAGTGGGCATTGTGAGGGGGAGGACTTGGGGAGAATGCAGGGAGGGGTGAGGAAGGAGGAGGACATGGAGGACCAGGACCACCAAGTCAACACAGCAGGGGTGAAGATTAAATCAGGGACAGATGAGGCAGAAGAACAGGAACAGAAGGTAAAGTTTGAGATCCTATTCCAAATTAAAACATTTCAATTCTACTATCTACTCTTTCTAGACTGGGCAATGCTGCCAAGAGCGATACATTTCATTTTGAGTAGGTGCTATGGTCAGATTAATAAATGTTGCAAGTTGTTATCAATCATCATTCATTCATAATAACAATCAAATGAAACTGTAATTTAAAGGTTCCATAAACTGTTTGAAGGGAACTGTGAATATGAATTTGACTGTACATGAATTGTGTAAAAGTTTCTGTGAAATATGCATGAGGCCTGTTTTGACCCTGCGTTTTAAGGAATAGAAATCTAGATGCGTTAAGAAAAGTAACTGATGTTAGTAACTGTGACAGGTTTCGTTAAATCCCTCATATGTGTCATTAAAAACCAGTTTGTACAAATCCTTGAATGAAGCTTACTTACAATAAAACAAACCATTTAACATATTTGCACATGCAAATCATGTCACTCCTTTTTGGCCTGACATGAAACTCCTCCTTTGGTTTACATAGGTGGTGGTTAAACGAGAGCCGCTAAGTTCTCCAGAGCCGACTGATGAAATCAGCGATGTGACATCGCAGGCTGAAGGCAGCGACCGGGCTGAACCCGGAGGCCGGGAGGAGGAGGAGAAGGCGGAGCTGAGCCCAGAGAGCAGCGATCGCAGCTTCACCTCTGAACCTCAACCCAGCTCTGATGCTCTGCTGCAGCCCAGCGCACAGCTGCTCCTCAAGAGCAGCATGGGAGGAGGCGCTGGAGTTGGAGGAGGTTTTGGCTGTAATAGCGGACTGGGTGGCAAACCTGGTTTTAATATTTCTAGCTTTCTCAGTCCGAAAGATTTTGGAAATGGCGGGGCAGGCCTGGTTACTGGAGAGGACGAACTCCCAAACACAACAACGGGTGATGCAGTGGCACATCACTTCCTGCTCAGACAGGAAGCTGCTGGACCATCTGGTTCTGCGTCTTCCTCTCTTCTGAAGTCAGGTCCGCTTGGTGGTGAGAGCCGCAACAGTTTTGGAGACAACCTTCAAGATGATTCTCTCTTCCTACATGATGGTTTAGGGAACCCGAGAGGAAGTGGTGGTGGAGGGCGTGGAGGGGTAGATCCCTTTGGTTTGGACT
This sequence comes from Centropristis striata, assembly GCF_030273125.1. NCBI lineage: Eukaryota > Metazoa > Chordata > Actinopteri > Perciformes > Serranidae > Centropristis > Centropristis striata. Next base: position 31,329,097 of record NC_081517.1, on the reverse strand, counting down.
TTCAGCGTTCTAGTCTTGGCCTTCACTCCATGGGGCGACCCTCTCGAGGAGCAGGGGGAGCAAATGCCGCTGCTCTGGGTTACCCAGGCTACAGACGTATTGCTCCGAAAATGACCCCCGGTATGGGAGGAGAAGAAGGTGGTGTTCTCCAGGATGCTGCCTCTTCCTCCTCAAGTCTGACAGGTCCTCTGCTTCTTAACAAGAGCGGTGGATATGAGATGAACAATGGCAGGCCCACCTCTCTCCCCCCTCAACTGACCCAAGCTTCAGCACACGTCCTGTCCAAGTGCAAGAAGGCTCTGTCGGAGCATAATGTCTTGGTAGTTGAGGGAGATCGTAAATATGCCTGTAAAATCTGCTGCAAAACCTTCCTAACTCTGACTGACTGCAAGAAACACATCCGCGTTCACACAGGAGAGAAACCCTATGCATGTCTCACATGTGGAAAGCGTTTCAGCCAGTCCTCCCACCTATACAAGCATTCCAAGACCACCTGTCTGCGATGGCAGAACAGTAACATGTCCAACGCTCTGCTGTAGGACTGCGTCATTGCATCAAATCAAATATGTGAGAGGAATTGGCGATGGGCTGAATTTAAAGTCACAAAAATGTTAAGATGTTTCTGAAGCTGTGACAGAGCAGTCAGATCTGATCAGCTGTTCTGTCCTGATGACAGACCAAAGATAGGGATGATAATGTACTGGTATATCTTCTTTTAAAGGTCAAACCCACACTGTAAAGTCAGCTGAAATTATTGTAAACACATTTAAACTGTAGAAAGATTATAGGGATGCAGGGCATGCAAATGTGCCACATTTCTTTATATGGATTCATCATAGAGAACCGTAGATATACACTGTATACTCTCCTTCTGTTAGGGTGGTTTAGGAGGATTTTTCATCAGTGTCAATACATGCAATACATTTATTTGCATTATATGATCTGGAACAGGCTAAGCTTTTTAAAGTTGTTACACTGTTAGCTGTATCATCTATCTAAAATGTAGGCCTTCTGGTTATTAAGTGACATTTAGATCTGTTGAGGTGATACCTTGATGCTGATCGTCTATAGTTTATGGTACGCTTTTTGAAGCAAAATTGATTGACTAACTCTGAGTGATGAGAGGGAGCTGTCCAGCACCAACATTAACAACAAATATCATGTAAAATATAGTGAATATGTGTAGATTTTTTTTATTGCACATTTGTAAAACATGTAGCGGTATCCCTCATCGGACTGTTGAGTCAGTGTAATTGTGCATATTGACTGTGCCTTGATCTATGCAAGGACAGTCATATAGACTGTGGACTAACTGATTCAGATTCAGTTTAAGCGCTACATATAATGCCTGTAAGTACTAGGAACTGTTGCTGGTTGTTTGCTCTTAATACCCAAAAACATGGATAGAGTGAGGATCAGTTTTTTGATGTGGGCTGAGGTAATGCTGAAATCTGTCACTTTTTGCAAGTTCAACCAACAGAAAAGACAACAGAAAATCTAGTGTTGTATACGTTTTTACCCTGTTTCTAACCTGTTGTTGGTGTGCAGAGAAAATGTAATACTGACTAAATCTATTATTTACGGAGGTGACTTGAAAACCCAAAACACTTATTAATATTTGTCAATACGTTAAAGTGATAATAGATGTTCATGCATATTTAAGTCAGGTCAAAGGTTTGAACTTTGGTGTTCACTCCAAGCACCTTTGAATTACTATCTTCAAAAGTGTTTCTGTGCTCAGTTAAAATTGAGAATTTATCAGTTTGCATTGATGGGGCCTTCACACTTCATGTGATTACAAACATTTATACATGTAGTTTGTTGAGTGCAAGTTTTGGAGGGACGGGAAAGTTTTGTCAACCTCCTTTGCCCCAATTTGCACCTACCAGTCAGAGCTACTAACCTTAGAATTAAGCATTATCAAGGGGTGCAGTGAGGGAAAGAAAAGTGTGAACTTGCACCACCTTTTTATTAAAAGTAAGAAAAAAGAAATTTGTATTCAGTGGGCCTTGGAGTCTCTTTTTGAGAAAACTAATATTGCATTTGGAATGCAATTAAAATACCAAGATGGCAACTTCACAGGAAAACATATGCTGTAAATGCACCTTATTATGTGTCATTTGTTGTGATTTTGAATCGTATAAAAAAATATGGCATTTAGCGGCGTTCCCTACTTATTGGTTACAAACTGGGAACGATGACAAACATTTAAACTGTGCGTGCTTACAAACCAAGGTTCCCTGGTTGCTGGTTTTCTTGTGTGTAAAGTATGTGTGTTAATTAAAAGGGTAATGAGGTGGTGCTAAGGTGCAGAGTCGTATGAAGAAAAGTGTCCACAGTTTGCAGAGGTTCAGCACATGTTGAAAAGTACTTTAGAAATGTATATATTGCACATTTGCTGTTTGTTTCATCATTTTTCTCTTGGAGGAGAGACAAAACAACTCCTGAAGAACTGAACTTTGTGTGTAAGTTTGCTACTGTACTTGCTATCAGTGCTTTATACATGTCTGTTTATACACCTAACGTTGCATCTGTTACAAAAGCACTTAGACAAATCATTCTTTTTTATGACTAATATGTTTACTGGAATATTGAACTATGTGAAAATGTTGCTGTATTACAATTATCCAGCTCTACCAGCTCTCAAGGGTTTTCCTTGTTTACAATTACCATTAGGACTAATGGAGTTTGCAAGTTAAGGGTTGTAGCATGTTTACTGTCCACAGTTTGTAAAATGCAAATTCAAATGGGGAAAATATTTTTAAAATTTTTAACAATCATTTCATTGATCTTTTTTTTTAATGTATGCAACTGTTTTTAACTATTTTAGTTTACCTGTAAAATGCTGTCAAATGCGTTAATTTTGACAACTATTATCATTTGCATAAGATTGGAAAATATGGAAAGAAATCTAAATTTGCAGACCATAGAGAATAACATCATATCAACCATCAACCTAGAACGGGTTGAAATCCCTGACTTCCTGCAGGTTGTAAATAGGCGCAGCTTCATTGGTAGACAGTTGGTTAATTGAAATCAGTGCAGTGTTGTAGTGAGTTCTGTTTTAGTGAACCAAATTGAAAAAAAAGTAATACATGTTTGCCTTTTTGGATACTTTATTGCTTGCTGTATTGTGTCACCTGCACTGTCAATGAAAAACATGGTCATTTGCTTCCATTTCTAGTCAGCACCTTATTGTACTGTAGTCATGACACTGTTAGTCCGGACAGAATGACAGTTTTATTTGACACATATGTTCATAGATAATGTTGTCTTTTTACTTCAGAAAAATAATGACATTATACACTGTAAAACCCAATTTGTTGTTTCAACTTAAATATTTGAATGTCCATGCTGCAAAATAATTTTATGTCAAGACAACAAAGACAATGGAGATAACTCAAATTAATCTTGCTATTTGACTCAATATTTTAGGTTAAATGACTTTCTGCACAAATATTTATTGTATTGAAAAGGAAAAAAATGTTATAATGACAAACAAGCAACATTGGGTTTTACAGTGTATTTCTCCCTGTAAACATAAACTAACCCACGTTGTTCTGTAATGATTCTTGACAACATGGAATCAGTAGTGAAGTCGCTGAGCTTGGCCCCAGAATTTAAATTGATCACTGATGGTTAAATCTCTAATCTTTTCCTCTCACATTAGACCGCCACTGCTTGTAGAAGTGAGTTGGAAAGATGTGGTCCTCCAAAATGGCTTCCACACAGTGGCCTGTTAAAGTTTATTATGGTGCTGTCTTCTAAAGCTGTTGCATAAACAGTAAATGTGAATCTCTGAAAAATGCACTGTATGACTGTATTACTCCTGTATGAATATGCCAAAATGATCAAATGCATAAAAAGCCTAAATTGGTTATGAAAGTCACTGCCTTATGCCCTCTAGCTTGAAAAGCTGGGCTTTTGTTGAGATGCCAAATCTGAAGTATTTCTGTGTCTTTTTTCTGTATACCTATAACATAGTGTAACCATGAAAGGACTTAATGTTTGTCTCTTTATTGTTGAAGGCTATAAAGACTGTACAGTATGTTCAGTTGCTGTATAGACTGAATTAAAAAAACAACAACAATGAAATTCAATTTTGTTGCTGGTGACATTTTTATGAAATATGAGCTCAGATGTTATACAAGAATAAGACAAAGTTGAATGTTATTTCACAAGTTGAGTTGACTGAAGATGAATGTAACAAGTAAGGAAGCATACCATCAAAACTGGCAACACTTGGCATTCAGGCTATTAAAGTTTATCCGGGGTGAACTGAAGCTTTTATCTGTGCTCTTTCCAAAGTCACCAGACTCAGTTGACAAAAACAGCAATTTTACCTCACACAAATGTTGCTGGTCTACCTCTGCGTTGTTTGTTAGTGTTGTGTTTGTGTTTTAGGAAACAGCTGTCTGACAACAAGGTAAAGTAGTGAAAATATTCTAAATATATTGTACACTTAAATTGAAATGAATTTATTGTAGATTGCCATTTTTTAAACTGCTAAAATGTGTTTTCCTGCTGCCCCCAATCACAGCAGTACATTGCTTAGCTTCTATGTCAGTTCTCCTGCCTGCTTCTCCAAACTGGGGGTGTGCTGACATCTACTGTATGTAAATCACTGACTATGAATATGAAAGTATACTTCATGGTTTTGTTTTACTACAGGTAAAGGAACTTGAACTGATAGATCCACTTTCCTCTTACAGCTTGAGTCCTTTGATCATCGGCTCACCCCGTAGGCCAAGGAGCAGGTTGTTCGCTGCCAGGGCAGACATGGCATTACGGGTAGTGTAAGAGGCACTAGCAATATGTGGGAGAATCACTGTGGGAGGACAAATGATAGGCAGTGAGAATCAAGCTCTGGTGATGCATTGACCTCAGAAGTGTTACTTGAAAAAACACTATTTCTAAGGAAGTTTAAGCACTCGAAGTCTGACAGACTCACCACAGTTTTTGAGGGTAAAGAGTGGGTGGCTGGTGGGAAGGGGCTCAGGAACAGTGACATCTAACCCAGCTCCTGCAATCTGCCCAGTGGACAGAGCCTCATAAAGGTCTTCCTGGTTCACCACACCTCCCCTGATACAACAGAAAGACCAGAATTAAAGCCAGACACAGTAATAGCAGATACTGTACTCATGTCTAGATTTGGGGGAAACTTACTTATTTTATTTCACGCCATATTGTACAGCATGTGTTTAAATGATTAATTGTGTGTTTGTGTTTAGGATAAGGGTACCTGCTTGTGTTGATAAAGATGGAGGTATTTTTCATCTTGGAGAAGAGTTTTTTGTTGCAGATCTCTTTTGTTTCTGGTGTTAAAGCACAGCACACAGCCAGGAAGTCTGACTGCTCTGCCATCTCGTCGAAGGAGACTAAACCAAGATACAGTGTCAGTGATCACTTTTGCAATTTGCTGGTTGCAAATTCTTGTTACATCAACTTTCATCTCCTTAAAATGACAACATAGTGGCATATAAAGTATCTCTGACAAGCCAGTGCATTAAACTACTCCATCGTAGACATCTTAGACATTTAATGATCAGTATTCTTACCAAACTCTGCATTGATGAGACTGGCCAGCTCAGGCCTGGGTGCAACGTCTGTATAGATGAACTTCTTTACTTTGAAAGGTGCCAGACGCTCAGCGATAGCCACACCTTAAAGTACAAAGACACCAGGTAAGAAGTATCAGATTTACCCCCTAAAAACCTGATGATAAGTTGATGTCCCATTGTATGTAGTGTTATACTCACCAATCCTGCCCAGGCCCAGGATACCCACAGTGCTGTTGGCCAGCTCATGTCCACACAGCCACAGAGTTCTCCATGTGCCCCAGCCACCACTGACACAAAAGCACAAAAACATGTATCGTGCATGTATACATGAATAGATTTGAGTGTGTGCATGTGTGTGACGTTACGTCTTGGCTTCATGTGTGGCCTCTATGAGCCTCCTGGAAGTTGTGAGCAGCAGAGCCACAGTCAGCTCAGCCACAGAATCAGTCAGGACATCAGGGGTGTAACCAACACGGATCCCTCTGGGGGGGAACACAGAGAGAGATACAAGCATTACACAAAGTTTTATATGCTTTTATCACAAGGGGCCAAGGACCAAAACAAGCCTGACTTAAAATTGCTTTATGGAACATATGTTTGACGTTAATGTATCTTGAGGAAATAGAAAAATAAGAAAGACCTTTTTTTCAGCTCCTCCAAAGAAAGATGGTCATAGCCCACAGACATGGTACTGAGGACCTTCAGGTTTGGACCTGCAGGAGTACAGCAAACATAAACACACATCAGTACAGTTGAGAGGGTTTTCAATGGTATTCATCACTGAAATGACTCAAAATCTGTCCTCACACCTGCAGCATCCAACAACTCTGCATCAATCTTCTCTGTCAACGTGCACACCAGACCATCGACACCTTTGACCTTCTGCAGCAGCTCCTTCCTCGGTACAGGGGCGTCATCTGAGTCCCACAGGTCAAACTGCACCCTGGGAGAAAAGAAAGCCATGCGTGAAGACCCAAATACATTTTTTTCTTAATTATCCACAGAATAAAACACATCAGTTTCTAAAGCTTCTATTTAATCTCCTAATATATACAGTCTGTCAAACTACACGGATGGTATAAATATTCAAGGGAGTTAGTGAATGATCAATTGTGGTGGGAAAATCTGGGTCAAAGGGCCAGGGACATTTTTTTTGTCCCAATCCAGCCCTGATTAGCGACACTGGTACAATCTAATGTGATTCAATACACATACACAAATTCTGCCTTTACAAAGATAATAATAGGCCGTTTTGATTGACACTGTAAGAGTAGTCTATCAAACTGCATGTTTCTTATAGAGATTACAACATAATTATGATAGATTATGGATGGATTACCATATGGTCTATCCACCCCTGTATCTAATGAAGTGGCCAGTGTTTATCACATTGACTAAAGGTCTCCAGATATACTGGGACTTTAAAGTGCAGTAAGACCTTTATTTATGAGGGAATACCCTTTAGGCTACCAGTGTTATCTGACAGGCCTAACGGTTAAACATTAGCAGTTCTGTTTACTCAAAGTAAATGTTGAACTTTACAAAGGAGTAACAAAAAATTACTTCAAGTGAAATCAGCTAACCAACAATTGGTCATCCAAGATTCAAAATCATTCATTTTAAGTGACTTAACAGGATGCTATGACTCACTGTCCAGATTCATGCAGGATCCTCAGGCCCTCGGGTGGGATCTGTCGGGTGATATACACCCGTGGCAGGGTAGACATCTCCCTCTGCATGCTGCTTGTCTGTCCCCTAGTAATATTCAGAGGAGTAACTGCAAGCCGCTGCAGCCTTTGCAGTGCCATACGACTGACCCACATTGCTAGGAGAAAAGAAATCTGTGGGCAGGTGTCCGAGAGATGAGAGTGGTGCTTTGGAGTTCAGAGTCTGTTATGTGCATGTGCATGATTTTGGCTCTAGTTCAGGGGGAGGTTCCTGTGTGTGTCTTTGACCAATATGATAAGAGGGAGGGTGTCTCCAAAGTCTGAAGTTGAGGGTCACAAAACACAAACTAAACGCAAAATCACAAAAAGGGTGATATTTGAGGATATCACTTTTAATTCAGGCCAAATTAAATTTTAAACAGATACAGACCTTACAAATACACACAAACTCTTTTCCTTTCTCACACACAGACACAAATTACACTACGTCACTTCCCAGAATGAGAGTCAGCAGAATGTAAATGTTTCACTCAACTGTTGACCTTTGTTTCTTTAAACAGCGAAGGACCCAAACCCTGTTTTCAGAATTTTCTGTTCTATCTCTCTGGCTGGGACATGTTCAGCAGTCTGTCTTTACTTGGAGCTGAGTTTCATAAATTCACACTGCACCCCTACCTAAAACTTGTATTATTGTCATTCATCTGTACATTGTAAATTGTTACACCCTAAACTATTTTTTTCTGTATTTTTTTTAACACATATAACAATATCCCTATAGAATATTTTAGTCTGAGGTCAGTGAGTGAATCTGAAAATTTCTTGGTAATTTTAACTGTATTTCAATATTCAGCTATCAATTGTGTTTTATTTCTAATCTTCGATTATGGCATTCCTATTTTTTGTTTTGTTTTTTTTGTTTCATATTTCAGTTATATGGATATCTATATTTTTTCATTCACTGTGATTTTAAGGGCGGTAACACCACAAAATAAGACTTACAAGCTTACAATAAATAAATGAACTGATGACCTCGGTCATGTGACTGCGGTAACCCGGAACCACTCCAAGTTTTTAACCAGTCACAACCATTTATTCGCTCCAGCTCGTCGCGCATACTGACAGGTAGCTACGTATGATTATTTGTCTTTTTTGATCAATAATCACAGAGCATTTTTCATACTGCTTGTTCGAAGGATAATAGCTGAAATAGCCGCCTGCTCTGGTGAGTTATCCGTAGCCTCACATGTGTGCCATCACTTTTAACGAGTTTATGACAAGTGTCCTCTCCACCGGCACCAGGCAGCAGCAGCAGCAGCAGCAGGGCACTCACTGCTAGCTAGCTAGCCACAGCTAACGTTGAGCTCTCAGCAGCTTCATAAACCAACCAGCGGTGTTTTTTAATGACAGCTAACTCATTGATGTCGCCTCTGATTGTTAGAAGACACCACGCCATTGGTTCAAGACAGTCACTTTTATCTGACAGTTGCCAGGTCAACATTGCCGACAACTAGTTAGCCGGCATTGAGAGTGAATTAGCCGATGAGCTAACCTACAACGGGGCGTTGGTTTGAGGTTGCTACCGGTGTTATGTCCTTACTGGTTTCCACACTAACTGGTTGCCGTACTCGTGTGTGCAGCTGTGTTTTTCCTCAGTTAGCAGATTCGTCACATATTTATTAAACATCTAACTGGCGATTTCTAGGTCGCATGTCCTACTACCATCTACTGTGGATAATATTGTTGTTGTACATCACAGCCACCTATACATAAAAAAGCATGAAATATAATGTTTGCAAGTTCTGTTAGAGTTGGATTCCAATTTACTACGACACAATTTAATTGTTCATGAACCATCACCTCTAGTCATGGAAAAAAATATTAGACCACCTTGTTTTCTTCCATTTCTTGTTCAGTTTAGTGCCTGGTACAAATAAAGGTACATTTGTTTGGACAAATATAACGATAACAACAAAAAAAGCTCATAAAAGTTAAATTGATAACTGATATCTAGACATTTTCCATGTTTTTATTGATTATAACCAAAATCATTATCAAGAAAACCATGTTAAATGTCTAGATATCAGCTCTTAAATAAAACTCTTTTCAGCTATTTTTGTTGTTATCATTATATTTGTCCAAACAAATGTATCTTTAGTTGTACCAGCCATTAAAATGAACAAGAAAGCAAGGAGAAAACAAGGGTGGTCTAATAATTATTTCCATGACTGTATATGTTTATTAAATATGTGACGAATCTGCTAAATGAGGCAGAAAACAGCTGCACACACCAGTATGGGCACCATTTAGTTCGGAAACCACTAAGGACACAACATCGGTAACAATCAAAACGTTTCAAAGCTTTACTAATCACTGTCTGTACTTTTATGTTTTTTTTAAAGGCAGAGCCGTTATCTCAGACAGTTGAATTCCCCCCTCTTCCCCTCCCAGCATGGCTGCAGACTCGATGGAGATTGACGACTCTCTTTACAGGCAAGTCCAGTTTCCTTTAAGTACTTGAAAGTAGAGGTAACGTTATAAGACAGGAAATGACAGCACTGTGCTTTCTACTACAGTCAGCAATAATCAGATGCCTCACCTAATCAAAAGTACTAATACCACACTGAAAATAATGTTATAAGTAAGAGTCCTGCATGCAGAATCTTACTTAAGTAAAAGTGTGAAATCTGAAAAATGTACCGTTTCAGGGCGTTTTTTTGTGTGTGCTCTTTTAACACAGCAATACATAATTATATAAGATAATCACATGTTTGTAGCATCACTGTCCTGTGGGAACCAGGTAACTAAAAAGTAAACTTTTCCCAGGCCCATAAAACACAGAAAGTTTGGAAATTGTACATTTTTAGCGGTGGTTCTTGATGGTCCTCGTTGTTGTTTTTTTCAAATTTCCTTATCACATTCCCTCACACTTCCTCTTTCCTCCTTTTTCTCTGTCCAGTCGCCAGCGATATGTGCTGGGAGACAGTGCTATGCACCAGATGGCCAAATCCTCGGTCTTTCTCAGTGGAATGGGAGGGCTGGGAATTGAAATAGGTAGGCTAAATGTCACATTATTATTGCACATAACAGTTCTGTAAGATATTCAGTATCATTTGATCTATATTACCAATTGTGCTCTGGCACTAAGTAGTTCAACTTCTGGTTTCACAGCAAAGAATATTGTCCTGGCTGGTGTGAAGGTATGAACTCTCACCAAATATCATGATTGTTGAATACAGTGAAAATAAATAATTTTTCCATGTGGAGTGTCTTCCTGTAGCCTTGTCTCTTTAGCTGTGTGCATGTGTGTGTACAGGCAGTCACCCTTCATGACACAAAGCAGTGTGAAACCTGGGATCTGGGCTCCAACTTCTTTATCCGCACAGACGACGTGTCAAGCCAGAGGAAAAGGTAACACACACCACAACACTGAAGTACCATAGATTCACACTATTCCTTTAATACACCTACATTTACCCACTCTTCTATTCTACCTCAATCCCATTCTGTCTTATATACATTCTTATCCAAGCCTTTTTACTTTCCAACCACAGGGTGGAGGCAGTGTGCCCTCGAGTCGCAGAGTTGAACCCTTACGTCCATGTCGACATGTCTTCCTCTGCACTGGATGACAACACTGATCTCAGCTTTCTCAGAAAGTATCAGGTAAGGTGTTGCTGCTCAGAATCTCTAGTTGATTTAGTAGATGGTAGTTTATTTTTCATGGAGAACAGAGGCTGTGTTCAGCTTGAATTCAAAGTTTGAATGGTCGTGACATCTGGAAAGATTTTATAAAACATTTAAAGTTGATGTATTGTAGTCGCTGACTGGCTCATGGGCTCTCTGAATTACCTGTTTACTTTTTCATTATTGGACTTATTGTCATTTGGTATTATATTGCAGTAGGATAATTTAATGTTTAACCATTAAGGGGCAATAAGACTTTTGACCATCCATCCATCCATCCATCCATCCATTTTCTTCCGCTTATCCGGGGCCGGGTCGCTTTTGACCAGCATCACTTAAACAGTTAAAAATCTCTTGTTAAGGCTATACAATATATTCCTTCAATAAAATGAATGAGGGCCTTAACCTTACAGTAGTCTAGGCTATGCTTTGTTGAGCCAGATCTAAATGTTTTATATGTTTCATTAATGACAGCGTTCATAATGGAGAACTACATGACAATTACATGCCACTATATGAATGAGAATTCAGCCTGTTTTGTGTATAAGCTGCAGCTGGTGGTAAATGAAGGGTTTTCCTGTTTGTGCATCAAGTTATTGTCGCAGCTGGATGGCTTGTCAGGCCCTTCACCCACAACACACCTGCATGCAGGGCACTAATCTTGTATGTCATGGGTTTATGGTCGTTGGCTATTGGTCAGAGAAAAATAAAAATGTATATTAGCAAGCCTAATGTAAGATAACCTTGGTTTCAATCTGCATTCTTTTCTGTTCTGCTCTCTCTTCCAGTGTGTGATTCTGACCGAGGCCAGATTAAGCCTACAGAAGAGAGTGGATGAGTTCTGCCACTCACAACGACCCCCTATCAGAGTAAGTCTACAGTCCCCATCATGGTTATACATTACAGAGCATTGGCTAAACTAGACAGTAAAATATTAACCAAACCTTTTGCCTGTGTATAAAGTAAACAGCTCTACCCTAATGTCCTTTTGCAGTTTATTGGCTGTGATGCATATGGCATCTGTGTGCGGGTGTTTTGTGATTTTGGAGATGAGTTTGAGGTATCGGATCCCACAGGAGAGGAGCCCAAGGAGATTTTCATCCAAAATATCACTCAGGTAGTAAAAACACATCAGGCATTCTCCCTATTGGACGTTTTAAAAATTGTGAAATGTGATAATAATTTATCTTTGGAAATATGACCCCACAAAGGCAGTGTCTTTCCAAATCAATTTTATCTCCTGTTGATTTGGACCCTTCAGGACAATCCTGGGGTGGTGACCTGCATGGACAACCAACCCCACGGCCTTCAGACAGGCCAGAGTGTTGTCTTCAGAGAGGTCCATGGCATGGAGGAAGTCAACGGCACTGCACGGCCGGTTTCAGGTATTATTTCTCCTTTAACGATAATGTTCAGTATATTTAACATTTTAAGTTTAATTAACACTAAGTATCAATAACAAGTTTATTATTATAATTTAGCATTTAGAATATGGTTGTGGTTAATATTTATTTAAGGTAAAACATAGAATCCTGAGTCTTTTACTTTTTGCCACATTTTGAATAAGCAGATTTGGTGAGATCTTTTCTGAATAAGGTGAAATAAATTCATGCATTATTCTAATATATGCCATTTCTGTCTGTTTGTGTGTGTGTGTGTGTGTGTGTGTGTGTGTGTGCGCGTGTGTTTGTTTTGAATGTGTGATATTAGTCCTTTCCCCTCACAGTTTTGCAATAGGAGACACATCCCAACTACAACCATACGCACATGGAGGTTTCTTTGTCCTGGTGAAAACCCCCAAGACATTCAGATTTGTAAGTTGACTCATCGCCAAATCAACAAGACACATCATAGTTGAACAAAAAAAGATGCATACATTTCTGCATAATCATATCTAACATGTGCATGTCTGTGTGTTTCTGCATTTGCCCACTTATGATATTCAGGAGACAATGGAGAGACAGCTGTGTGACCCTCAGGTCCTGACTGCAGACTTCAGTAAACCAGAGGTGAGAGTTTAAAGCCAGTGATGCACCACACGAGGAAGATATGTGACAACGTTGTCGAATATTGTAGCACTCACCATAAAGAACCGGATAGTGAAGTGTACTCAGTTCTGCCTTTCTGCAGCTTTCAATGTGCTGCTAATATACAACAAATTGCTTGTTTTATTTTTACATTTATTTCATATTTTATATTCAATCATTAATCCTTAAACTGAAAACAAACCAAAAAGGATGATAGTTCAATTTTAAATTTAAAATAATATGGGGAAGCCCTAATGTATACAGCCCAGTGCAGTCCAGAATCACTTGCTTCTTAGTATACTTAAGTTGTGTGCCTATTCTTTTATTTAGCAAGCCCAGATATCTCAAATAGTATTACTAAGTCAACACTGATATGTTCTCAAATGCCATGTAAGGCACTTTCCTCATAATCCCTTTTCAAATCTACCCATCAGGCCCCTCTACAGATCCATGCAGCCATGTTGGCTCTGGACACTTTTCAGGAGCAGCACAGTAGACTTCCTAACACTGGGTAAACCAAATATTTCTCTGCGTTTTACTGTCTATATCCGATATTTTACTTGTCTGAGGATATATTTTGTCCTGGCTTTGGATTTCAATGTGTTAAGGTGTCAAAATACACGATCAGCAGTTTTACTTTTCTGTCATCAGGTGTTTACAGGATGCTGAGGTTTTACTGAAGCTAACCGAGGAAGTGAATGCAACTCTCAGGAACCAAGTGAGCACTTTGTTTTGTGTCCCCCTTGTTTTGTTTTTTGTCCTCATTGACGGATGGTTGCATGCACACAGATGCCCCAACATCTCTCCCTTTCTTTAATTTCTTTCTAGACTTCTGTGAATACTGAGTTGGTGCGCTGGCTATCGAGAACAGCGAGAGGAACTCTTCCTCCGTTAGCAGCAGCTGTAGGAGGTCTAGCCAGCCAGGAAGTTCTAAAGGCCATCACAGGGAAATTTGCGCCACTGCAGCAATGGGTAGGTTAAGTGAAATGGTCCTCATTGATAGTTCATTTTTTTACCATTGCAACACAGCAAAGGAAACCATTACATTTTAAAATTAAGTTCACCATTTTTGCATCTTTAAAAAAAAAAGTCCTTATCTATTTATTAAATCTCCTTCTCTGTTTGTTCTGTGTTTAGTTTTATCTTGATGCTGTCGAGGTAGTGAGGCCGCTTCAGTCTGTTTCTGCTGAGGAGTTTTTCCCTCGGGGTGATCGGTATGATGGATTACGAGCTTGTATTGGTGAATCAATGTGTCTAGAACTGCACAAGCTCAGGGTCTTCATGGTAAGGACTTTGCAGTACTTGCGTCTTTCTTATTTAATTATTTTAAGATTTATGTCCACATAAACCCAACAATGTCTTCTCTTCCAGGTGGGCTGTGGGGCCATAGGCTGTGAAATGCTGAAAAACTTTGCCCTGCTTGGAGTGGGATTGGCCAAGAGCTCAGGAGAGGTGGGGCGTTCTTTCTGCGTTTCCTCTCCTCCCATTGACTTTAATTCTTGATGTATTGCAATACATGCCATAGCTTGATGATATGTATATATTGACACTGGTGTACTCTGCATCGGTCATTTCTCAGGTATGCATCACAGATCCAGACCTTATAGAAAAGTCCAACCTCAACCGGCAGTTTCTCTTCAGACCACATCATATACAGGTGAGCCTTTTATTACAGTGAGTGAAATTCAGTCTTGCTGTATTCTGCAGGAAAAATAGAAAGGCAGATACTCATTTCAAAGGACTCAGATTATAATCAGAGTTAAAAGAAATCAACCACACGCACCATAAAAAACTGACACTTTTTTTTTCTTCCCGTGTCTCAGAAGCCGAAGAGCACCACAGCTGCAGAAGCAACTCACGACATCAACCCAGACCTGCAGGTGGATGCTCACCTCAACAAGGTGTGTCCTGCTACTGAGAGCATCTACAATGACTCCTTCTATTCTCGCCTGAACCTAGTGGTCACCGCGCTGGACAACGTGGAGGCCCGGAGATATGTAGACAGGTCGGTGCAATTATTAAAGTTACTTTTTTGTTACTTTCCCCTTCACCGTGCGGTAGTTCGATTTTAACTAAGTGAACCCATGCTTATGTCACAAATGGAGGAGTTGAGAATGCATTTCCTTAAACCTTTACTAACTTGGCCAACAACTTATATTGTGTTTCTCCGTGCATTTTATTTTCAGCCGCTGTTTATCCACTCAGAGACCTCTCCTGGACTCTGGCACCATGGGAACTAAAGGACACACAGAAATTATTGTGCCAAATCTGACAGAGTCCTACAATAGCCATGTGAGAGTTTGTTTGTGTGGGACCATATTTGCATTCTTTTCACCCTAGTTTAGACCTTAATCTTTACTGTACTATAAATGTATTATTTTCATTGCTCATCAGAGGGATCCCCCAGAAGAGGAGATCCCATTCTGCACTCTCAAGTCTTTTCCTTCTGTCATAGAGCACACCATTCAATGGGCCAGAGACAAGGTCAGCTTGCTTAAAACAATTTTCTCAACTTATCTTACCCTACCTTATCATTTTTGAAAGTATGTGTGTCTGTACTGTCCTAATTTCAAACTATTTTCTTGTCTAGTTTGAGAACTTGTTTGTCCACAAGCCCTCCATATACAACTCGTTCTGGCAGACCCACTCCTCGGCTGAAACGGTGCTACAGGTAAGACTTTGTATGTCATAAATGTTGTTCTGACTTACCAAAGTCAGCTTTGCCTTTGCCAGCAGTGGAAAAAATACTATATATTTTTTGTGTCTTTACAGAGGATGCAGATGGGGGAAAGTCTGGAGGGGTCATTCCAGGTCATTAAGCTGCTAAGCAAACGGCCTAGCCAGTGGGAACAGTGCATCGCTATTGCCCGTCTGAAATTCGAGAAGTATTTCAAGAGAAAGGTGAAAATACACATTTCTTTCGTAGAATATATGTATATGTGTGTTGGTACAAGCTCCACAATATGATATTGATCTTGTGTCTGTGTAGGCACTACAACTGCTGCATTCTTTCCCCCTGGACACAAGGTTAAAAGATGGAAGTATGTTGTTTTTTTCTCAAACACTAAAAAAATATATTATTTAGGTAATTTAATATGCATAACTACAGTATAAATAATACTTAAAAGCAAATAATGTGGTGATTTTTTCTCACTCTTCTTAGGTTTGTTTTGGCAGTCCCCAAAAAGACCTCCAGCACCTTTTGATTTTGACTTGAAAGACCCTTTGTGAGTATGCTGTTATGTTACAGTTCCAGCCTTTCGTGTATTGTATCTGTCATATCTAAACTTGCCAAACCCTACACTTTCCCCATCAGGCACTTCACTTTCATCGTCAGCACTGCCCGGCTCTTTGCAGCAATTTATAACATCCCATGCTCAGAAAAGGTACGTCAGGGACACTCATGCTTACACTCTCTCAACCACACTCACTCACTCACTGACTGACTGACTGACTGACTGAACTTCTCCTTCTTACTTAGGATCTCACTGAAAAGGCAGTGACCAGGATTCTCTCAGATGTCAAGATTCCCGAGTACAGGCCCTCAGAGAAAGTAAGCATCTCCATCGATCCAGTCCTTGATTTGTATCTGAGTAAAAAAAAAAAAAAACCCTAATCTTGTTGTGGATCTGTCTCTTCCAGTGGATAGAGACCGATGAGACGGCAAAGAAACCTGAATCAGTAAAGATGCCTCTCAGCAGTGAAGAGGAGAGGGAGGCCATAGCACAGCTGGAGCAGGCCATTGCTACTGACAATGTTTCAGCAGGTTCACAACTCCCATCCTATTAAGCCTATGTCACAAACACTGTAAAACCTAAAAAGTAATAATTACTTATAATTTCTGTGCTTTTTTCATGCAGAGAGGCTACAGGTGAGTCCGCTGCTGTTTGAAAAGGATGATGATGGCAACGGCCACATGGACTTTGTCACATCAGCGTCTGCCCTCAGAGCCAGGATGTACTCCATCGAGCCAGCTGACAGACTCAAGACCAAACGAATCGCTGGCAAGATCATTCCAGCTATTGCCACGGCAACAGCTGCTGTGGCTGGACTGGTGAGAAACATTTGGAATTTTGCCATTTTGATGGTTTAACTTGGTGTCAATAGTCATGTTTACATTAATGAATTTCTGCTGAAGTTTTTATGCTCGCTTGAGGTGGTTTCTGTCTTTTTCGAAAAAATAGTTAATGTGCTAAACGGGAGATGGAAATGCTTTTTATGAATAATTTGTTATGTTGGTTTAATGTTCTCTGTTTAAATTTAAATTTAGGAACAGAAGATTTTTCTGAATTAACAGTATCTTTGTCAATTTGTTCAAACTTAACCACTGTTCCTAACCTCAATGCCTCAATGAGGGTGGTGGGCCCATGTAGTCTTTCGGTTTGTGCTGGTTTGCAGTTGAATGTAAAACTGGCGGGATAAGAGTCATTACCTCCAAGTCTCTGAGTCATGGTTCACTGCGGAGCTCTCACTAATTCTTCTGAGGCAAACCATTCAAATTAAGGTAATTGCCCAAAGAAAAAACAGTTGCTGATAGCCAATATTTTAATCCAGTGGCCCAACCCTAACATCTGGACTGGAGGACAGATGGATGGATTGACTGACTTACAGTATAATGTTGTCAATCTAAATAGATGTTGGAGAGTGTGGTTGAATTGCTGAAATTAACTTTATTGTTTAATATTAAATATAGATACATAATTGTGCATTATTATTTGTATGTGTTCAGGTTGCCCTCGAGCTAATCAAGGTGATTGGAGGCTATGGATTTGAATCTTTCAAAAACTGCTTCTTTAACTTGGCCATCCCTGTAGTGGTGCTCACTGAGCCTGCCCCCGTTAAACAGACACTTATCAGGTAAGCACGATCACTCTACTTAAAAGTGATAAAACACTTTTATTTTGTACTGGCATGATGATATCGCTGTTTTAATCCGATGCACTGAAAATGTCTGTCACATTTTTACTGCACCATCACAGTAGCAAAATGGAGACAAATGCAGGTTCTTGAGCCATATTTCATTATTACAACAATGTAATGTAGTGACAGCTGCGTTACTTCTTTCCCAGGGACAACATTTACTTCTCCATCTGGGACTGTTGGACTATCTTTGGTCATGAGGACTTCACTCTCTCTGACTTCATGAATGCAGTGAGGGTGAGGTGCCATTTACTTCTATCTCAGTTTTGTCAATGATTCTTCATAGTTCATCCTAGTTTTTGTTTTGATGATTTCGTGTTTTTATTTTAGGAAAAGTATGGAATCGAACCTACTATGGTCGTCCATGGGGTGAAGATGCTCTATGTGCCTGTGATGCCTGGACACTCAAAGAGACTTAAACTAACGTAAGTCGCTCCTGATTCTCCCATTTTTTTAGTCCTGATTGCTGGATAAAGACTAATGAGAAAATAAGCTATTTGGTGCAGCATCATTTGAAACCAGTCAACATTTAACGTTTCCTCTGACTCTCTTCAGGATGCTGAAACTGATCAAACCACCAGTGGACCGCCGCTACATTGACCTCACCGTGTCATTCGCTCCAGAGGCAGACGGGGACGATGACCTCCCTGGTCCTCCTGTCAGGTACTTCTTCAGCCGCAATGGAGAGACACCATGACACCTTTCTAGATGTCGTCCACAAACCTCTTGTGTCCTTAATTCCCTTCTTTCATGTAAATTGTTGTACCCCAATAATCTGGGCCAGGGCCAAGAGCACCAGCCCCCCTGTACGTAACGGAGCAAGAAAAAGGCCAGTCCTGGTCCCAGTTTTTCTTGTCCCAGATCTAGCCAACACGAGGCTGCTTGAGTAGCACTTAACTGTACCTGTGTACATATATTTTCTCCGTTCTGTTTTCTACTCCCGTGAAATGCACAGCTGCGCCTGTGTCGATGCCTTAATTGATAACCTTTTTTTGTTTGTGGCAGTGAGTCTGACTAAAACCTATGTTTACAGAAACCTGCATCCTCCCAACACACAACCCCATTAGACTCATTCTGTTCTAAGTCTGCTCGGCCCTAAAGGGAGGCGATGGCAGGACAGTTGGCATCATATCCCCTTCCTCAGAGTCCTCTCATTGGCTTTGAAATTTTTGCCAACCACAGAGTTTGCCAGGCGTTGGTCATCTCCCTTTATAGAAACAGGTCCAGCCAATAATTGTTCTATAATTTAGATGTGCAAAAGGTCAGTGGACAATGACAAAATCACCAAAGATACTGATTATCATTGTGTCTGCAGATGATTCATCACTTTGACTGCCTCATAAAAAACACATTTATATCACGGGGATGGATATTACCCAAACATTATTGAGCAACACATGCTGGCAGCACATGTTATGATGCACGTCAATTCTTTGAGATATGCCACTATCCTGTTGATGAGTCTACGCTTCAGAAAAGCAGAATTTTTATTACATTTCTCACCTGTCAACTGACATGCATCATATAAGGCAGCAGCTGTGTGTTGCACCTAACTTTATGGGTAAAACCACCACCTAATAGAAGCTGTTAGTCGTACCTATCATGTGAAATATTCAATGACAGAATTGACATCAGTTAACACAATTGGGTAAACAATATGTTTGTCATTAGATAATGTCATGAGTTCAGTGGCTGTTTCTCACACAGAGAAGGTTGGGTTTTTTTGACTGACATGAAACATCTGTACCACCATCTGGGATCACACTCCGACGGTTTTAAAATATCTGTTGTTTTTTTTAAACAAAATCTGTGCTGTTCACAATTTATTTGTTTATAAATGTGTCCATGACTTGTATTTATTTACTTGTTACTCATTTTTGTCACTTTTTTGTGTCAAACTGAGCCTGTGTTGATCAGCTCTGTGGAGTCATGGTGCACTGGTTAATTGTGAATCAACAATGAACAAAAATCATACTAAAAGTGTTAAAGTAAGTCATTTGTGTGTTTCCTTCCAGTTGAAGATTGTGGAAGAGGTCTTTGAAACAGCCTGCATTGGCTTATATTGGCAATAAAGTCAATGTAGTTTTGAATGGCATCATTTAAATGTTTTCTTTGTCCACCTGTGGATAGTCCACTAACAGGTTAATTAAAACTAAAGTCACACAAAATGCTTCCTCGACCACATTTATTTTTTTCCCCAATAACCAGAGGTGGTGAATTTCACTTTGCACAGAAAATGTCATATCAAATTGACAACATTTCTTGTGCAGCGAATGTCATTAGTGTAAAACAAAACAGTGTTAACGTGTGACAAGGATAATGATGTATGTTCCTGTGACCGACAGTTCAACCAATGGTCCAATAAAATGTGAGATTTCAGGATGTCCTCAAGACTAAAACTGCTCTGTCTTTTTTGTAAATGCAACACAACTATTAGTTGTTTAACAGAAAAATATTAGTGTTCAATTGTTTTAGTCAATTCTTCAAGCATAACTTGTGAAAAAGGCCAAATATTCTCCTGTTCCAGCTGAGAGGATTTCAGCTACCGGTAAATATCTTTGGGTTTGGGACGTTTCTTGAATAAAACGAGACATCTGTACATGTTGGGCTCTGGGAGGTTGTATTGATATTAATATTTTCACAATATTCTGACATTTCATAGTGTAAACAATTCACAAAATAAACCAGCACACTAATAGATAATGAAAATGTTGCACTGGACATTTCAAGTTATTACATTCAATCATCTTACATAAAATTTCATGACAACTATTGGGATATCAGTAAATAAAGTTCTATACTTTTACAAAAACGTATGATTTGTGACACTATACAGTGGTGAATAAAATAATACATTCAGTTCATTTAGAGCACATATGCATGTATTAATTTTGCATTTCATTATTGTGAATGGAATGAATAAAAAATATTTTTAGTACAAATGATACAATCATATAAACATATTACAGAGCCTTAAGCAATAAGTTCATGTAAGTCATTTATATATTAATCTTCAAAACATTCACATTAGATATCAAAGTCCTCCAAGTTGCCCCAGCTGGGTCCCACTTTGACTTTGGCCTTCAGTTTTACATACAGTTTCACTGCCGACTCCATCTCCATCTTTACTATTTGAGCAACCTGACCCAAAGACAAAAAATATGGAGAAATGCCATAATTTGCAGAATATATTACTCTTTCTCCACGCTAAAAATTCTACATTAAAGTAAAAATCCCTTATTTCCTATAAAAGGTAAAACAAATTACAAACGTGTCACTGTTAATTGAAGCATATTATGGCTCTGTTTTCTTAAAGTGTAAAATAATACTTCAGTCAGTACATAAAACTGTCTAGCCTGCTTTATTGACCCATAAATAAATCACCACACAGTGTTGTAGCTTTGCAGATCTACTCTGCACCATTCTTCCTGTAATGCTGAGCAAAAACAGTGCAGCAGGAATGATTCCTAAAATCTGTAAATTGACAATTGCTTTTTTGGGGCATGTGAAATATGTTCTGTGGTTGATTCAAGCTTAAGAGATTTTCACATTTAGTTTTCACGTCATGAAATAAAATTCCCAGTTTTTTAAATTTTACACGTCTTAAAGAAGATGTTTGCTAACAAGTGGCATATTATATATTATATATTATGTATTTCATCATGCCAAACACAGGCAGAGTTGGGGAATCTGAAGATTGTATATACGCTTCAGGAATCATTAAAGCAGTTTTCATTTGTAAAGATTATCTTGCTGAACAAAACATGTATATTACAACCTTTGTTTGCCACAGAGCTTTTTTTTTCTGCAATTACCCAAAATCCAATGGAAATCTCCCATTGGCTTCTTGTCGAGGGAAACAGGTTAACTTCCAGGTTAGCCGACAAAAATACATCATCCCCGCAGCGTTCTATACTACTGACGGTTTCACAATCCAAGTAAAAAATGTTCTACCTGTATGAGGTCTTCCTCTGTAGTTTCATAGATGAGCTCATCATGCAGCTGCAGGACGAAGTAGGCTCCTCTGAGGTGAGACGTCCCCACCCTGCGGTGCTTGCTGGCTATATAACGGACACCGTTAGACATGATTGATTTACAGACTTAGAAACAATGCATTAGTTATCTCCTTCTGCATGTGGCGTTTATACAGTATGGAAACAGAAGATTGAGGATAGGTCACCTGAGTGTGTGTGCTGGTGAGAGAGTGGAGCAGCAGGATATGTTTTCTGTAGTCGTTTCTGGATGTTGACGGTGGCAAGTTTAACTAAGTCTGCTGCTGAACCCTGCACAGTCGTGTTCACTGCCTGACGCTCTGCCTACAGAAGTTATGGAATTAATTTTTTTTTTAAATGCACTTTTAGTTCACATTGCACAGCTTACAAATACATTCCGGTAAGTGGTGATGGATGAGAATGCTTACATGTGCTTTGATGTGCACATTTGCATTAGTGATCCCCGGCAGGTATCTTCTGCGGCCCATCAGAGTCTGAACATAGCCGTTCTTTATACAGTTCTTCACAGTTTCTTTAAGAAAAACATTGATTCCTGAAACACAACACAAGACACTGATGTTCAGTTTCTCTTTCCAGTCTTTTTTTTTTTTCAATGATTGTACCCTCTTTTACAGGCTGTAGTGGTTTGCACTCTTGCATCACAGCAAGAGAGTGGCCGGTTCGATTCCGGCCTGCGGCTCTTCTGTGTAGAGTTTGCATGTTCTCCCTGTGTCAGTGTGGGTTCTCTACGGGTACTCTGGCTTCCTCCAACAGCCCAAAAACATGCACTTAGGTTTAATTGGCGACTCTAAATTGCCTGTAGGAGTGAATGAGAGTGTGATTGTGAGCGTGATTGTCTGTCTCTATGTGTCAGCCCTGTGATAGTCTGGAGACCTGTCCAGGGTGAACCTTGCCTCTTGCCAGCTGGGATCGGCTCCAGCCGATCCCAGCTGGCCTCTTCAATGATCCATCAATATATGTTGGATTTTACTGCCACGTACAGTGGCAGTAAAATCCGTAAGTGTTAGTTACACTAACTACACATAATTTAGGTACTTGGGCCCATAAGATAATGAGAATTAAAGAGCAGTGTATACCTTTGTATCTGGCCTTGAAGCTCTCTATGTAGCAGGCTGCATCATTCTCCTCCACTCCCATTTGCTCCCCCAAAGACTTGGCCCCCATCCCATAGATAATGCCATAGCAAATCTGCAAAGATAAAAACACACCAGTGAGAATGCATGTGTCCATGTCATCGTGTCTCTCCTGCTTCTCTGTACCTGTTTCGCCTGTTGTCTGAGGCTGTCATTCACAGACTCTGGGTCGATGCTTTTCCACTCAGCGGCGATGCAGCGAAACACGTCTGCTCCTCCATTCAGCACCTGGCGATGCACAGTGTATCATTTGTTTTATCTGTTTACTGTGGTTTGTTATGGGATGTTTCCCTGCGATTTACTGACCTGCAGAAGGCGTTGGTCCTTGGAGAGGTGAGCCAAAACTCTCAACTCCAGCTGAGAATAATCAGCTGCCAAAATCATCCCACCTACAGCGCAGCACAGAAAGACACAGCTGTTAGAACAGTCTGAGACAGAGTTATAAACAGAAAAGGTGATCACCTACACAAAGCCACTATATCATCATTGTAACCTGAAAAAGGTATAAAGGCATGTCTCATGCTGACAGAGAAGGCCGGGCCTTGTTCTGCACGGCCAGCTGCAGCTGAAGGCACCACAGACCGTCTCTTCTTTCTGTAACAAAACGGAGCAAGTATTATTTGGTCAAATCTTTTCAGCTCAGGAGAAAACCCATGGTATTTGATGCATTCCCACCCACACAAATCCATTTTTCACTTTAAAAACCTTCCAGCAACTTGTGTATAATATCATGATTTTCTACTGTAGGTTCAATTTCAATTTTAAACCCTGTCTAAAACCAACATTCCCTTTACAGAAAAGTGAAACTTGTATTGCAGTGAAGTGATATAAGTGTTTTAGTCCTATTTAGAATGTGGGGTCGTGGTGCGATTCCGCCTCTTGTGGCTGAAATTAGTTTTATAAAAGCAAAGATTGAGAAATGATCCTCACCAAAGAGAAAAGAAGAAAATCACTGGCAGAAACTTTTTTTAACCTGTTCTTAAGTCATGAATTCTAGACCTATAAGGGCTTTTGTTTGTTTACATGCTCCAGCTAGAAATACAAGATAATATTGAAGTATATAAAGTAGCTATTTTTCTAAATCAGCAGGGTTAAAATGTATCACAAACAGTTGGTGTGCCTGAATGAGTCTGAATGTACTTAATTTCAGTTTCATCCAATAAAGTGAAAGTTATGAGTAGGTTATAATTTATTTTACATTTTTATGTGTCATTAAATCATGAAAACACAAGGAGCTCCTCAAGTACTCCCTTAGTGGTCTACCCCCACTTTGAGAGCCACACACACTTGTAGATCAGGTGCAGTGAACTCTGATGTGGACCTACCTTGTTTTAGTGTTCATGTGGCAGCCGTCTTGTGAAGGTGGGCTCTCCCCGACCACCGTGGGCATGTAGATCTCAAAGTCTTTGGGTACATTCTGTATGTTTGGCTCAGTGAAGCTCACTCTACCTGACAATGAATGAATGAGAATGAGATGGCTCACTGCACACTTTAGATTTACTCCAAATAAAATTGAATTACACCATAGTACGACATCATGTGTCCACATGAAACACATTACATATTGTAAAGACAGCTGCAAGTGGTGTTTTTGAGCATCTGTGTGTGTGTTACCTGTTGCTGTGTGTGTCTGGGCGATCGGGTAGATTCTGTCCATGGCCAGTGTGGTGTGGTACCGCTTCTCCCTCTGCAGAGGGAACACCACTTTAGTCAAGGCGTTTGTGATCCGCCTCCACTCCAGAATCACACCTGGCAATGGGTGCAGCGGGCGAAGCTTCTCCAGAACATCCTGTCAAGCATCAACACAATTCAGTTTAAACTTTCACACATGTAGTCTATCCCTGAAATGTTCAGGAACATTTCCTACATGAGGTCACTTGTGAATAGCAGCAGGGAACGATGTTCATGGAAATCTGCCAGGGCAGAGAAATCACTTGATGACAACAGCAAGAATTTCATACAATGCAAAGTAGTTTCACCTTGGTGGTGCTGAACTGCTTTCCAAGTCGCACTCTGCCGCCTCCTCTTCTGGTGTAGCCAAGAGTCTTCTTACTTTTAGATCCACCCACGTCACCGTTTGGAGGCAAGTGAAGCTCTAAAAACAACACCTACAGTACACACATACGTGCTTTGTTGTACTTTAGTATTTTGGAATTTCATTCAAAAACATGGCTAGGAAAGGAAGATGTGTCGGACCTGTGCAATGTCGTCAATGCTGGTGAGGGAGAAGCTGTGTCCGGCCAGAGTGTAAGCCTGAGACTCCAGCGCTGTGAGTTTGGCTTGCATCACGTGTTTCTGTCTTTCACACTCTTCAACACTGAAGCCCACTCCATTCAACTCCAACAGAGCCAAACACACCTGGGAGGGCATCTCTGTGCTCCTAAAAAAATCTGACACACATACAAAACCATCAAACAATGCTTAGATCACTAATGTTTACAGTTCACCCCACTGTGGAAATATTGTATGAGTGTACAAAAGTTTGGGGGGTTTAAAGAAAAGCACAGTTTTAAAAATTTAAAATAACAGACATACAGTCTCATGTGTTCAAGTGGCCCATTGTGTTAATCCACGTTATATTGTTGAAAGGCTGATTGATCATTCAACACCTCTGCATTATTTTAGCACAGCTGAAAACTGTTTTGTGCTTATTTGAGAGGCAATAAAATGATCCTTCCTCAGGCTAGCTGAGTATCTAGAGGTAAAGTTGGAGATTTGTACAAGTTAAAATTATTATTTCTACCCTTGTCAATGTCGTTACTATATTTTCTCTTTTATATTTTTACTATATTTTGAAACTCATTTCATAAATAAAACAGTTTGTTTTCATGAAAAACAACACAGACATTTTCTAAGTGACCCCAAACTTTTGAGCAGTAGTGTATGTTTGCTCTTAATACCAAGCAAGCCGTCTTTCTCTAGCAGGCCAGTGAGGTGTTTCATGACAGAGTGTACGAGCACGCTCTTGGTCGCTGCCCTGACACGAGGACAGTGTGCATGCGGGTTCCCGAGTCCTTCCAGCAGAGGTAAATCTTCAGGACAGTAGACAGTCACCATGTTGGGCAGAGTCCTCTCCTCACTGCCAGGGTCCATCAGCCAGCATGCAACCTTCAGCAGACATTCAAAACAGGGTCACATTGATGAAATATCATGCAGCAAAGGTTCTGATCAATAACTTTTTTTTCAATTCTATTGCTGCCTTCCACAGTGTCACTTTAAATGCAGTACTACAAAGTAAGAAATGTGTCAGTAAGAAGCTTTACATGCAACAGCTTACTCATAATTACCAAGATCGGATTTTCTATCTACGTGCTCTATTATTATGAAAATGACTCACTTTGGGATCTTCGCAGTTTCCCTCCAAGCTGATGCCACAGCTCAGGACTAGCGTCTTGTACGCCTGGATGATGTCATACGTGACAACTACACCTCCTCTATGACCCGCAGGTGACCTGCTTAGACAGGTCTTCACCTGCTGAAGCCTCTCACTTACCGACAAATCTTCATCCAATGGAGGAGGGGCCAGGCTGGAGCTCAAGCCTGAAGGGTGACAGACAGCTGAACTAAGGAAACACTTTAGGAGTTAGCTTTTGCATACAGTGCGCGCGTGTGTGTGTGTGTGTGTGTGTGTGTATACCTTTGCTCTGCTCTTTCTGCAGAGACATGTAGTATGCATCTCTTGCTCCCCAGCAGACAGAGAGTCCAATCAACACAAGTCCATCACTGTCTCTTACTGGAAACCCATCGTCCCTGTGGAGCTTCTGATGAGCTGCTGATGCTGCACAGAAACATATGCATGGATGAGGGGAATGCAAACGACACAGGTTTGCTTATAAATATGAGTTGTGTTGTATATAAAAATTGCAATAACACAAATGCAAGAAGAAAGATTCTCAATATCACATTCTGCAAGGTAATGTCCCTTGATCTGTGTGTATCAGTTACCTCTCTTATGTTTCCCTCCTATTTCCTCCTCAGGCTGTGATCTGTGCTCCCTCTTTTCACAGGCCAAAGCCAGAGAGAACCGCTCCTTTGTTTTCCACTCATTTATAAAAGTGCAAAAGAGGTGCCTGTCACTTGCCACGTCTATGATGGTGAAGGTTCCTGAGTTGCTGGCAGAGAGTGATGCATCCTGGGACAGCTGAAGAGTAAATCCTTCATCGGTCACAGGTGATTCTGCATCAGAGGGGAGCCTCGGTTGGGGGGAAGTCAGAGAAGCATGGTCTCGGGGAGGGCTGAGATTCTGTTCAATGTGCAGCAGCGGTTTTGTTTTTGAACTCGAGTGTGGAACAATGTTTGTGTTCTGTCCCAGCTGGTGTTCGCGGCTGCGATCTGATGTAGGATTAGGCTGTTTCTGATCAGCAGCAGCTTCTGATAAATTAGATTTGGGAAATTTTGTGGTTGCTGGTTTCTGTGGCAGGAGAGTTGAAGGAGTCGACTGCTTGAGTGGCTGAGCGATGAGAGGAGACTGGACAGATGAGGTCGTCAGTTTTACTCTGGGTGTGACAGGTGGTGTTTCCTGAGTCGGGGGAATAAGATCACCAGCAGATTCTGGTCTCTCTGTTGGGTTCTCACTGTCACGTCTTGAGGGACATTTCTCTCCAGAATCATTTTCAGCATTTGGCTTTCCCCCTTTTCTAACCACCTGAGGTAGATCCGGATCTTCTGTTGTATTTGCAGCATTCATGAGTGTGTGAGTAGCCGTGTGGCCTGTTGTGGTGTTTTGCCAGGGCTGGTCAGACATACTAGGCCAGCGGTCAAAGATCTCTTGCAAACCAGGGCTGCAATAGAAAGAGCTTTCAGGTGCATTCTGAACTTGTGGGTGTTTAGAAACAGCATTTTCACCCTCTTCACTCATCGTTTCCTGTCTCCTGCCTTCTTTATTGTCACTTTGTGCATTACTATCCGGTATAATATTGTGTGTAGGGCCTTGATTATTGCTGTCTTTATCTTTGTCGTGCTTTTTTTGAGTTTTAGAAGTTGTAGTGGTGGGTTGTGGCTGTATCTGACCAGGTTGAGGCTGTGATTCTGACAGCTGCCCCTCAGCCAGAACATTGTCTGTGTCTGGTAGCTGGGCTTCATGATCGGCTTCTTGAGCCCTCTCTGTGTGTCTGAGCAAGCTCTGCCTCTCCAGAAAGTGTTCGCCCACCAGCAGTGAGTCGCCCCACTCTGACAGGTTGAAGGAGGACTCGCTCCATTGGACCGCCTCCTGCTTTTCTGCCTCCTGATTGGCGAGAAGCTCGCTGCGTCTGCGCTCCTGGGTCGATGGAAAAGGGTCCCTGATCTCCTGGCCAGCAGGCTCCTCTTCATCCGATTGGTTGAGACTCTGGTGTGGGCTCAGACCAGCCAGCAGGGAGCCGTCGAACAGACTGTCGAACAGGAAGCTGCTGCTTCTGTTAAAACTCTCTGAGGCAGCCTGATTGGCATCTTCATCTTTATCTTCAACTATATTATCGCCACCTGGGTCAGGAGAAATCTGAAAAACATCAAAAATTGTATGAATATGTTTATAATCCGAACATAATGGCTGATTCTTGTCACTCACCTGGTGGCTGGTGTCCAGGATAAGCTCCATCTGGCTGTCTGTGAGAGAAATATTAAATCTGGGACATGCATTGTCAGGAGCTTCAAGCCTGGTACTTCCCTCATTTGTGTCCTTATTTATCTCTACAGCTGCTTCTATCTGCTCCCCTCTTATCGTCTCTGTCTCTACTGATTGACTCATACCTCCATCATTCCCATCTCTGTGTTGACATGCCTGTTGAGCAATGATTCTTTCTGTCTGAGTGTCCAATTCAAAGCTGTCACCGAAACTCTCCTCTCCTTTTTTAACTCTAGCTTCTTCTTTTTCTGCGTACAGTTTAGGAGATGAAAACTTATCCGCCTCTCCGCTGTCCATCCTTCTTCTTTTGGCCTCAGGAGAGAATAAGGGAATAGAGGCAGGAGAGACAATCGGAGGAGAGTCTAACATTTCTGCATTAGTAGGTGTAGAAACACAGGGAGGGTTTTCTTGCACAGGGCTGGGAACTTGAACTGTTGTTGGCACCTGGCCTGCAGGGGCTGAATTTTGCACTGGAGAAACCACCAAGGGTTTTGAGTTTGATGTCTGCACAGTCTCCAAATTATCTTGTATACTTTTGTCAGTTTGTATAGAGTGGAGGACTTTACTTAAGGCTCTCGAGTGCTTCAGACTGCCTGGATTCACAGGTGAGGCAGCAAGCCCCGTGGCACCAGCTCCTGTTGATGCCCTGTCTTGTTCTGCTCGAGATATCGGAGCTCTAAACCGAGGCGGAGGCATTGGGGAAGGAGAGGGCTGTGGACGTGGCGCTGGTTTAAGCAGCGGGCTGGATACAATTTCAGCTAATTCCTGTGTCAGGCTCCTTTCAGGAACAGGAGCATTTGTTTGATGACTCTCTGGTCTGACTGAGACGATCCCTTTACTTGTCTCCCCTTCTTTTGGCTCTACTTTCTTGCATTGTTCCCGTGCTTGCTTTGACCTTGTGTGACTTTGTGTGTCTCTTTTTTCATCTGGATCTTCTAAATCATTTGACATTAATAATTTTTTATTTGCCTCGTCGTTTTGTGTTTCTTTGCTTCTTTCCATTTGCACTTTCTTGTCCGTTTGTCCCCTCTCTGGCTCTGTCCTGTCTACTTTTCTGTGCTCCTCCAATTTTCTGTTTTCAGGCTTTGATTTCCCTCGCTCTCTGTTGACTTCCCCTCCTGTTTTCTCCAGTTTCTTTTCAGACACCTCTTCCTCATGTTTCTGTTCTTTTTTCTCCTCTCCATGTTGGTTAATATCTCTATTCTCACTTTTCCTGACCCGGTCTCCTTCTCTGTGATCTTTATTGTTGTCGACCCGGGCTTCATTGGAGCTGAGATTAGAGGCAGATGAGGTGTCTGAGTCATCGGGGCTGTTTACAGCACGAGCCCCGGGAGGAAGTGTTGTCGGGTCCCACTGAACTCCTAACCTGGCCAAGTCTTCCTGAAGGAGAAGCCTTGCCTCAGAAACAATCTCAACAGCAGCTTCCTGTTCTGTCAGGGCCCGACCACCAGTGACCCAAACGCAGCGGAGGCTCCGTCTCTCTGCTGCCTCCACCTCGCTCTCATCCACCGCACGCTTCGAGCTGAGAAAGACAGACAGACAGAACATTTTCTTTTTGTCTGGGGTCATGTTTCAGGGAGATTATAGTTTGTTGTGCTGGTGCTACAGCTGCACTTAAGCAAGCTCAGAGTTTAAGAGGAGTTCATGGAAATGTACCTGCTTTCATCTCCTTGACTTTGAAAAAAAAAAAGAGGTTGGTTATACAGGTGCATCTCAATAAAAAAAAATCAATTAAGATCAACTTAATTATTTGATTGAATTAATGTAATTATTTAATTACCAATGCATTTTGGCACTATATATATATATATATATATATATATATATATATATAAATTGGGCTTTTGTTGACAAGCTTAAAAAACTGGCAGCGAGTGGAAAAGCAGAGCTACAGAGGTAAAGTGTGAACTCGGCATCAGCTGCTGGCAATTCATTTGGAACAGCATGTGTGCTGCAATGAGCCTCCAACCGTGTTTACTTAATATTAATTTATAATAGCACACACATACATGCAAAGAAACAGACACCTACCTCTTGAATGGGACCGCATTCCTCAGGGCTTTCTCCACATCAGCTACAGTAGCCCTGGCTAGTTCAGCGACAGTACAGAGGCCTTGTGCGTACAGCGCTCTGGCTCGTGTTGCGTTCAGGAGGGAAACCCTGACAAGGTCGACCAGCTCCCTCTGGACTCCGAAGCTCAGCCTGGTCTGGTACTGGGACAGCAGCAGCTCCATGTTGTGCCAGCCCAGACGCTTGCAGAACACTGTTACCATACCTGAAGGGAGGGCAGAGAGTGTTTCTGCACCACTGAGTGTATGATTTAGAGTCACTGAATTTAAAAAAAATGTTGCTACGGTTTATAGTTCTGGTTTTCTCTGGTTCTGGTTCTGGTTTTCTTCGTCTGTGTTTACACTGATAATAAGCACTATAATTAGATATATACCCAGACAACTTGTCCAGAGCACACACCCACAGAGTCTGGATCACAACAGGGCTTCATAAGTCCTCTCACAGTAACTTGATACAAGATGCATGAGCACTTTACATGACTCTGAAGGAAGCGTGTAGATGCTCAAACATCAGCTAATGGAATGAAGTTGAGGTTGTATATCCGTCTTAAAGTGCCCCTGCAGCTTGCATCAAGTTACTGTGAGAGGACTTGTGAAGTCCCATGGTCGGTATATCCTGGAGTGTTACATGTCCTGTGCTGGAAAGAGAAGCTTGCTCTTAAACAAGTACCTGCATATGTAGAAGCAGACTGCTGGAGGGACTGTAACTGCCCACGGTTGCAGTTGTATTTGGATGCCACTGTTCCCAAAGGCACCTCACTCACCAGATCCTGGAGCACAAGAGTGGTGAAAAACCTGCAAAGAGGTGTTATCAAAGTTATAATTGTCTTATTTTGGATTCCTTCATGAACAAAAGAAATCACATAAAAGGTGAAACTTTGATATGATATGTGTCATTTACAGAAATATGAGCATTACCGTTTATGAATAGCCATCTGTCTACGCTGCTTCTCTGTCTTGGCGACGAGTTTGCCACTGACAGATCTTGCCAGAAAACCTTCCTGGACGCCCACCAGCTCTGCGACCCTCTTCATCGATGACGACAGCTGTTCCCACAGACAGAAGAACTGATACCAATCTATGGTAGTCCACTCTGCGTACAACGGGGTAATCTGAGGGGGAAATTTTGGACAGTTACTGGGGTTCAGGAATGAATAAACAGAAAGCTATTATACAAGTAATAATATAAGATATGTGCATTTGTACCAGATACAGAATGTGCAAATCATTTTCCAGTACAAATCCCTTCATGGCTCTCTGGAGATCTGCAAATATTCCTAGAGCCTCAGGAGGAGAGAGGGAGGAGGAAAGGGTGGCAGCACCAAGTTGAGTCGGACAGTAGCGCTCCTCTGGATGAGACAGCAGAGGATATAGAGCAGTTATTGTGATAGAAAGGGGTTAAATTGGAACTTCTGGCTTATAAACTTTGTAATGAAACAAAAATATGATGCATGAATACAGTAAATGCTTGCATTATTCTTACAAAAACCTGTTCCAATCTGAATTAAGTGGCGGTACCTTGTCCATCATTCTGGATACTGATAAATTCGTTCTCCATCAGCCATTCAACAGAGGCCTCAATGCCTCCTTTCTTAGTCTCTTCATTTGATTCCTTTTTGCCGTCAGATTTCGTGCTGGCAGCCAGCAGTGAGCACAAAGCATATGACCTCACATCCTGTGGAGTGCTGGCTACACCTCCAACAATGATCTGCAAGTTTGGATGATTCAAATGAGGGTCAAAAAACAATGATGGAGGTAAACTGATCTGACTATGACCTCCACTGGATGAGAAAACTTTTCTTTAAGAAAGATAGACCACGTTCATGAAATATTCCAGCAGTAAGGGGACAGTGTGACAGTGTTTTGAAGAAGTATATTTCAATTCAAGCATCTTCTTCCCTTGAAAACAAAACAATCAAAATTAAACATTTTCCATCTTTTAAGACTTTGTACAAACTCTGTGTAAGTAATTTTAGTGGATGCTGAGTTCATTTAGAAATGAGTCAAACCTCTAAGATGGCTCGCAGCATACTGGTGGTGACGCCTTCTCCTTCCCTCCTAACCAGGCAGCTACTGATTGGCTGAAGAGCTCCCTTAAGAAGCCTAATACCTTTCTGACGTTCTGCCTCCTTACACACCAACACACTCTCACCTTAAAAAGGCGAAAAACACAATGATGTCAGGCCAAGGGACAGATTGTTTATCAATTCACTTTTCAACTTACATATGCATACCTATAGTGTCTACTCCTTTTCTCCCCGCTCGTCCAGCCATCTGTTTGTACGTGAGCGGGTCCAGCAAGTGTCCATTAAAGGTAGGTGATCGAATGATGACCCTGCGAGCCGGGAGATTAACTCCTGAAGAGAGGGTAGAGGTGGCAGCCAGGACTCTGACCATGCCCTGGCGAAACGCTCCCTCCAACACATCGCGCTCATCAAATGTCAAACCTACAGAGAAAAATGTTATCTCATTTATATACTCAAAAATCAAAGTAATTTAGCGCGCAGCTTTTTGTGGCAAAGAAGCAGTTGTGTGAGTGTGTTCACCTGCGTGGTGGAAGGCCACCCCCCACGGCACAGTTCGCTGGAGGATGGGGTCCAAACCAGCTGGAGTTCGTCTCAACTGGGCTATGACATCCACGAGTCCCTTCTGATCCAAACACACCGGCTGAGGCTCCGATTCGCCCTGACGATCTGAAAGGATGACAACAGAATCTAGACTTAACACAATCTTTAGAAAAACCTAGAGTTGGACTTGATCTCACGATTAAACAAAGTATGCACATAACTTACCGGTGCGTCTGAGGTTGTAGAATTCTCTGGCGATGCTGTCCGCCAGTTTCTCACACCAGTTCTTTGAGGGGCAGAACAGCAGCACAGAGCGGCCCTCTCTCACAGTCTCATAGCACAGGCTCACTATGTGGTCGTCATCACCCTTCATGAATTATCACAGCCATCACACACACAGCACATGGTCATATTACTGGATGACCTATCAGTCGACTAATCAACTAAGAGGCGGCAGCTCTAAAAAGGTATGCAGGTAAAACAACCAAAAAAGCTAATAGAATGATGGCTCAGCGCCAGGCAGAAAAAGTATGGATGATTGTTAAAAAAAACAATAAATAGACTGAAAATTGTATTAAAAATTCCTTAAATAATTCATCTTTGACACAATATTCACAGGAAATAATCTGCTCACAATTCATCCTAATCACTTGCAAATTTACGGCAGTTGTTGTGTTGACTATTTGGGTTTATTGTCATTGTCAATTGTTCTTTATTGTTATTGTTATGTATTGAATACGATATGCAATATTAAATATGTCTTGAGATTAGGCATCATTCATGATAACAAACACACTGGATGATATTTGAGCTGCACTCTCAGTTACCTTAATGTGGAGTGCAGGGGTAAACTGCCGGACCACAGAGAGGCTCTTGTCGTAGATGTTGCAGCCCACCTTGAGGTGCTCCTGCAGGGGTACGGGTCTGTAGTCAGTCTGGTAAAGCTCTGCACCCAACCAGCTGGCGAGGAGGGAGAGGTTAGGCAGGGTGGCGCTCATACCGATGATCTGAACACCCTCAGAAAGAGACCTGCGGACACAGTTGCACAGATTAAGAGAAGACATGAAAGAGTTAGTTACATTAAGGAACCGATTTATTGTATTACATTTTGTATTTCGAAAATGTTACGTTTAAATGTGCAAATAAGGCATTCAATTCTGGTAATTTAAGGAGAAATTTACGGATGCAAATAAACAAAGTAGAGCAAAATAA
The DNA here is from genome assembly GCF_030273125.1 of Centropristis striata. NCBI lineage: Eukaryota > Metazoa > Chordata > Actinopteri > Perciformes > Serranidae > Centropristis > Centropristis striata. The sequence continues at coordinate 31,294,642 of NC_081517.1, read as the reverse complement.
ACCCCATAATGTGTATTTTGGATGATCATTTTCCCCAAGCCTGAAATAAGACAAGTTATTGAAGCAAAATAGTCCAAAATCTCCAATGCATTAAAAAAAATAGCTCACTTTAATAGCAGAAGAACTTAGATTTCTGTACACGGTATCTGTTACACAAAACAAACAGACAAACTAACGGACACAAACCCAGTGGTGTTCTGCTTCTGTGCAATGTAGCGGATTTTGGTTAAGAGCAGCTCTAGCAGGTATCCTCTTCCAGAATCTCCAACCATGTGCAACTCATCCACCACCACCATACCTAGTAGTACAAAAATAACACACCTTTCAAACTGAGACTCTGTTTTATATTTGAGAAAGCACACAGATATCCCCGGTATATTACCTAATAGACTCATATTGTCCTCTTCTATGAGTCTGTTAATGAGAGAATTGGCTTTTTCTATGGTGCAAACAGCCACATCCAGCGCTGTGAACCCTCCAGCAGCTGAGGTGCTGCCCATATATCCCTCCACACGAACTCCCGCCTCCTCAAATACACTCTACAGGGTCACAGGTACAAGTGTGTTAGATGTATTAACAGACACACAATGCAGTGTCCACATGCATGTACGTTTCTGTCACCTGCAGGTAGTGCATCTTCTCTTTGGCCACAGAGACAAATGGCAGAATAAAGAGAGCTTTTCTTTTCGTCTCCAACACACGCTTCAACATCAGCAGCTCTGACACCAGAGTTTTTCCAGCACTGGTCGGGGCTGAAAAACAAGGAATATAAAGCTGAAAAAAACCCAAACAATGACTGACTCTGTGAATTACTTTATAGGAAGCGGTTTGTTTTCTTACCAGAGTATATCAGGTTACCCCCCTGCAGCACCTGTCCTACAGTGAGACACTGAGCCTGCCATTCAAACATGTGGGTCACTCCGTGTTTCTGGTAGCGCTCCAGGACAGGTTTTGGTAAACCCCAACTGGATAACAGAAGCTTTTCAGCTTGCCCCGCTGGAACACACAAGGCAATACCTACCGTAGAAGAAAAAAATCCTATTACCTGTGTTAATAAATTAAACTGGTGAGTCTTAAAGGGGACATATTATTCTCATTTTCAGGTTCATTGCTACAGTGTAGAGAAGTGATTACAAAGCACAGAAAGTGGGATCAGGGCTCAGCAGCTTGTTTTTGCAGGTAAATCCACCCATAATAAGGTGTCGAATTAGTCAACTACACAGAGAAATAAGAAAAACTAAATATATGAATCTTAAAGAAGGTTTTACACTTGTACTTCACCTAGTTGAGGTAAAGTGTCATTGAGAGTGCTGAGGTCCAAGCCGCTGGGGACGGTGAGCACAGAGGCAGACTGATTCTGTAATGACTGCTGGAGTTTGGCCCTCTTCATGGCAGCAGTGAGGCGGGTGGGGCTGAACAAGATGTAGTCCCTGGATGCATTCGGAGGTGGATCAGCATTCATATTTGACCCATTTATGTCTATGCCGCAAGGAGAGCTCTTTCTTCTGGATGTAGGTGTTTGTCTACTGAAATAAAGTAAGAAGCACATTTGTTAACAAAAGCAGGTAATCCAAAAAAATAAAAGTTGGGTAATATTGTGTAAAGACCTACTTGGTAGAGCTGCCTTCTTGCTGAACTTTTTTTATTTCTTGACAGGATAAAACATTAATGCAGGGCGGGGCTACTGATGGCTGGATGTTCTCCGGGCCCCTCTGAGACTGCTCCGCCTCCTCAGAGTCCTCACTGAAGAGAAGCCTCTGTGCAAGGTCTTTACAGTCAGATCTCAATCCTGGTCTCTTATTAACACCACTACGCCCATGGACTATGTCTTGGGTGCTGCGGGCTCCTGGGCCTGTGGACTGAGGTGCTTTGTCAGCATAGACAGATGATGATGGTGCTGCTTCATGTGCAGCTCTGTCTGCTGTTGTCGGGCATACATTGTTAGCTGCAGGCTTCACTGGGTCTACAGCTTCGATCATCTGCAGCATCTCCTCATCGAGAGCTAATGTGGACTCTCCCAGAGGAAACACTGCTCCTCCATCCTAAAAATAGAAATGAATACATGTCATGTGTGATCTATGTTGATGTGGAAGGGGATCGTAGGTGACATAAAGAGTTACTAGGAGAAAAGTTCTCTCTCAAGCTGTCAAACTCACCATGCGGCTGTCTTTACTGGTGTTTATTTTGCCTGATATGTGATGGGTTTTCTGCCTGTCTCCGTCTGGTGGCTCACCAGGTGCTTGGAAACTGTCAAAAAGGTAAGTTCACCACCGCTAAGACTGACGTTTATTGACAGAACGGCTACAAAGATTATAAGATGTCTCCAGGCAACAGGAGGGATTCTTATTTTTTCTAAATAAGCCAACAGTATTAAGTTAAACTGTGACTTCAACTTACCCTTTTTTGTTCTTGATCTGGTGCTGCCCCATGTAGCTTTTCTTTTTCCCGGGAGGACCTGAGGTGCTCATGCTGGAGAAGTTGTATTGTTTTTGACAAATGCGTGAGTAACGTTAGCTGGACGATCATTAACATGACATCAGTTTGACACTTGACTCGAGTTTATAAACTACATTTAACAATCCGTATCAAGGGTTGGGAAGGGTTGAGCGAAAACAAGCGCCGCCGTAGACTGAATTATTTTGGCTGCTAAGTGTAAACCACTGTCGATGGTGTAAACATGAGAAATCAAAAAGTACCGCTTCGGTGCTCCAAAAAAACAGTCCGACGGAACAAATGCTCGAACACAAAGGTTCCCATGCAATACTATTACCCTGCAACTACAAGTACTAGTTGTTCTTATAGTTTTCTCACATTAATAATACTTCTAGTTATTTTAAATATAGTCCTTCGACCAAATGGATGAATTAAATGCTAATGTTTATGTTTATGGTAAACTAAGTTTCGATGCTCTTTGTGCTTAATATTTTTATAAATTCAGTGAAAATTTTTAATTAAACCGTTAGAATTATGAAATCATCATTTATAAAATGTACAAACATATAGGCGATAGTACAGTTTAAGTTTTACAGTTTACTGATTAAAAGCCAGAATAATTCAGAATAAGGACAAAGATTTAATTTTAATTATAACAATAATACAATTGATAATAATTATAATAAAGTTATATAATAATGACCAAACCTAGCTCCATTAACTACTTATCATAAGTATACAATAATACACAATACTAAACCGTAAAACATTAAAAATAAAAAAAGCCATAGAAAGGAGGACACTTTTTACTGGAAATAAATAGCAATGCATACATTCTAGTAAATACAGTTTATGAACTGTAAATCGTAAATTGATATTTGTCAGTAGTGTTATTAGGGTTAGGGTTAGGGGTTAGGTTGTCGTGAGCTGCATTGATAAATACAGTTTATTGGCTGATATAAACCATAGAGGCTGTGGCTGTGTGTGGGCGGAGCCTCGGGCTCCTGTCTCGGGGTGGAGGGCGGGAGCGAGCGGCTGGTGGGCGCGCCCGCTGCGACGTTGCGGAGGCTTCAAGATGGCGGAAGCCCTGACAACTCAGGAGCAGCTGGTAAGGGTCTCTTTACGGATTTTTTCCCTCATTTCCCCGTCATGTTTAACGCGTACACATGTTGCCCTCAGTTTCTCCCCTCACCTGCGATTTTTTCATATATTTAGTCCCGGTGATAGTTCCTCGGTTAACGGTGTAGTCCAGTAAACAGCGCTGGCCCGTTCGCCGACTGACTCCGGTGTGACTGACAGCAGTTAGCATGTGTGTTAGCATGATGGCGTTGGCTAGTAGTAGTAGTTGGGCTCACTTAACCGGCTATGTATCTCGAAGACTCGCTCCCTTGATAATCCATCTTCACACATACCTTATAGATTTATTCGTATTGCTATTGTTAAATGCCAACGCTTTGTCACCATGGTTTCCCAGTACATGTGCCTTCTGGTGTCTTAATCGCTGCCGTTAGCCGTCCAGCTGCCACATGTAACCTAGCCGCTGGCTAATGCTAATAGCTATTGTTGACTTGCAGGGAATTTTCTCGACAGCTTTGTTGCTAGACGTTAAAAACCAAGTTGGACCAAATGTGAAGGTTATTTGTGGCCCAACACTATTAGCATTAAGTGTTGGTCGTCTCTATATACAATGACATGGATAAAACAGACTAAGATCATGACTCGTTCAACGCGAGTGTTTGCTACGAGCCAACTAGCTCGCAGTGTCGAGAATTCACAGAACTGATCCCCCGGTTCCTAGCATTGTTTTTGCCATCACTTTCTAGTAAAGGGGTGGGCCTGACTTGGATAGCAAACATCAAATGTCATGCAGCAAATCCGTTGACAGCTTTATTTCATGGCTACATGTCTTATCTGCTTCAGGCGTCCACAAGGTTAACTGATCCGTGAGCTATGTTACAGGGCACGCTTGTACTTGATGCGTTTCTTGATAACGCGCATCACTTTCCCAGATTCCGTAACCTAAGTCAATTAACTGCCCTGAGGAAACTTGCTGTAGTTTTAGCTCCCTGTTGATATCAACGACTTGTTGCCTGTCTGGGAGTAGCCCCACCAACGCTAGCGAGCATCCTGGTATTTTAGATACTGGTAGTAGCATACAGTGTATCCAAAAGGTAGGATTTAAAGGTACCCTGTGTGGCATCTACACTGATTTGGGAGGAAATGTGGGGCAGTGGAAAAAGTGCTTTGACATCTCTCATTACTTGATAAAACAGATGTTGAATGGTAACACAATAAATTACCAGTGGCTGTAAGCAAACGTAAGAGGCAATTATGCATGTCTGATATAATCCCTTACTATTCTTGTCTCGACCGAAACGTCAGGATGTAACGCTGGTTTGGTTTCTCAAACATCCAGTCACAGGATTGCTCTCCTATCATTCTTGAATACAGACCATGTCACAGACTGAAAGTGACAATCATTTGAACTCAAGGTGTTGACTGGATAAATGACAAAATATAAAACATTTTTGTGTATAGGCAGATTATTGTGCTCATGACATGATCCCACACATATAGATTTGTGTTTCCCATAGTGCTATAATGCAGTGGTGTGCCACACTACCTCCAATAAAGGCCACCTCTGCTGACATAATTTTTTAAAATGTTTTTCTAGTTATCTATCTCCCTACCTAGATGCATACCTTTCTTGTGAAATAAAACAATGTACGTATCATAATATATCATACATTTAAAGGGGAATAACTATCTGTTCTGAAATTGTTCCAGTATTGACTTGCCCGTCATTTTAATAACTAAACTGATCATGAGACAAGATGCATCAGGGTTTGGACGGATCTTCTTACCATGTCTGCCAAACAATTCATAGAGGAAACCCTGTATTTGGATTTTTTTTTTTACTTGACATGCGCTTTCTTCTTTGCCCTATAATAGAGTATGTTCAAGTTTGGTACATAGCTGATGAGTAAATCTGTCATAACATGTCATGCATAGACTTTCCTTGTGCTGGTTACATATTTGGAGGACAGATGCAGCTCACTTGGGTGACAACAAGCTGACTGTTGTGTCCGCCTCGTCATCTTCCAGGGGCACAGCCTGCTGCTTCCATCTGTATCACACATTTTTGTAACTTTGGCAGGGAAAGAATCACAAATCTGCGGGGGCTGACAGACTAATGCTTTTTCTCTGTCATGCCAGTCTTCTCTCAGTCTTTATCTGCCTTTTTTTTGCAGTTTCTCTGCTCCCTAAATTCCAAGCTTTTGATGTTATTTTTACCCATTTTCCTTCTCTTCTCATTCCCCTTCTGCACGAATATAAATATATATATATATATATTCGCTTTGTTGTCAACTTGCACACTGAAACATCATCTTCCATCTTCTCTCTCGTGTTTTGTCGTAGGCTGTGGAGGAGTTCCTGGGTGAGGTGCGTAGCAGGGAGCAGCCTCACAGCGCTGGGCTCGTGTCCCAACCTACAGCTGTAAAGTTTCTTATGGCCCGCAAGTTTGACGTCTCCAGAGCCATCGACCTCTTCCAAGCATACAAGGTACAGCAGTGCTTTGATTGGTGAAAAAACTAAAATGACTTTTCTTTTCTAAGCAGGAAAACACAAGGCTTGATTAGGATCTGGGGAAGATATTCACTTTTTCATTTTTTTGATCTGACCTTTTCTCAAAATAACAATTGCAATAACAATTTCTTTAGGCTTATTTGGTGGTTAATTCATTGTTAATTTGATACGTTTTTGAACAGTATTCACAAAATGTGCTTGCTGCTGTTAAATGTTGGCTTACAGTGTAAAGGTTTTGCCATCTGACTGTCAATTCTTTAATGATATGTTGACAGCTTTCTGCTGTCGCAGTAAACATGCCTGCAAGTCATAATCTCAAATTATGTCCTGTTATAACAGGTGATTCAGTAATAACAACTGAATAACAACTTCTTCTTCATAACTGAATATCATCTTGCAGTACTGCGAGTGAGAAAGTCAGACCACTGAGTCTTCTGTGCAGATCCATACAGGAGGATCACACAATAATATAAACAGAAATAATATCTGAAAACCAATACAGATTTCCAGCAACACAGACTACCTATTCTACAATGCTGTGTCGAGAAGGGTGCTTGAGTTTTTGAGGATGCAATTATGCTATTGTTTATGCTATATCTATATGGTGGTTAAAAATAACCTGAACGATAAAGCCAAAATGAGTAGGATTTGTCTGTTGGCGGCTTTTAAACACAGCATTCAACATTGGCCCCTCCTCCCCGGCTCAATGGCTTCAGAAGCGTTTGCCACCTGACCACAGTGCTTGTCAGTGGGTGAAGGCCAACCCCAGATTTACTCTCACTTTGTCTGCTTGGTATTTCACATCCATTATACTTCCATTTTTTGTGTGCTGTGCATTTTTTGGAGCTTCTCCTTGGGGGCAGACTTATGATCTGGTACCCGGTCACTACAGTTTTACAGAGTCCAGCCCTCACCCTGTACAAATTGTGACAGGGCTTCAAACGAAGTGCTCAAAGGTGTCCCAAAATGCCCCTAACACAGCAAAATGAAAAGAAGAGAGAAAATACAGGCAGAGGACATTGTTTCTGAAGACACAAACATGACCACACTTCCAATGAGTCATAATAGATCATTGATGAGGGTTACTTACTGTACATGTCTATATATATTTGATTTACAGGTCTTTTAATGTAAAGACTAACACAAGACAACTACATTTAGGTTGTTAATGTTTTTGATGCTGTTTGTTTGCATTTCATTTTTTCCTCCAAGCTAATTAATTTCCCCTCCCCTCCTGTCTCTGCCATCATGTATCAAATTTAGAACACAAGAATCAAAGAGGGCATCATCAATATCAACCCTGACGAGGAGCCCCTCCGCTCTGAGCTGCTGAGTGGCAAATTTACAGTCCTGGTGAGTGTTGAAGCAAATGTGAGCTGCTCTTCAGGATACGCCGAAAACGATGCACATGCTGGTCATTTAAAAAGAGTTTTGTGTGTGCGTGTCAGTCTGCACATGTATGCCTGTCTTTGTGTCCCTTTATGAAATAAAATTGAGTTAAAAAGTAGTCTAAAAAAGTGTTTATAGCTTCAATTCCTCACAAATTGCATAGAATTAAAGCATAATGAATTTGCGTTGATGTATATGATAATCTGTTAATCCTTCCACCAGCCTGGACGCGATGCAAAGGGTGCTGCTCTTGCGCTCTTTACTGCCCGTCTCCATCGGCCTGACGTCACCACCCACAAAGCTGTGCTGCAGGCCATCATCTATCAGCTGGACAAAGCCATAGAGAGGTGACATTCTAACCCATGACACATACAGCTTTATCTTGCACTTTCCCCTGTTTTGATAGTACAGATACAAATAGTGCATTGTTTCTCTCAGGTGTATTTCATAAAATTATATGCATAATCCTAAAATCTTGCTAATTTCTCCCCAGTCTACAAACTCAAAGAGACGGACTCATATTTATCTACGACATGACCAACTCCAGCTATGGCAACTTTGACTATGAGCTCTGTGTCAAGATCCTCAATTTGCTCAAGGTAAAAAAAGGAACATCCTCTGTTGTTCTTTTATCTGCCTGCAGTTAACGCTTTTGTGTCAGATCTGTCTCTCAACATCAAAAACCCTTTTCATCATTTCATCTGTCTGATGTTTGTATTTTCTAGGGGGCATTTCCAGCTCGTCTAAAATGTGTCTTCATTGTGTCATCGCCTCTTTGGTTTCGAGCACCTTTCGCGGTCCTCCGCCTGTTTGTGCGCGAGAAGCTGAGAGAAAGGGTATGTATGTTTGTTTTCAGTTAAAGTTATGTCATAGTGTTTAATTGGGTTAATGCCAGAAAAACAGGATTCCTGGGAATATGAATCCACTACTATATCACTACTAAAATATTTCAAGTTTAACAAGAAATATAATCGTGGGGGCTGGACTAGTTACCTTCGTGGCATTCAACAAATTGGCTGATATGTAAAAAAATATACATTTGACTCCTACATTAGCCCTTTATGAAAGTTCTTTAGGGTAAGAAAAAATGACTTTGAGAACACCAAATAACTTGCTTGAACAAATTTCATTCTCTTCCATGCGGCTATTCAAGCAGACAGATCACAGGCAATGAATTTGGCATTTCGTATTGCACATTATTTTGGTTGTCATTTGAAATGTGTTTTCTTTCTTAACTGTCCACCAGGTATGCACAGTGAAAGCTCATGAGCTGGCTAGTCACATCCCAGTCTCCTCCCTCCCTGAACACCTGGGTGGGACATCCCAGTATAGCCACGTGGCTTGGATCCAGTCCTGTGTTAACACACACACAAACACTGTTCAGGGTGACACACAAGAACATGACACACACGACTGTGTGGGAAGCCTGCTGCGCTCCTACAGCTTAGAGTGCAGCAACACAAGCGCAGGCGCTACACTGTCCCACACCCACATAAACACACAGTTGGGTTCCGAGCTAGCCGTGGCTAACTCTAACTGCTACGATGATAGCAATGCTAACCCACACAACCACTGCGGTGTGGCGGAGGGCAGGACTCGAGGCCAAGGACAGTACCAGCAGTCTGCTGCAAACAGGCCACAGGGGAACCACCAACACTGGAACGGCTCGGCAGTGAGCGGGGCCAACATGGCTGTAAGTGGCTCCAGCCCCAACGCTAACATGAACGGTCGTGGCCGCCAAGCCCCTCCCCAGTCAGAAACGCCTCCTGACACGCCGCTTTCCCACAAAGGTGATGGGGAGGAGGCGGACAGCAAAGCAACAGACTCTGTCCACAGGTCTCAGCATGATGATGTAAAGGAGGAGGACGAGGAGGAGGAGGAGGAGGAGGAGGAGGATGGCGAGGAAGAGGAAGGGGTCCCTCCACTGCCCCAGAAGTCTTTGCCTCGACCCCCCCACCAGCCTTCTTCCCAGTCCCCACCCCTGTCTTCATCATGGGGTCCTGATGATGACGACAGCTGCATGGAGGTGTCTGTTCACATGCCAGAGCAGGGAGGCATGACGGTGCACGATCTGGTGGAATACGTGAAGAGGAAGAAGAAGAAGGGGATTTATCAGGAGTACGAGGAGATCCGAAAGGAGCCACCATCAGGCAGCTTTGACTACTCCAAGTAAGACATAAAAAATCAATTTTATCTGTTTCTGTTGTGTGCTTCTGTCTCTCTGTACCAAGGTGAAGTAAAACTACGTGACAGATAGCACATCAGTCAATGATTTAAATCCGTCATTTGACCTCACACTGTGCTCATTTCTTCCATTTACAGAAAACTGGCCAATCAGATAAAGAACAGGTACAGCGATGTTCTCTGCCTGGACCAGTCACGGGTGCGACTCTGCCAGCTCTGTGACGACGAGGATGAGGTAATGATAAATTCGTTAGTTGAACTTAGCCGAACTTGACCTAACCACTACATCGTCATATCCAGATTAGGTCTTTGTTCCACCTTCTCATAAGAAGTATGTGTTGGTTACTTCTAAGTAGGATCATACCAAATGTCTCTTCTTTTTTTTTTTAATACATTTGAAGCTTCTATTAAGGTTGTTGAATAGGGCTTTGAATGTCGCAAGACCACACACACACAAACACACACACACACACACACACACACACACACACACAATCCCAACAACCATTTCTACAAATAGTGTGATACTAATAATATTGGTGTAGCCTAGTCATTTTCTGCAACTGTGCAGAAATTATGGGTCTCTTCTATGAGCAGGTAGCCAGTCAGCCAACACTTTTAAAGACAAGCCCCATGAAGTCACCTACATGCAAATGAGCAAATGTGTGAGCTACTGTCACTGGAAAAGAGTCAGCTACACTGATATTAACACTTCAGTCCTTATCTCCTGTATCTGTTATATGTAATTGGAACGTGGAATGCTGGCTCACTATTAGGGAGTTTTATGTTGTTAAAAGAAAATGCCTTTTTTTCTCTCTTTTTTGGCAACTTGGGTCTTGTTTTTGTAAAATGAGTACAATGCTTTTGTAACCAATGCTAATAATGGCCAAATCTGTGAAAGTGAGAGCAGCTTTTAAAAGGCCTTCAGACAAAACAACAAAGGTGTTGTGGCTTCAGAACAAATGTTGTTCTTGGCAACAAAATGAATCTCTTTAACTGAAGAAACTGTAGGCTGACTGGAATCTGCTGTAGATTCATACTGGTTGTGTATGAATTACATTTTTATGTGACAGTTTTAACCTTTTAGGACCTCATAGTCCTAATATTAATGTTAGCTGTCCTCCTATAGGAGGCAGCAGATCCTTACACCAACCAGTGAGTCTCATCTCTGTTTTTCTGTGTTTTGCAGACATCAGATTACATAAATGCCAGTTTCATGGATGGGTACAAGAGGAGCAACGCCTACATCGCAACTCAGGGTGAGCTGCTGTTGACACAAACTGCGGTCCTAATTCTCATCTTTATAAAGTCCTCCATGTAGTATACACTTCTTTTGCTCCTCTTTCAGACCACAGTAGTGTTCAGTTGTGTGACCTGACAGACTTTTTGTCCTTTAGGTCCTTTGCCCAAAACTTTTGGTGACTTCTGGCGCATGGTGTGGGAACAGATGGTACTTATCATTGTCATGACCACCAGGTGAGACTCCTTTTACAGTTTAGAAGTCAGTTATGTGTTAAAGATGTACTTAGGGTCTTTGGATACTGAAGTGAACGTCCATGTAACAACATGGCCTCGATGGTCTGATGATGAAGATAAAAACAGACACTTGTGTGTTTCTCAGAGTGGTGGAGCGTGGGCGTGTCAAGTGTGGTCAGTACTGGCCTCTTGAGGAGGGCAGGACAGAGCAGTATGGATACTTCTTGGTCAGGAACACACACATCCAGGTGTTTCAGGACTTCAAACTCTCCCATCTTGAACTTTACAACACACAGGTAAAGCAATCTGACTCCATTAGTCATTTTAAAAGTATTTGCTTCTTACTTCTGCTAATTTGATAATGCAATGAACTTAAGGTCAAAGTATCAGTCAGTGGCTTCAGGGGTATTTAAAATGTGTTCATTCATACCTTTGTTAGTCTGGAGAGAGACGGGAGGTGTGTCACTACCTCTATGTCAGCTGGCCGGACTTCGGGGTGCCCAAAAGTGCTTCTGCTATGTTGGACTTCCGTGAGCATGTACTCCAGAGGAGGGACGCTGCAGTCCAGAGCCTGGGCTCCAGTTGGACGGGGCCTCCAGGAGGCCCCCCTGTGGTTGTGCACTGCAGTGCCGGCATTGGCCGTACAGGTAAACGCATTTACCATTGTTTGGTTCAAATATCCTTTTTACAGTACATTTAGTGGCCACTTCCTTTGATATACCTCTGTGTTTATGCAAAGACCTTGTTTTTTAAAATTATGTGGCTGTCTTAGATTATAGTGGTGGTGTTACTGAAAACACAGCGTTTGCAAATTGATCTGCTGATCAATCTCTTGATTATTTGTTTGGTCAATAGAAAGGTCTGAAAATAGTAAAAAAAAATATCTTTTCCAGGTTCTTTCCAAGATATTCAGTTTATTATGATACAAAGCAGGAAATGTCCATATTTGTGAGGATGAAAACAGCATTTTGGAGACGTTTTTGTTTGCAATAGTTTTCTTTTTGTCTTTCCTGCCCCAGTTTCTGCCACAGCATCAGAAACAAAATTCTTGAAATAAAAATCTCTCACTGCTTTTTTTCTTACCTACTCCTTTTAACTACCTAACATAATACTCGCTGCCAAACTTTGCCTGGGAAAATGTAAACAAAGGCTCTTCCGGTCAGCATGACGTAAATAGTTTTTTTTCTGACCTAATGACAGATATTAAGACTATAAACAAAAAGCCAAACTTCTCGCTAATGACCTTATTTGCTGACTGTTTCATAACCAGTTTAAACTCCATGTAGTTACTTTTGTAAAAATATATTCTTAAATGTGATTCCACTCTGATGGCAAAAAGAAGTGCTACCCAGTCCTAGCCTAGCCTAACTTTTTTTTGTGACCTGCTCAGTATGTGTACATAATTAGTTGACTTTATCTTGTATAACACCTCCATCTTCTGTCTACGTTCCCTAACCAGGCACATTCTGTACACTGGACATCTGCCTGTCCCGGCTGGAGGACATCGCCACTGTAGATGTCCGTCAGACGGTGCGGCGGATGCGTACACAAAGGGCTTTTAGCATCCAGACCTGGGACCAGTACTACTTCTGCTACACAGCAGTCATCGAGTATGCCCAGCGCCACGGGAAACTGAGCCCGGTGCAGTGGTCTGACTCAGACCTGGAGACTGACAGCGAGTGAGGGACACATGGAGGGATAGAGAAACAAATGGGATAGCAAACCTAAGCCGAAGTCATAGGAAGGAAAGAGTGAGGAATGACGTTTCAGAGTAGAGGAGGGAGGTGACTCTTCTGCCATAAAAGAGAAGAGACAAAAGGATGGAGAAGTTGTTTTGGCTCTTGATGTAATGATAACAGACTCCCACAGTTGCTCTTCCTTCACATGAATGGATGGACGGACGAGGTGAAGAGCTGGAGAAAAGAAACATACGGGGAGTAGAAACTGTGCATTGCGTCGCCGATTGAGCAAGCTGTCCTGCCAATTTCCGAGCCCCTTTTTATTTAGCAAACTACAGGGGGACTTGGCCTGCCCTGAACCTGTCTTGTTGACAAGAGAGTTGTACGAGTTGTAGCATTTTTATATTGACTTGCACATGAGGAATGACAAACTTGAACTTTACCCCTTGAAGCCCTCCAAACCCCAGTCTTTGTTCCTTTTGTATTTCTTGTTCCTTTTCAACCCTGAGCACATCTGTTCTCACAGATGCAATGTGAGGGGTGTGAAAAGGTGAAACTTGAAAGCAATTCTTTGTTTTGTGTTTTTTATTTTGAGAGGAAATGGTTGTGCGTGAGAAATTGGTCGTAAGTGACAGTAGATCAGTGTGTGAGCCATTTAGTTAATTTCCGTTTTTTTCCCCCTTTGTTTTCCATGTCCTTTTTTTCTATGGTGCATTTTCTACGTGTGTTTCATATTTGTGCATATGTAGACTAACTTTTCAAAGCCAAAGTCCTCACCCTGAATGCTTGGATGTACTCCTTACTGAGATATTATAGACTGAAGCCCATGTATATTCTTGTAACATACATTTATACATTATTGTGCATAATAACAACCTCTGAAAGAAGAGCAAAAAACAAAAGCCTTGTTTAATATAATTGACTTAACCGCAAAGAAGAAATATCTATGTAGCGAGCCAGGCTATGACAAAATATAGAGAAGATTTCTGGTATTAAAACTGATATCGTATTGCAAATCTGTGTGATTTGTCAGGTCTAACAACATCTTTACTGTTGGAGCGTTCTGATTGGACGATCTCGAGTAATTTGGCCTTAACTTGATTCACTGCCTCGTCGTTCTCAGACCTAAACCATACCTGAAACTGTAAACTTTTGTTTCACCTTTTGTTCTTCTTCCCTTTTTTGAACCTTACTCCCTCGATACCACAACTGTTGTGTTTGATTCTCGAGGCATATCCTGCCTCAGATAATTGTGCCTTCAAGTTTTCCTTAGCTTAATGTCTCGCTAGTGTAGTAATAACACCCAAACGAGTGCACTTGAATAGTACACGCTGACTGTGTCACACAGGACACCCACATTTTGCCTATAGTCCTGTGCATAGTATACTACTTCTTAATAACATGAGAGTAGTGAGTTATCTGGGACTAAGCTCTGGTTTGAGACATGGCTATTCTTTATCATTTGACCTCAGGGGGTAATTCTAGTGTTTTTTGCCTAGTGTCAAAGATCCGTTTCTGGGTTTGCCTCTGGTAAATTATCATTTAAGAAAAAAAAACTATATCAACTTTATTTTGTATTTTTTACTGTATTGTATCCTACTATATTTATGTCTTTGTAAAACTTCTACAATATTGAAATCAGTGAATGTTGGTACGATGCTACAAAGAAAAACAAACCAGTTATTGCATTTGATAAGCTGAACAAATCAGATGGGGAGTGAAATATATTTTTTTGTTTGTTTTGTTCACAATGAAATTTTGGTGGACAAATGTCACTTGCCATTGTATTTTCAGAACTGACTTGTATAAATGGTGATTGTTCAATTGTAGGACAATAGGAGGAGGGGAGGGAGGGGGGTCGGGGGAAGCTAACGAGTATGTTTTTAGACAGCTTATTGTTAAACTCAGTAACAATTACATTAATGTCTTGTACTGTCTGGTACCCAATGCCAAGGACAAAGCAAAAAAGAGTTAAGAGGAAAAAAAAATAGCAAAAAAAGACAAGTGGCTGCCATTTCTGTTCAAAAAAACCCCAGCTTGGTGTCTTTGAGAAAAAAATATATATTTAGAATGGGTTAAGGTTTATCAGCATGGAAAGCGAGCCTTGAATGTTTTTTGGGTAATGGTGTCCGAGCAATTTAGTCGAGACAGACTTGGATATTGTTGGTGAATGTGGACCCTGCATCCCTCAATGCCAAAGGCCCAGGCTCACCCTAAAGATTTTTTTTTCCTATCACACGTCCTCAACAGCCTACTAGCATGGACCTACCAGTGCAGCCTTGCATCCACGGACACAGAAAGACTTGGGAGCACCTCGGGAACATTACTAAAGCTTATGTATAGACACAAAATGGGAGAGAGTGTATGTAAAAGAGTCTTGGTCCCCATGCTACTTTTAATTTGTTGTATGAGAAACAAGAGAATGCAATGTGCATTTGTCATTGGTGTTCATTTAATGTTTCTTTCTGTGCTTTAAGTTCTCGTGATTGAATTATGGCCTTTTACATGCTGTCAGCCCGGCTGTCCCATTAAAGCAACGGTATTACTATCTTGAATGAGCTCAGAGTTCATGTGATCTCTTCTTGTGCATCATCTTCAAATGTTTTCCAAACAAATCACTTTTTATTCAGTTACTGGGAGGGGGGGTATTTACTCCATTAAGAGACTACTCAATACCACTTCTCCATATTAGACAACTTGAGTATTTCGATTCCAATCTGATAGTTTTTTCCCCATCTGAAACAACTAAGCTGTTAAATAATACATTTATATATATTCACTTTGCTAAACATAGCCATGTAAAAAGTATAATACTCAAACTTTGAAACAAATATTCTACTCACTTAAATGAAGAAATACATTGTCTATAACATGACTTCTGCAATATTGCTGTTTCTTTTTATTATAATTTTCTCACACAGCTGGCCCTCGAACTTTAGTTAAAAATGTACATGATGTTTTAGACTGATGGACAATAGCCAATGGGTGTCATCACGTCTATGAGTTAACTGTGTTACCAGCTGATTTATCCCTCAAAATTCCCGGTATTTGGAATTTGTCCTAGTCCTTAGACAGAAATGGTTAAATGCCTCTTTTACTAAAAGACCATAAATTCTGCCAGCTGAAACACTGCTAGGGCAATAAAAATAAATCTGTCACCCTGCAGCTGAAATTATTATAAAGCCATATTCCAAATCTTCGCTTAAGCAGTTTGTCAAATCAAGCGAGAATATTCTTAGATAAACTTTGGAATATTCTTTTTGTGTCTCCCATCAGTTACAATGGAAACACATAAGAAAAGGGACTCATAATGGCCAGTATGAACACATAGACTGATTATAGCAAGCAAAAAGTTCCTCAAAGACAGACTTTAAAAATGACGACCTTTCCTTTTAATGTGTGTTGAATACATGAGATTCCTGCCAACAACAACAGACACAGCTGTACTTTAACATTTTTATTTCCCAACAGCACAAGTGTTGCTTTGGGATATAAACTGACCCTCAACTATTTAAGGTCAGTGTTAAAACAGTATTTTGCTTTTCTTAACACATTTTTTTTTAACTTGGTGCTGCATTTATGTAATCATCTTAACCTCACAATAGGAGGTTGAGACATAAAACAGTATCGTGTAAAAATCAAACTATTCAATATCTTTTTTAACATCTGTAATAACACAACAAACAACAGCTAAGTACCGGAAGTTATACACCCTTTATTAAGAATAAATATACAATACATCATCAAAAGTGACATGTCCAGTTTGAAGTTACACTACATACTCTACAAAGTGAAATACTGTTTGTGTGTGTTGTCAAAAGATTGAGAGATTTTCAGGTTCATGGTGCTGAGTCCAAAAACTAGAAGAGAACAGCTGATTACCTGGTCAGTTATTCTGTTGCAGGCTGACTGAATATTGAACCATGCTTTATATCACATACTGAGGTGCTCTCCAAACAGAGTGCGGTGAAGTGAATTGAACCTTCTCTGTGGCAGCATCACCTGCGGATGTGGTTCTTTTGAAGTGAGTCGGGGTATGTTTTCTGGACTTGAGAGCAGGAGGCGCAGCAGACACTCCTGTAGTACGGGTAGACACAGAGCCTGGCCTGAACCACCACCATACAGTTATGATACTGGTCGCTGCATGATGGATCTGTGAAGGAAAAGAGAAACAAGTTAGAGAAACTTAGAAAAATGGGAAAAGCGAAGCAGGTTTAAGCCCTAAATACAAGTCCAAATCCAGGTCTGAACACTTTGTCACGGTCCTGCTCTGTGGCCAGAAGCCTTCAGACTTCTTCATAAAGATTTCAGTATTTTTTAGTTACCGAGATTAGTTCTGTCATTATTTTGCCTCTAGTGGGTTGTTTTTTTATGAGAGGATTTTGTTTTCTAGGTTGGGCTGTTTTAGTTGGACTTTCAAACATTTTATCTTCTAAGCGATTTATATTAGTATCTGTCCTTGTTTTCATATATTCATATTGAGCTTTTATTGTATAGGTTATGGAGTATGTTTAGTGTTTCCTGTTTTATTTTGTAGTAGTACTCACATCATGCGCCTCACTCACTGATTTGTTTCACCTGTGTCTAATCACCTACCTCTTCTTTTGAATTAATTTCTTTCATTGTGTATTCCTAGAGTTATTTTTGTCTTGTGGTTCAGACCTTGCTTCCATAGTTTTTTAAAACCTTTGCCAGCCTATGACTGATTTCTCTCTGTGTTTTAGTCATGCTATTGAGTCCTCTTTACCTACTGGTACCGGGCTGTTTGAAGTATGAAGGCAACATTTTCCTGCCTGCTAAAATGAATTGAGGATAAAAATGGTTTCCCACAAATGTGTGTATTTAATGAATTAGAAATCAAACATTGGTTTGTACACATACAAGACATAAAACTCTTCATATGAAGGAGCATTGGACTGATGTCACAGTGCCGTAACCATTAGATGACACCTGTCATACACACGAAGGAATCTTTATGAATGAGTACGACTGCTGTCAATTAGCCCTTATATACCCATCAAATAACACTTAATGACTTTTGACAATAAAATATTCATGAAGATACGTTTTTGACAGGTGTGATGTTAGTCTTCAAAAAAGACTATTGACATTCTCATGTCAATTTGATGTACAGACTTCCTGTAGTTTTTCAGTAACCATATTAAATGCACACAATCTTTTAATGTGTTAGGAAGGTTTTACGAGTGTGTGATCTCACACAGAAACGCCTTAATGTTGTTTCTTTGGGCTGGATAGTTAAAGGGACATACTTGATTGTATTTACGACCCATTCTTTATGTTCCCGCGTCATTAAATACACCAGAACGATGATTAACTGCTGAACATCAAAAGCTGTTTATGTATAAGATATACAGTTTAATCCAAATTTTCTTGCTCCTGTCTTCTTACCCCATGATCAGTAACTCATTGATCGTTTCGAGATTGGTTTTGGCAAACACATGCTTAATTTTGGCAGGGAGGCTCCTTCATACATGAGTCATCAAAAAAACATTCCTCCCTGTTTCTTTACAACCCCTCAGTTCTCTCTTGTTGAGGCAGTAGACCCCAGATGAGATGAACATGCTCCTGGTGACATTATCAACAGTGACAGCATCACAGAGAAATCTCACTCCAAACAGGTCCTCTCTGACCCTCCTGTGAACTCTGACCTAGCAGCACCTACAGGGGACTCACGGTGGTAGTACAACACCGCTCTGCAGACTTACTTATCTCAGCCACACACGGTTGGTTGTTGCATTCTTCTCGGCTCTCTGGGGTCAAACTGGGGTCGCATCGGTCACTTGGGGAAATGTTGTCAGCAAGACAGCGCACCTCACGCACACGGTAGCCCCCATTACAGGAGCGTGAACACTGAGAGAGCAGAGGACAACACTTAGTCATCACAACCTTACTTCACTTCAAAAATTGCAAAACCTAGGATCCAATATCTCTCCTGTGGTATGTGGCCATACAAGTAGTTACAGTTTATGTTCCGGGGTTTTAAGATATCCATCTCTGAAACATCTGCCTCCAACACAATAAAATGGAAGTGAGTATAATTACATTTTTGGTTTTAAAAGCAAATAAGTATGACAATATACATAAATCTCAACAGAGAACGACATTGCTAAGCAGCATAATTACTTTCTAACAAAAAACTCTGCTCAGCTCATGATCTGCAGATTATCCAGATGCTCTGATCATTATTTGACAAAATATTCCCAACTCAAGGTCCACTAGTACTTTCTTCCTAGATACTTCTGCTGTATCACAAGGTCTTCATTGTCATATGAAGTTTGGTCCTTTAACATCCCCGAATGTTACAACCAAATGTCTCAAATACTAACTGTGATTCTTTTATGTGTCAGAAACTACAGGAGAATCATAGAATGTTGGAATGACGTGTTATTATGAATCCTACTGCATGTCTTGGCAAAACCTTCCCTGCTAAGCGTTCAAGCATCACTCACTGGCCAGGTGTCCATGCTCATCCTACCAAGTCTGACTCTGACCACTGGGCTATCCTGACCTTAACCACTTGGTCCACCACTGGTCTTGCCAAGCATTAGGATTCATAATCAGACTTGAATGACAGACTTTGGGACACTTACCACACTCCAATCTGTGACATACCACTGGACACCGCATGGCTTCAGTCTGCAGGGCTGAGCTGTGATTGGCTGAGAGAGACTGGAACATTTTAAGTCGTCCACAACCTCCATACGACCATCGTTGATGAAAATACAAGCTGCACTCCGTGTCTGTGTGCCATTCCCGCACTCTGCAGAACACTTAACACACACACACACACACACACACACACACACACACACACACACACACACACGTTATGCTGTGTTTCCATTACTTTAGAGGTTAAACGTTAAACCGAGTCTTTGCCCTAAAATCTAAGATTTACATTATGGGGACTTATATTTTGTACCCATAAGGAAGGCGAGTACCCACAATTTGACTCTAAACAGATTTATGTCCCCATAACATGAGAAATACATGGCAACACACACACACACACCCTGGTGGAGTTGAAACTCCAAATTTTTTCATAGCGTGTACATGTACATGTGAATTACCTGACCCCAGGGTCCGGTGTACCACTCCAGGCGGTTCTGGCAGGGGCCCGAGTCACACGATGTCACTTGTGGTGGGCGTTCCCCTTTGCAGCTGTCCAATGGGAGATCAGTCACATGATCTGTCAGGCACACTGCCGTCCGGGTTCGATTGCCTCCACCACATTCTGCAGAGCACTGATGAATATCACACACACATATACACTCATAATTAGTGCCACTTCTGACAGAATTTCACTTCTTTCCCTCCAATTATATCACATTCACCATACACACACACATACACACATACACACACACACACACACACACACACAGTTTGTGTATTACCCGTTGGCTCCAGATGGAGGTGAACCAGCTGCGTGCACAGGCCCCCATGTCACAGTTCTGCAATGTGTCTGGCTTTAGGTTCATGTTGCACTCCTCATCCTCCTCCACATCACCCAGGTTGCTCACACACACCACCTCCCTGCTGCGCTGGCCCACCCCACATGGCACTGAACACTGTGGGACAGAAGGTGGGAGAAAAGGGTCGGAGGAACCGAGAGGCAAATGCTTGTTTGTGTTTTTTATTATAAAAATGTCCATGTCCATTGTATACAATGATAATGTGTGTACATTTTCTTTAATTTAGCCAATGAATGCATTATTTCCAAGGCTGAATTTTGTGTGATATTTGTCGTACTTAATATAACTTACAAATTGCTCACATAATTGATAGTTAGTATTAAAAATCAGATGAAATATTTAATTACAATGGATATTATTGACATGATATAGTATTGTACAATATAGGATTGTATAGGATTACTTACAGTTTGTAAGTACTTTACTGAGTATTATTACATTTATAACCAAAGTTACTAGTTACTCAGCAGATTATGATTTCATATTAAAAACATATGATCATCTTATAAAACGTGTGTGTTATGGATTGGAAAACGGAACATGTTATGTTTATTAGTAGATTAATATAATTTTAATACTGTGTGTGTGTGTGTGTGTGTGTGTGTGCGTGTGTGTGTGTGCGTGTGTGTGTGTGCGTGTGTGTGTTCTTACCGGGCTCCACTCTGATCGTATTTCCCACTGGCTACAGATCTTGAGCTGACATGTAGACTTGGTCACCGGCCGATCAGACAGCCCACACACCTCTTGTCCTACTGTAACCGATGTCTCTGTCCCATTGGCATGAACTTGTGTGACCTGGCGGCAGATGACCTGGCGGTGCTGAGTGCCCGGTCCGCACCTCCTGCTGCACTCTGACCACTCCCCCACATCCCAGCTGTCGGCCAATCAGAGAGAACAAAGGAAGCGTTAGATAAAATGTGGTTACACATTGAGACGTGACCTTCCTCAAGCAGAGTCCTTCTCAGCGCTCTGTCCTCATTTTGACCACAGTTATTGTGTGTGGTAAGTTGACCCTGGTCTACAAGGGGCATTATAGAGCCTGTATTTTCCTCCAAAAGGAGATCATAAACAAGACAAGCAAAAGAAGCCAATTTGTGCTGCGCAAGTTCCGATGTTTCTCCTCATTCTATTACTTTTGAAGGTTCAGTTGTGCAACCCTCTGCTGCTGCTGCGTCCCAATAGAAACATATATATTTCAGACTGACAGCTATCATGGATCACTGACACTGCGGGCGAAATATCTGACAGAGCCACAACCAAACATACAGTTAATCCACTAACACCCCGTTACATCTTGGCGACGGTAAGATCTGGTGGTATTTACCACAAGATATGAAAACCGAAGCCACACCAAAGTGAGTCAGTGCGATCGATTCTGACTGGTGAATGACTTATGGCTTGAATGTGTGTGAGTGATGAAGGCTTCACCCCGAGAGTCTCAGCACCATGTGGAACTAATACAGTGTACGTGTATGTGTGTTTCTCTCTGTGTCATGACTATTGTTTGTGACATCAGGTGCGTGTGTGTTTGTGTGTTTGTGTGTGTTCCTCACTATGCAGGACAGGGCTGGGTGTTGCAGTCTTCTTCCCGGTTTGTTGGCTCAAGGGCGGGGTCACAAAGGTCAGCAGCAACAGTCTCCTGGGAATCCTTCTCAACACATTCCCAGAGTACCTGACGCCTGCCTGGCAAGCGTGCAGCCACACACACACGCATGCACACACAGGAGGAAAAAGACTGTAAATATGCATATTTTGACAGAAAACAAAGTCGTTTTCATACAGCAATGATTTATGAGGCACATGTATTTTGCCAGCAATCTCAGCCCTTCGGGTGCATGACAGCTACTGTACATCTATGTGTGTCATCTTTGATTTTGTAACATGTAATTATTATTATCTCTGCCAAGGAGGTTATGTTCTTGGTGCGGTTTGTTTGCCAGTCTTTCAGCAGGATTAGGGAAAAACGACTGGCCCAGTTTTCTTGAAACGGGTGGAAGGGTGTAGCATGGGCCAAGAAAGAACACACAAATTATGTTTGACTTTTGCTGACATTGCAAGATAGGGCATTTGTGCTGCATTCATGTAGTGTTGAAATAATCAGGAAAAAATGTGTTTCAATCATCTTTAATGGCTCACCTAATCCGCCTCCTTGTTGTCACGCAAATACTGGAAACAGCTATCAATCAACATGTTATTTGAATGCTCTGAGCAATAAACTAAAAATGAAATATGACATCCCAACTGTTGAAATGAGAGCATCTGAGGAGCGTGTGAATGCACCATCGGCCTTGGCAGATGTCTGCATTCTGCAAGTGTCATTCTAGTTTATATGTGTTTCCTCGCTGCAGTTTGGATCATGCATCACTCCAATGGGGCCTTTTGGCATCAGCCAAATTTCAAGTTAGGCTGCCGCTACACTAAATTAATATCCTAAATGGTTGTTTAATACACATAAAAAGTGTTACATAAAAATCTTAGAAAGCATTAATTAAATGTGTGGTCAATGTTCCTTTGTGTTTACTCACCAGTGCCACAGGTGGAGCTGCACTCTGTGTGACCACTCTTTGTCCAGGTGTAGGTGGGCCGAGGGTCAGAAGGAACCTGGTTAGGGTGGGGTTTCTCTTTGATGATGTCATTGTCTGTGACGTCACTTTGGCGGTCCCTCTCACCTGAGTGGGATGGGCTTCCTGTCTCAACTACAAGGGGAGTGGAGGTTGGAGATAATACACAGACCCTGTTGTGAGGAGTTTTATTTAAGAAACTAACTTAACTTTGTTCTTTAGTATTCCTACAAGAAACTGCTCACAACAAGGTCTGTGGTTTATCATAATATTTCTATGATTTCTAGAAAGAGACATTACTCTTGAGGGTTTTTTAATGGATTTTTTTTTTTGGCACTTCGAGCACCACAAGTGAAGACAGGCATAAATGGTCCCTTTTGGTTATGTGTTGATACCTCTGGTTATTCAACAATTATTTATCAGCATCATCAGACACAAATGAAGCAATTGTTTAAATCTCTTTAATGAAGGTTTAATATTAGGTAATGAAATTAAATCTGGCCCAAGTGACTGATTATTGTCTCAGTGTGCGGTAAAGAGATCCTCGCCAGACCAAAGTCTGGCTGACTGCCTGTATCAAATGTTATCAAAATCCTAATCAGATTTTCAAAAAGACAATTTTGCTGAAAATGATACATATTGGCGTTGCCATGAAATCTGAACTGAACACACACACACACACACACACACACACACACACACAGACACACACACACGCACTGTATTGTACATGCAGACACAAACAGAGGCATCTGTTATGCGTTATGGTCCCAGAGGGTAAACGTGAAAATTGAGTATGAGAAAATGGCACTGTGGTCACTTAGGGTCACTAATATAGTGTGAAGTGTGTTTGGGTGGTTATGCATGTTAGTGTGTGCTCTCACCCAGGGGCAGAATATCAGAAGGTGGATCAGGCTCTGGAGTCGGGTGTGTGTTTTCTAAAGGCACAATGTATTCATAGGATACACTGGGACCTGGTTGCTGGTAAATCAACTGTGAGAAAGAGAGAACAATGAGGGGTAGATAGTATATGATGTTATTTTACCAGAATTTTTCAATGGAAAAAAATAAAGATGAGCAAAGTACATTTAGAATACCATGGTAAGAACAGCTTAGATTGAGTATAATAGAAAGAATATGTTAAATCTGTTCGCAACTCGTCACACCTGTGAACAAAAAACATGAACAATGCATTTCGGGTGCTGGGACTTAGTTCAAGTGCCAAAAATTGCAGTTCCTCAAATGGCCACTTGAGGCTGGATCCAAAAGTGGTCAATCCCCATAGACAGCCATGTTAAAATTCCCAACTTTACAGCAGAAATAGCTGTTTACAGGCTGGTAAAAATAATTTGTTATTCACCCATTTTAATTATACAAAGACTTAAAGTTGCATGCATGATTAAGGGAATGGCTGCTTTGAGTGACAGGTGGGTGACGTTTAGCAACCAGTCTTCTTCCAGCCTGGCTTAGCTTCACCTCTTGTTTGAGGTGAAGCTAAGAGACTCTTCAGAAACTTATGAGTGACATCATGGTGACTACGTTCATGTTTTATACAGTGTATTTGTATAGCATAATGTACTACAGGTATAATTGTGTATGCATAGTGTCTCACATAAACATGCAGGTCCTCAGCCAGTGGCCCGGGTGCAGTGATGGACTCTCCGTTGCGAGAGCGGATTTCATTGGGTCGCTGGTACGTCAGCATCGTTCCCACGGCGATGAAGATCCCCGGCCTGTCAATCGCCCAGTTACCATTGATGATGGAGATGCCACTTTGGGACCTCAGAGCTGGTGGAAAACCCCAAGTTCATCCATCAATGTTGTGTTTGTCATTCTAAAAGTATTTCTGCTGTGTGTGTGTATGTGTGTGTGTGTGTGTGTGTGTCTGTGTCTGTGTCTGTGTGTGTACCCAGGTAGTTTCGACTCTTTATCGTCTCCCGTACGCTGATGTTTCGTGCTCCAGCAGGAATCTCTGCAATCTTATGGTAGCCAACGCGGAGGAAAGTTCTGGAGAAATTCCCCTTCACTACCTGAAACCCCTGCCAACGCACACATTCACACACATTTCTGCACAACACAAAGCCACAGGTACAAACATTGCATGTGCCCACTCATGTACATCTGCAGGCACTCTCTGCTTGCTCTCTGTACCATGGTTTCACCATCACTGGCACGCGTTTCAACAGTATAATCATAAATTCCGCTGGATCACATTGCTGCTCTTTTTCTCTCAATTTCTCTCATACATCTCCCTCTCTCTTTTGCTGTAAATCCCACAGCTCACTCCTTTCTGGTCCTCCTCCACTCCTTGCCTGCGTAAAGTTTGTAAAACTCTTTTGTTCCTTTCACATGTCTTTTTTAATAGGACCCAATGGGTTTTCCTTTTTAATAGTTAAGTATTAACACAGTTAGACACAGACACAGATAATCTTAAACAAATTAGGTTTGGTGAAGACTTTAGTTGCAGTGTGAATAAGAAAAAACTCCAATAAGATATTTAAAATAATAGGAATAATTCATGTTCCTTTAAAAAGAATACAAACTATGGATATTACTCAGCACAGCATGCATGATGATGACGACATTACAGCCTTTAAAAAAATACAGCTGTATATGAGCTATATTTGTTTCCATGACCATGTGGATGTCTTACCTTCAGAGGGTTGGTGCTGGCTTTGGTATCCCAGGGAAGAGCACCCGAAGGTGGGCAGAAAAGACAGATGAGGTGGAGGAGAGCCAGAGCTCGACCCTGCCGCAGGGAGCTGAGCTGCTGCCACAATCCAGCCATGGAGAGACTGAGGCAGGAGGACACACACACACATACACACACGCATGTTTAATGGGTGTGTGTGTGTGTGTGTGTGTGTGTGTGTGTGTGTGTGTGTGTGTGTGTGTTTGTGAGGTGGGGTTGGCTTGAGGGGCGGGAGGGAAGAAAGACAAAGTTTGGGAGGGATGTAAGAGACAAATTTTTGAGAGAAAGTGTTTGGAAATTGTAGGCACATTTTTTAAAAGTTGTTGAAGTCACACCCATTTCTCACCTCAGTATGAATGTTATGACAGCTCATGGTGTGTGTTTGGGGCATGATGACAGGCTCCTGTAGTGCATCCCAAAGCTTAACCCAAAAACAATATCTCTCCCCGTGAATCGTCATGCAGGATTGTGAGGCTTTGGACACATATCAGTCTTAATCGTGCTCGGACTTCTCCACCCACTTCTTGTTTTCACTTTTTAAAGCCTTGCTTGTTCTGTTCTGTTTTTCTTAGGATGGAAAAAATGAAGGATGAGCAAAGAAAATTAAGAATACCACAGAAAGAACCGGCTTAGATTGAGGATAATAGAAAGAATATGTTCACAACTTGTCACTTTTTGTGGTTGTGTGTGATGAACAAAACACATGAACAATGCATTTTGGCTCTATAGTGATTCAGTATTCCTTCATCAGTGATTCACACCTAAATGATGCCAGTTTAATAATGACTCAGCTCACCACCATACCATGTTGGGGAACAATCAGTTCAGAAATTACTGTAACTCCACTAGCCAGCCATCAAAACAGCAGTGACACACTCCTGAAGTGTTCATCTAGAGAGGTTATAATAATATTAGCAAGGACATAAATGATTTTGGAGGAGCTGAAACACATATGGGTGCAATATATTCCTCTGGCTTAATCATTCAGCTCTGGGCAGAGGACTGTTTTTGCCCTGTAAACACACAATGTAGTGTAGCTTGCCTGGCTCTTTAACTTTCCACTGTTTTATGTTGGGGAGTGAGGAGAGATGAGGGTTGTAAATATCAGAAATAAATGTCGACCGTAACTGAATGTCACAGTGTGGAGGAATGTAGACGGATGGAGCAGAAATAATGTGTTTTTCCTACCTGTTTTGAGTGAACTATCAAAAACACGACATTTCAGTTCTAAAAAAGCGCCTTTTCCCATATAGATTGCCAGCTGATCGACGCCACAGCTGTTCACAACATGGGTGTGAAATTGCCAGGGCTGAGAATTTCACAACTTCTCTGTATCTTTGTGGTGATTGTGTGGTTGCTTGTGTAGGTGCATATGTTTGTGTGTGGACTCTACAAAGATATATGAGTCACATATGTGTGGATAAAGCAATGCGATGTCCGTAATACATGGTGAATCAATCGGGTCACCATGAAAGCAGCGTGAGTGAGAAAAACAAGCAGAATGTGGACCTGCAAAGCTCTGTGAAGTCTCATAGGGACACACAGTGAGGAGAGACATGTACCGCTTCCTCTGTCTTCCTTTCTGTCTGCATCTGTCTCTGTGTGAGTGTTTGGCACTGTGCCCTTTGACCTGATGTTCTGCAACACAAACCATCAGCATCACATCATAAATCATAGCATATTTTATAATATGCACAATTTATAGTCATAAACCTGCACGCACATGAAGTAATGGAAGCAAATTAAGATCTTTTAACTAAGTAAAAGCAATAATATTACTTCACTACAAGTAAAAGGCCTGCATTCAAAACCTTACTGAAGTAAAACTATGTAAATATTATCCGCAAAATGTATTTATGAAAAGTAAAAGTAAGTTTTACCATTATTTATGATGTTTTTAGATAAATATTACTGCAGCATTAAGGTGTATGTTGCATTTTACTGCAGTAGATGTTTATGGTTTTGTCAGTTTTCACTCTTTTATAAACTTGTGAGTGGTTTAGTCTACTGCAATGCAACGTATTCTATGAATAATTATATGCTTGTAGCGTCACTGTCATGTGACAATCGTACAATGTATTTTCCAGCTGACCCAAGAGCATTTAACTTAATAAATAGCTTTTTTTTTTAAGAAGAAAGATAATTTTCTCAACACATAAAGGAACACACTCACAGACATTTAAAATCAACACATCTGGAAATACGTGGCTTTCACGGGACAGGAGGAGAATAAAAAACTTTAATGTGAAAAGTATATTTAGCTGTCGGACACATGTACTGGAGTAAAAAGAACAATAATTAACCACTGAGATATAATGTAATAGAAGTATAAAATTGTATAAATTGGAATACTCAAAGTGGAAGTCCACTGAATTTGTTCTGAAGTGCTTGAGTAAATTTACTTTGTTACATTCAGCCACTGCACAAATATATGCTGTGCATCTAAACACACAAAACCTACATGCTTCCAGTTTTTTATTGTCTCCCCCACGCTGGCACACAGCCAGATCTGAGACGCCGGTCCCCTGCGGTGAGCAGTCACTGAGCTATGACACAGGCATTCTGGGAGACTCCAAAAGTCTGTCAGGGAGTACTGGGAATTCTGTCCAAGATGGGGCACTGTTAGGGCCACAACGTCTGTTTTCCACTGTGACAGCTTAATAGCTGCCATGTCTGATTACACACACACACTGTGAGTCCTTAAGAGTGGCTGGAAGTGGCACAGCAGCTCTTCAACACATACAGTGACAGAGACATGTACAAGTATAGATGTACATGCATACAGGTCACTACCTGTGGTGGAGGAAGTATTCAGGTTATTTAAGTTAAAGTATTAATAGCACTCTCTAAAAGTACTCTGGTACAGGTAAAGGTCCTATAGTGAAAAAAGGGCATGTCAGTGTAATCAGGAAAGTTTACTTAAAGTATTAAAAGTAAAAGTATACTCAATGCAGAAAAATAAAAAATAAAAATAGATTAAAAATGATTAATAAAAATTAACTAAACTAGAATTTATTTAAGATACATTTGAATAAGAAAAGTAGCAAATCTTCTTATTTGTGAAGTTTGAACCATACATTTTTGTCAATTTTACATGAAAAATTACTGAAACTATAAGCAAAATAGTTTCCAATTCATTTTCTGTCAAACAACTAATTGAATAACTGACTGATAAACATTTCAGCTGTACGTGTATAAATTGTTGAGTGGATGAATTGTCAAATTGACAAAATGTCCTATTTTATAAGCTCTTTTTATGTTTTGTGTGCAAAAATCTTAATTAATAAAGTATCTAAAGCTTTCAGAGATTTAGTGAATTAAAAAGTGCAATACTATCCTGTGAGATGTTTCAGAATACAAAAATACAAAAAAAATAAAATAAAAATCAGCATTAAAGTAAAAGTGCCTCAAAAGAACTTAGTTACATTCCATCACTTATTCCAACAGTCTGTTAAGATGATGTAGTTGTAATTTTTTTGCAGCTTTTGGGTGCGATTACTTTGGGATTTAACTAATGACATTACTGCTATGATTCAGTCCTGAAGCTTGTATATGTGAAACCTAATTGGCAAACGCAGGCTGGCCATAAAGGCCCGCGCTGTCTGTTAAAACCATTGACTGTAACTGAACTTACCCTCAAAAGCATTACAACATTTTTTTTATTCATGAAAAAAAAATCTCCTTAGTTGCATCTTATAAAAAGGACCCAGAAGGGGGAACACCCACTGGCTTACAGTATGTTACAGTACATTAATAATATGTTTAAATGTGCAGTAAAATCGTGAGCTCATGCAGATTAGGGAATGAAAGAGTCCGCACTGATAGATTTGTAAGAAAAAGAAAAGCTTGTTTTTTTTTCTATTGCTTTCCTGAGAATCAACCATGTGTGACTATTTAAAATATGCTTTAGTCAGTGTTTCTCTGTATTGTCAGTAATTCAATCTAAGCGGGCCACATTTACCACAAAAAAACAAGAACAAAAGAAGACCAAATGGTAAAAGACACAAAGAATGAACAATGCAGTCAACAGAAATCTAGATCACCACTGATATTAAAGATTTCTCTCCCTTACATCACCATACTAACTGATTTTCTACATTTCTCTCTTTTCTTTCTTTCCCCTCTTTTCTTGTCATGCATTCTCTTCTCATTTCCATTTTCTCCTCTCCTCACACTTGTATCCCCCTCTCTTTTCCTCCAGCTGTGAGTTGTTTGATGTCCCTCTGTCCCGTCCTGGCCAGCTGCCCCAGGAACCAAATGAGTGGTTCTGTCATCCCACTGACACCTGGACGCCCCCTAACCACCGGTTACTTCCCTAACGACCAACTCCTTCCCTAACGACCATGAGAAACACAGGACGACCACCGATCAATCACTGAAATTCCTCTGCAGCTGTTGGTCCTTGTTGGCTGAGTGTCAGGATGTGATATTTGCACTTAGTAACCATGTTTTCATATATTTTACAGGGGCTAATGCCGACTGAGATGACCTGCCGTGTGATCTAAGACGCCTTCTTTCGTACAAGCTTTAGTTTAGACCTGAACTGCAGCTAATTGACAAGAACAGGTGCAGTAAGTTGCCCCTTTCCAATACATCTGATGTGACCAGGAGAGAAACTGTTACTGCAGCTTTTACAGCCCAAGAAAAAAAAGAAACAGTGGCAGTGAGAGTGGTTGTATACAGTCATTACAGATGGCTGACAAGAAGGCAGGGGTCTGCTAAAATACATCCAGTGGTCCCTGACCTCACCTTTCACCTTTGACTAATTACAGGCTTGAGGAGCTGTGCAGGTGAAGGCACACACACCTCCTGACACCATAAATACACCTCTCTGGTCAGCTGCTGCAGCCACATGCCTCGCACAACAGTTCACACATTGCAACACAGGATGTTTCCATCCCACAGGTTTGTTTATACCTGCCCACGAACACACATGAAGTTATGTTTGCAGGTAAATTTCACATCTGACCACGGCCTTTCTGAGAGATTTCACCCCCCATTTGTCATATCTTATATATTAAATGGTAAATGGACACTACAATCCAACATTCACCTATTCACGCACAGCTCCATACACTGGTGGCCATGGTTACCATGCAAAGTGTCACCTACTCATCAGTAAGTAACATTTACATTTGACTTGTGTTGGATATTGCTGCAAGTTACCCTTAACACATTCGTCACTTTGGTATTTTTTGATCGTTTTTTATGTGTGGAAATGAATTGTCTGTGTTGTGTTGTCTATTGAACTGAATTATGCAATGAACAAGCACTCAGTAAAACAAACCGTACCAGCAAAGAGGAATGTTACTACTACAACAAATTGTACAAATAATGGCAATATTCAGATAAATGTTAATAATCACCTGAATCTTTACGTTTGCTGTCTGATGTCATTGATGATCTTTCTTGGTAGAATTTTTTAATTTTTTTATTATCAATGAATTGCTTTTTTTGTTGTTATGTGCTTATTATGTGACACTTTCCAAGGTATATACATTCGCCCATAAAGTTGGAATAAAATATTTTTTACCTCTTTCCATGAAATGATTGTGCCAATGTGATTTACTATTGATAGAAGTGTATATCTTCTCAGAATATTATAAATCAGTCTCTTCCAAACATATCAGAATGGAAATGAAACCACAATTAACAGAGGGTTGTGTCTGGTAAACAAAATTATTCCAACTTTATGGGCGACCGTGTATGTATTAATTGTTTAATAAAAACAACAAGCCATGCAAGGTCATGGTTTGGATTGATTTTAGAATGGCTAAGGGGGCACATTATTCTAAAAAAAAACTGTATTAATTCACATTTAATCCTCTACAGAAGTTGAACTCATACACAACCGATTTCTAATGGCCAGTTACCTATGACATGGACAGGCCAACTGCTGTTCAAGTCTCGTTAGATGATTGTGATACAAAATGTGTGTGTCTGTTGTTGCCGCGTATCTATGAACTACAAAGCCTAAACATGATAACTTCTGTGGGAAGACTAACCAAACTGTGCTGTCTCAGGTCTGTCTGTGGGAAAGATGAAAGTGACAGTGGAGAAAAACACATTGGCTATCTGCCTTCTTATAATTATTCAAATATAACAGTACTTGAGTACAATTTTTGGGTACTTGTAATTTTCATTTCTGTAATTTTATAAATTAAGCCACATAACAGCATATTAATATTAGCCCAACCCCAGCAACAATAAAATACTTCTGATAATAATACTTTTTGTTTGTTTTGCTTTTTTTATATAGTTTTTATACTTTAAGTACATTTCGATGCTGATACTTTTGTACTTTAACTTAAGTAAGTTTTGAATGCAGGCTTTTTTTTACTTGTAGTAAGTATTCTGAGTATTCTGCAGTATGGTATTAGTAAGGGATCTAAATACTTCTTCCACTACTGCCTGTCAGTATAATGCAGTACAATTCAACAGCACTATAAATTACAACCTCAAAATGACCACAGGGTTGAATGAACACCTTTTTCGTGCCCGCAGTGCATGAAACTAGATTAGGGTCAAAAGTTTTGTACTTGAAAACTTAAAATCTGAAACTGAAATTTCAAGTTTTGATCTCGAATTTAGAAAAATACATCAACGTAGAGATGGGCCGTTTGACACTGAGGCTCCGAAGCCTGTTTCACTCTTTTGAAGCAGACTGGTTCAAAACACTGTGTTGAGGCTTGTATCAAAGCTGTATGATCATGTGACCGGTGACGTTTGAGGCTTCATACGTCACAACGAAGCGCCTGAAGTGAGTTGAATGATTTGAATCTTTGGCGTTGCTTCATTCGTTAAAAGGAGATACGAAATGATCGGTGTTCCCCCTGCTTCATAGCGTTACAAGAGATCTTTAATTGCATAATTCTCTCATGTACACAAGCACTTCATTTTCACACTGTAGCAGAAGCACAATATTCACTTTTTTCATATTGTGGCACAAGGAAGCCCTTCAGAATCATTCAAACAGAAGTACTTCTACATTGTTGAATTTGAATCTTTTCATTGTGTTTTCATATTTTCAAGTGTTGTAACACTGTCATGTTAGAACAATGATTCTTAGAAAGAAGACACAGCTGCTTAAGACTGATTTTATTGCTTTTGTGTTGGAGCTGGAATCAATAAGATGTGTGAATCATTTGGAAGTTTGTGGCTGCTATAATTGCAGCAGACCCCTAGATGTCACTGGTTGGGTCTGTCTTTGAGGCTTTGAAGCTTCAAATATTTTTTCAGTACAATCAGGAAGAAGCCTCAAAAGCTTCACAAGGAAAAAAATAAGTGTGCACATTTTTTTCAGGTTAAATACAGTTATGATCAACTCTGGTAATTCTTTTGAAAAAATCTTTTATTTTCATTTTTCACCTTCATATGTTTCTTTCAGCTGCATGTTTTATCTTGTCATATTCAGATCTTATTTTTACAGTTAAAAAAAAAATCAGTTTCAGATTTTATGTTTTCAAAGTACAAAACGTTTTACCCTAATCTAGCTCCATAGCAGTGCTGCTATTGGCCACAAGGGTGCGCACGTCGCACAAACCGGATGCAGGAAATGACGTCAGAGTCGACGAGCGAAATTCAAAAATCTGTAACAAAACATCAGCGGAGAGCCTTTTTATGTGGCGTGCGGCTGCTAACTGAATTTACCTTATTCATCTCCCGTTTTCATATAAATCCAGGTAAACTCGTAATGTCGAGAAGCGGTATTGAGTTAGCTGGTAGAAGTGTAGGTTTTATTTAACGTGACTTTAATAACTGTTGGTGATAATGACGAGTTTTGTTCGCAAACGTCACATTTTAGCGTCAAAATGTGACTAAGCTTTCTAACGTTACTAACCTATATTTTGAACTTGAAAAAAGTTGGGTGTTTTCTAGTTTAGCTGAGGTTTTATTTTGGCGATTAGGGTGCTAAAACTGCTGCTACAACCCGTTTTCTTTCTCGCCACAGGGAGGGCCATCGTCGTGCGGCTGGAGCAGGAAGGATGCCTGTGGAAAGGACGGAGCACCGCGGAGCCGACGAGCTCCACAAATACTATGAGGTTTATGAGACTATCGGCTCAGGTAATGCCCGTGTTAGTGTGTTATTGAGTGAAACAGCTCTAGTCAGTGCCATATCGTCACCCTGTTAAAATAATCGCCTAACTAATTCGTTCAAGTTTTGCAGGAAACACAAAAAACGTCACCAAAAGTGTAACATTGTGACATTTATTGATCATTTCACTCAAAAAGGATGTAACAAAGGATGGCTATTGGCATAGTAATAGCACTGTGTGTAAATTTTGTAACTTAAGAGAAATAAATGACTTAGGCAATTTTTTGAACATGCCTTTGTGACTTAAGCAAGATATGGTAACACTTTATTTTGAAGGTGTCTACATAAGAGTCACACAAGCCTGTCAGAAACATGACATGACAAGTATCATGAGCATTAATGTTAATTCAAAGTGTCATTAATGTTCATGACACATCCCATGTCATGTTTATGATACACTCATGTCACTCTTATGTAGACACCTTAGAGTAAAGTGTCAACAATAAAACACTGATAAACTAAACAATCTCCCTCTAGCTCTTTTTTGCTGGGTTCTTATCTGATGCCTATGAATGTGGTAAATTGTCAAAGAAGTGATGATCTTAAAGGGGTAAAATCACATGATCTGATCAACTGAGGATGTAGGCGATTTTACCATAGGTGGCCGGTGTCATGAGGCAATGATTTAGGCAAAAAAACAATTTTGACAAAAAATGACAGGCGATTATTTTAACAGTGTGATGATATCCTCTCTGATGTGTGTTTATGAACCTTGTGTGTTTGCCAGGAGGCTTTGCTAAAGTCAAGCTGGGTCGCCACCTCCTGACAGGAGAGAAGGTTGCCATTAAAATCATGAACAAGAAGGCCCTGGGGGTGAGTCAAAGAGACCCTTTTACTCACTCAGGTTATGTCAAATGTAAATGTAATGATGCATTAATCGGTGGACCCTGACACAAAACAAAAACCATTGAGATTCAAAAATGTATGATGACGAATTATTTGAAATTCGTTTTATTGCACTCAACAACAAAAACACATAATCCACAGTACACACAACAATAAGTGTGCACATAAACACACTAACAATACAGTAACAATATAATAAAGTCAATAGTGCAACCATATGGCTCATGCCCTTAAAGTGACAAGTTAAAGTGCATGTACTTGTTTATGAAACCATTGAAGCTTTTAGGATGCGTCTGATAACTTTACATTTTAGTATATTAAAAATATGTTCATAACCTATAGTTTATGCAGTCCTGAGGGTAAGAATCATGCAATGTTACATTGCTCTGACCTGAACAAATCTAACACAACAAGCTCTGACTCTCCAACTGTTTTTCTAGTAAACAGATTAAATAAAAACTTGACAACATACTTTGGCTTTTATAGAGTTTTGCTTAAGAATTCAGATGAATGCTCTGACATAATCTTTCAAATCAGACTTTAAAGGTGTATGACGCCAACTACTGTATCAGAGTTGTTCTTTCAGACTAAAACAGACAAGATTTCATTATTAGAGTAATGCATAATAATATAAATTATAATCTTTTCAGGATTAAGACTTGGTGAACCATTAGAATACATACTGTAATACTACTATGCTCATAATTTTCTTTATATAGATATCACCATATGGCAAATGTATGCAATAACATATTTAAAGGTTAACGTTATGAACAGCAAAACTGTTGTTCACCAGTTATGCATTACATCAAACAAAACCCTTCACAATATTTGAAATATGACAACAGAATTTCGTAAAATGGTGACAGAATATGCCCGTTTGCTCATCGTTTTGTGTTCTGCATGAAATCATAATTGGAAATTGGAAAAAATGTTAAGAAATCCCGCACACAAAGAAAACCCCAATAACAAACAGTTTGTCACCCCAGGATGACCTGCCCCGTGTGAAGGTGGAGATTGAGGCCATGAAGAACCTGAGCCATCAGCACGTCTGTCGGCTCTACCAGGTCATAGAGACCTCCACCCAGATCTTCATGGTGCTGGAGGTAAGCACGCAAACAAAGACACTGTGTGAATATGACACTGTTATGTTGAGTAAGTCTACATCTTTGTCTCCTGTTCTTTCTTTCCCCTCTCAGTATTGTCCAGGTGGGGAGTTGTTTGACTACATCATAGCAAAGGACCGTCTGTCAGAGGAGGAGTCCAGGGTCTTTTTCAGACAGATCGTGTCTGCGATGGCCTACGTCCACAGCCAGGGTTACGCACACAGGGACCTCAAACCGGTAAACAATCACTAATCGCATGTGAGAGAGTGACTGAGAGAATGTGACACATGAGAAAACTATACCAAAATTTCATTGCTTGTCAGAGACTGCATGCTGATGTTATTGTCTGCTGCACTGTTTCTCCCTTAAATGTAGGAAAACTTGTTGATTGATGAAGACCACAACTTGAAGCTTATAGACTTTGGATTGTGTGCCAAACCGAAGGTACATCACCACATTCCCTGTCTCTTTGTGTTGAAAAGTATTAGACCTATTAGCCGTTCGTTCTAGTAATGAGGGGATAAAGAAAAAATAGGGGGATAAAGCAAATCTATTTGGTTGCATTGTTAATAATTACCATGAACAGGATGTTTACATGTGGTACATTTCTCTCCTAGGGAGGCTTAGGTTATGAGCTGATGACGTGTTGTGGGAGCCCGGCATACGCTGCTCCTGAACTCATCCAGGGGAAAGCATATATTGGTTCAGAGGTGAGATTTGCAGCAGCTGTATGATGTTTACAACTTTAAGAACCACTGGGATTACGATTTTCAAGATCTGTCCTTGTATAAACCCTCAAAACTTGCATTTGTTTTCCCACTAAAAGTCGTGATTACCTGCCTGTTCCACAATTCTGCTTTTTCATGGTGTGCTGATCATATTCGCTGGTGCATGACTCCGTGCAACTGAGCTGTGAAATCCTTACTGTAAAGCTGAAATTCTGCTGTGTGATGTGTAACCTCCAGGCTGATGTGTGGAGTATGGGAGTGCTGCTGTTCGCCCTGCTCTGTGGATACCTGCCCTTTGACGACGAAAACCACATGCTCCTCTACAGGAAGATTACAGTAAGAGCACAGACATTTTCCCAGCAGTTTATAACTTGTAAATTATATATTATCTTGGGGTTATTTTAAATTTTGAACCCCAACTATCTAATGCAAAGTGTTACTTTATTATCTGACTTGTGAAAAATATTTGGCTGGGTCCAGACTGATCCAATATGTGTCATGCTGGACTTACAGTTAGCCATTCAGTGCCACATGCAGGACTAATGACATTGTCTATCTGTGTGTTTCATTTTTAATGTGATGTTTTCAAGGTTTGAAAAGTGCTTGCATTTTGAATGAAGTGCTTGAAACTGCTAGAACTTGTGTTTTAATTTATCCACTTCTGTAGAGTGCTGTCACAATAAATGCAATAAACACATAAAAGTAAATTCTGATTTAATGTGATGAAGTGAAGTAATCAGAATACTATATGTACCATATATAAATCTTTAATTTGCCACAGCTGTAAGGTGCTGGAAAAGAAGAAAACCGCACCTTGAAAGTGGTTGAATTTAACTTTGGAAAAGGTGTAGGAACCCTGCTGTTTTGGCACGGCTCAAAATGACGTAAGATTCAGGCCAATACTTCCTTCTCTAATGATTGGTTAGGGAAAATTAAACCACCTTCCAATGACATCTATTGCATGCCTATCTGTCCTGGGAGGGGGATCCCTCCTCTGTCGATCTCCATGACGTTTCTTCTTCTTTTTCCCCTGTTAAAAGGGTTTATTACGAGTGTTTTTCCCTGGCCGATGTGAGGGTCAGAGGACAGAGGGTGTTGTACCATGTACAACCTGTAAAGCCCTTTGAGGCAAATCTGTGATTTGTGATTTTGGGCTATATAAATAAAATTTACTTGACTTGACTTCCACACTGAAGGGGTTAGAGTAGAGGTAATGTCCGACTGGAGTCTTATGAGTTAACAATTCTGGATGATATCAGGCAGTATTGGATGCTGGTGTCTAAATCGCTCTTGAGTATCTTGTGTCCATTTCCTGCAATTATTGTGTGCTCTTATGGATTGATACTGTGGGAATATTATCTAAGTCAAATCCAAATACCGGAGAACCCCTATGTTTGTTAATGTTTTAGTGTGTTAATGATTCATGTGGGTTTTTCACATCACAACATCTTTTATCTTTTCAGAGAGGTAGATATGATAACCCCCGGTGGCTGTCTCCAGGTAGTGTCCTCCTCCTCAACCAGATGATGCAGGTACATAATTAAAAAACACTTTTTTCTGTCACTTTTTAACAATTTTGCAGGAATTTTACTCTGTAAGTAACCAGACTGAGTCTCATTGCACAACACTGGAACATTGTCTCTTGACACAATAGAAGAGAAGAAGGAATTTAGAATATACATTATTGGAATATAACTTTATTTATTTGGACACCATGTATTATATTTAAACATACTGTGTTGATAATGTGTAGTCTCTTGAATATTCACTTGTAGTTTCCCTGTGTGTCCTGTAGGTGGAGCCCAAGCGTCGTCTTACTGTTCGACAGCTGCTCGACCATCCGTGGGCGACGAAAGACTACAACAGCCCCGTGGAGTGGCACAGCAGGCAGCCGGTACACACACACATTCACACATGAAGACACTTTATTAAAAATACAGACAAAAACATATAAACAGAACTTCACAACTGCAACCACCACAGAACCTTTTAACTGCTCACCGGGCAGTATGCTGCTTGTTTTACTTCAGTGTGTTTCTTAGAAGAATTTATCAATTTATGAGGGTTTTTCCAATTTGCTCCAGTCACCACACAGGCTCTGAAACAATTCCATAATCCTTATTATGAATATTATCATTGGGAATTGATGTTTAGGTGCTCACATGTAAAAAATGTTTTCTAAAATCTGTCTTTGATTTTGTGTGAACATATTTGGTCTTTCTGCAGCTCGGTCACATAGATGAGGACTGTATCACTGAGATGGCTGTGAACATGAAACGATCAAGGGAGAGCACCACAGTGCTGGTCAAGGAGGTGTGTGCATGTTCACATTTGAGTGTCAGCATCGATGTTTAGTGTGCTGATCAGTGCATCACTTGATTTTGTTGTGTTATAGATGCTGACATCAACAACTGTATATGCTCATCATTTTTGCACCTTTTTTGTATTCTGTGTAACATAATATTTACATATTTGATATGCAGTCTAATGCATCTTACCTCCCACAGTGGCGGTATGACCATACTACAGCTACCTACCTACTGCTGCTGTCAAAGAAACAGAGGGGCAAACCTGTCCGTCTGCGCCGTGAACCAGCAGTCTTTGAGGGCTCCTGCTCTCCACTGCACCAGGGACTCCAGGTCAGACTCGGGACCACAACTCCCAAAATGCTTTGTTCCTTTTCTAGGCTTTGTTGACTCTACACCGTACCTTTATGTAGTCATTTTTTCCTAGTACCCGGTGTTGATTTACATTTTTTTTTACATTTCTTATTTTCTCCCTCTCTTTAGTCAAGGGAAGCCCTTCACTTCAGCGAGGATGAAGACGCCATTATTGTGGGTTCTCTGGACTTTGGCTCGGACTACATTGATGATTGTCCGTGGGTTTCAGTCAAAAAGCATACACCTCAGGGAGTCAGAGGGCAGCCAGATGGAGCAGCAACCACGGTATGAGAAAGTTGGAACACAAGTATTTATTTTGAATCGATTCATTTTTTCTTCAGCCTTTTTTCACATAAAAGATAGTCAACAGTATAGCAACAAGTTAAAACAAACAATATAGAAAATAAATAAATACATTCACAAAAAAGAAACAAACAACAGACTTAAAACAAACAGAAAAATAAATTAGACCCGATGTAGCAGTGTTCAGTAACAGGACAAGTGAATTCAGTGAAACAATTGGTCCTGAATCATGTTTTTATAATCTGCCATGTTTCAAGTAATTTGGCAGTTCAATGGTCCATTCTCTGGTTGTAAAAAGAAGACAAACCAACTTTCTCATACAAAATGCAATGGTGTACGTGGAAACCTGAATCAGAAAAGTCGTAACACAGCGTGGAACACTGAATGCAACATTTTCAATGAAAATGAATTAGCATGCATATATAAAATATCCCCATAATCAATTGCTGACAAAAGCTCCACCTGAACTAATTTTTTCCTTACTTTGAAACTGCACGCATCTCTAGAATAGAAAACTAACCTTGTGTTACAGCTGCTCTTGCTTTAAAAAAAAAAGGGTCAAAAACAACAGAGTAGTCTGTGAGGAGGAGGTCTAGGACTCACTAAATAATGAGCACTCACCGAGTTTCAGTTTCAACCAAAATATAGAAATATTCTCCGGGTTGACTTCCAACAATAAGCAAAATAAAAAATTTAATTTAGTGGTTGATAAATTGTTTCACTCCTTACTCCCTTCTCTCCTTCAAGAAAAAAACCCCTCAAAGAAACCAGCTGTCCTCACTCCCTAATCACAGGAGGAGGATGGCCTGGCAAGGAGGAGGGGCCGAAGCAGCAAAATCAAAAATATTATAATCAATACTAATAGTTAACCTACAACAGTCATCAGCATTCCCAAAATACAAAGAATTAATAGGCTCCAACACCCTGAGTTGTTGCAAGACTCTCTATACTCTATAGGTTGTATGTGTTTATTTTCCCTGCCCTTACAGATTAAGGCTGGATTAAAAACA
The DNA here is from genome assembly GCF_030273125.1 of Centropristis striata. Lineage (NCBI taxonomy): Eukaryota > Metazoa > Chordata > Actinopteri > Perciformes > Serranidae > Centropristis > Centropristis striata. The sequence continues at coordinate 31,254,396 of NC_081517.1, read as the reverse complement.
TTGTTAACCACGATGGTGAAGGGCCACCAGTCGTTTCTTCCAGAGAAATCTCATACCACAATCATCTCTGCTTTGTATTCCTTAAGAGACTGGCATCTCCATCAGCAGAGAAGAGGTTTGCTTACAGCCCGACCCCAGAGAGGGGACGAAAAACAACACCGCACCGCCAGGAGAGGAGGGACAGAGACCAAGAACAAACCAGTGAGAACAAGGAGAATATTGGTTCGCAGGAGAAAGATATTGAAATCTTTGCGTTGCCTCCTCCTCGAACCCCTGTGTCCAGTAAGAAGAACGCACGTTCCAACAAGAACGTGCTTACCACACCCAATCAAAATGTCAATGGCACTAAAACCAATGGAGGCACACCGAAAGGTAAGAGGACTCTCTTTTCCTCATTCCATGGCAGAAAGAAAATTCAGACCGCACAGTTTCAGTTCATCATGCAGTTTATTTGTATACTATAATTGTGTTTTTGTTCCAAACAAGGGCTTGAAGTAGAATCTCTATTAGATTATTTGCATTAGCCAACTGCCCCTCTCCACGTTGCTCTCTTTCATTTATCTGTCCCTCGCTCAGTCTTCGTGCCGCTCTCATAATCACAAGTGCCACGTCCACATGCCACACATTTGCAAGTAAATTGTCTTCTGGTAATAAACTCATTTATTGGGTCTGTTTTTTTTATACCTAAGCCACTCATATTTCTATGATTTAGCTGTCATTACTGAAACCACTGAAAATGGACACACACACACACATACACACACTTATCACTGTCAACTCAAAGGTGATGTTATTATCAGGAGGCTAATTTTGCTCACTTATCTATAAATGAAGGACACTAATATGAATCATTAAAGTCTTAATTATTTGTCCAAGTGAATTCTCTGCTCAGATGTCCGGCCTCATTAGTTTCTTCTGTAAATTCGGCCACAAGCTGGCTAACGTGCTGCAGCTGACCTATTTGGTGTTAAACCCTTGGAATCTGGCTCTGTCCTGCTTACTGTACAGCCTCCTGTTCTCTAAGCTACAGTGCAGACATGCTGCCTCTGACAAACTTGTCCCCACACACACACACACACACAAACTGTGGTCTGTGTGTGTCTGTCCCCAGGCGTGTGCTGTGACAGGTGTAGCTGTCTCTTTCCTCTGCTCACCGTCCCACGTGGGCTGTAGTGACATGTGTTCTCTTGCCACTAAAGCCTAGCTCTCTCTCTTTGTGTCCGTCCGTGTGTGTGTGTATATGTGTGTGTGTGTGTGTGTTAAGCTTCTTGTCTCTGTGTATACCAAAGCCTTTGTGTTCACAACTCCAGTGACTTAGCCAGTCAGTTCAATACATAAGAGCAAAGGGCTGCACCGGTCAATTTGACACACTTTGAGGTTGAAAAAATGATGTAATTGCATATTGTCTTAACCGTATTTCATATTTGTTGCATCAGCTTTTTAAAACATTTTGTTGGTAATGAGTGACGTTAAGTGAAACATTTTTTTTTTCAGTGGTTGTACCATTCCATCAAATAGATTTTAGATCTATTTTTACATTTTTAACGATGTACTGAAAATATTTTACCATGACATACTTGCAGGGCTGCAACCAACAATTGTCGTTTCTGATTAAGGGTGTAACCTTACACAAAATGCATGGTTTGATACGGCAGAGATTAAATTATCATAATAAATGTTTTATTTTTAAAACATTCAAAAGTGGCTCATTTGCCACAATTCTTACTCTCACAGTTAAGGCACTCAATAAGGGTTTATCTTATCTGATCAATGAGAAAAAAATAAATATCACAATTGTAACTGTAATGTAAATGCTCCATTGAAGGGCTCTGCTCTGTTGTTTATACAGGACGGGCAAAACAGAAATGCACACATAACAGGACGTTGTAGCGCACTCAAACACTTTGTTCAGTTTGTAGGAGTTGGTGTGCTCTATTGGCAGAGGAATATCAATTCTTAATTTTGTTTTCATAAGTGTATGAAACTGACCATTGTGTCACAAAACGATTGTGTTTTTTCATTAGCTTACAATGAGCCCTTTACAGATATCCACATAAGGAGTGGGTCTTCTGTCACAAAGTTGTTACACTGCCATATTCCTACAGTAGCCCAAAAACAACAAAAATATGTTAAAAAATGTTCATCACTTACTGCTAGAGCTCAATTTGACCTCATCAAATGTTTTCTTTTGACTGACCAACAGTTAGAATGAATTGTGGCAGGTCTGAGTTCAGTCAGTTTTGTTTGGCTGTAAAGCAACAGTATGTATCACCAATGGGACAGCAGGGTGTAAGAGGTTAATGTGTCTATTCCTTTGTGTGTGTAGCAGGTGGAGACAGTGCCTCTAAAGAGCACAACAAGAAGAGAGCAGCAGATATCAAGGAGCTTGCAAACATTGAAATAATGGCCTTCAGTCCTGAGAGAAGGTGAGTGAAAGAGGGTCAAGTGTGTTAGCAGCTGAGTGGGACGAATACAGACATGAATACTAACTGATGCTGTCTGTGGGCAATAGAGAATTGAAACGCAGTTAAAAGGTGATGAATGTTTCAGAATCACAAGAACTTTATTAATCCCTGGGGGGAAATTGCTTTGTTACAGTTGCTGCTGTATAAGAATAGAATAGAAATTAATTCTGTAAAGGTAAAAAAAAAAGCACGCTACACTAAATATACAACAATAAAATACAAATGCAAGTCTTAAGTAAATAAAGATATGTACAAATAGAATAAAATAGAAATATAGACATAATTTGAATATAGATGTGTATAAATATGTATATATGCAGCAACAATGTGACTAATTGAATTTTTGCACATGATGTCTATAGAAAGTCCATATTGCAAAGATAATTATTATAAATAAAGTTATGAATCATATGGTCATAGCTGCCTATTGACTCAGGGTGTCTTACACTCTGAGGGAGGCATTGAAAAGTTTGATGGCCACAGGCAGGAATGACTTCCTGTGACACTTTGTGGTGCATCTTGGTGGCATCAGTAGAAAGATAAATGATTCACAGTATAAGAGTGCTGTTTTTAAAGGAAGTATCTGTGTAAAATACTGTTGATGGCCTGTAAAAAACAATCACAAAAAGCTGGTATGACACTGGACAGAGTTAAAGAGATCCATTAGTTACTTATTTTGTCACTAAACTTTTTTATTTTGACCATTTTTGTAGATTGTTTTAACTTTAACCTTAAAACACTAAATAAACTATCAAAAATAGAGTGCTTGTTTTAGTTCTCTAGCTGATGGGTTGGGTAAGAGCAGTTTGCTCAGTGACTGAATGTGAGTTCCTGTTTGCTCCTCAGGTCTCGGTCATTGGACATGGCTGCCACAGAAGACAGTGGGAAGAAGAAGAGAGGAGGGAAGGTGTTTGGTTCCCTGGAGAGAGGCCTGGATAAGATGATCACCATGCTCACGCCCAGCAAGAGACGAGCCCTGCGAGACGGCCCCCGCAAGATCAAGGTACAAAGCTTGGTGAAGTCTCACACACCTTGCCGTGCTGCGTCACAAGCATTTTACACATCGCATGATTTCTTTCTGTCTTGTCCATTAGGTGCAGTACAACGTCACTCTGACCAGTCAGACCAACCCAGACCAGGTTCTGAACCAGATCCTCTCCATCCTGCCAGAGAAAAATGTTGATTTCACACAGAAAGGGTAAGAAGACGCACCTCACAATCCCTTTCTAATCAGATAGCTTAGTCTTTTGATCAAATCCTAATGTTTGTGTGTCGCCTTCTTTTATTTAGGTACACATTAAAGTGTCGGACATGGGGCGACTTCGGGAAGGTAACCATGGCGTTTGAGCTGGAGGTGTGCCTGCTGCAGAGGCCGGAGGTGGTGGGAGTCCGCCGCCAGAGGCTGAAGGGGGACGCCTGGGTCTACAAGCACCTGGTGGAAGACATCCTGTCCTCGTCCAGTATCTAGATGATGCACTTTTTCCAGGCAATATCACTTTCCGTTACAAATCAAAATGATGTCTGATTGATGTACAGATTTAAACATGTAGCGCATTAATAATTAGTCCTTTGTTATTCAAAGTGAATATTTTAATTTGTCCTTAGGCCAGCCTGCAATCCCCAGAGTTTATGTTACATTAAATATAAAAGCATTTCATGTTCGCATCCTGTACAGCAGATCTTGTTTTATGCAGAGAATTGCTGTTTTACTTCATTATTAAGCCGAGTATGATCTCTGTCAATCCTCTTGAGATGAATGTGTGTGTGTATGAATGTATGAAATCTAACAAAGCTATTTCCAGTATACCTTCTGGCTGCTCACTACCATATTTATGTCTTGATGTTGGTATTCTGCCCTTTAGGTGTAATTTACTGTCATGTACATGTTTACAGTTCTTCCATCATGTCGTTTTTACGTGGTTGTGCTGTCTCTTGTTTCCTACTGGTGCTCGTCTAGTTTTAAATGTCTGTCACATTGTCCGTCAAATAAAAAATTGTAATAAAAAGAGGAAAATAAATAAGTGTAATATGCCTGTTTATGGAGACAGATGATCAAGATTAATTTATCTACTTCCTTGATGGCAATTTTTTTTTATTCACTCAGCAGTTTGATGGAGCAGTGGTGTGTTTTACACTCTGTCATCATCCTTCTGTTCATCTTCTGCTCTTCACTCCTCTTTGCTACAAAGATTGATAGTGATAGTTTGTTTAGTGACAGCATTTCTCAGTTCATATAAAAAATAAGTGGTGATGGGTGTCAAATGTCTTGTTTGTGTTCCATCACTTTAGATACTTTGGGTTGGAGCAAACATCTTGCACTCACATGTTGAATAAACTCAGTACGATACTGGATAATAGACATATGCCTTGCACTTTAAAGTACACTTGCATTTAATTGCGGTGCTTTCCAGGTTTGAAAGTGCTTGGCTTTTTTAAAAACCCAGATATTTTGAGGCTAAGTAGGATGCAAAGTATACGTAAAGGTGGCACACATTGAGCCACAACACTTAATGCTGTCACAAAACCTAATTTTTGTAGTTTAACACAACATCTAAAAATCTGTGATAATTAATACTGTACATAGTGTGCCCTTTGATTTATCACAGCTGTAAGTTGCTGGAAAAACCTTGAAAATGCACTTTGAAATGCTCAAAATAGGTTGAATTTAGCTTTGTAAATGGTGTAGGGAACCTGTGTAATACTGCCTGATCTGTCTGTCTCTATTCTTGAAAATGAAAACTTCAGCTCCTCAAACTACAGGAATGCAGATGTTCTTTGTTCTTGAGTGAATTTATAACCAAAGTGAAAGATAATGATTTAGCTCTGACGCTCAAAATGGTGGATGATCATGGTTATGGCAGAAATGGCTGTAGGAGCGTGATTGTTATGACTGACTGAATGACTAAATAATGATGATCATTGCCGGCAACATCTGAACAGAGTAAAATAGAGTCTAATGGCTCCTCTCCCCTCCCTGTTCCAAGACGAGATGCCACTTAGTCATAACAGCGCTGCGGCTGATTGGCATTTATTTGTGGCAGGTTCTCCTTGGCGTCTCAGCAGGGAGGGGAAGGGTAACGATGGGTTGAGGTGATGATAAGGGGGGTTTAACCTTAATGGAGTCTGAGACAGGGTGGGGGGTGGCATGATAATTCAAGACAGAGGTTAAGGTTGGGGTTGGAGGGATAAAAAACAAAAAAACAAGACATCCTCCTCAGCCTTATATTATTCCAGTGGTGGTAATGACTCCTGCTGGGCAGAGGTCAAAGGACAGGGGCTGTGTGTGTGTGTGTGTGTGTGGTCAGGACAACAGCTGGAGTATAAGCCAGCTGTCACCTTTCTCACATAAAAAAAGACACTCTCCCCTTTTTTTCTTGGGCCTTTCACAGTTTCTCTCACTACGATGGGTGGAGCAAGATGTGGGGGAGAAACATGTTGATTACCAAGGAACAAAAATCCTCCTGTAGAGTTTACATCTTATTTTGTATCTTATTGTACTTCAGTTGTCATTAACCACAACATAACAAATACTTAAGATGACTAATTTTCACTCCAAATGTCAAGTTACATAATAAAGGCAGGGTAAGAATTTGGCGTGAACAGCATTGGTAATTATTGAAACATATTATTTTTATATTGCTACATTTGAAACCATCCCATAATAATCTGGACTGCTCTGATCGCAAGTCAAGGATCCCCAAAAATGGCAATGTTAAGGTCTCAGGTTTGTAGTTTGGATGCCTTAGAGTAAACAGTAAACACATTGGAGAAAAAAGACATGGTCTCAATGCAGGCTTTTTACTTAGGTCACAGGTAAAGTTATGCAGCGCTGGACTCAGACTGACACAGCTCTCGCAGGATCCTAGTCAGAATGAGCCCCGATCTCTGTAATAATTTACATTTCATCCTCTACAGAAGCTGGACTTACACGCAAACCAAGTTCTATTGGCCAGTTACCAATGACAAGGACAGGCCAACAGCTGTCCACGCCTCGTTCCAAGATTGTGATACACAATGTGTGTGTGTTACGCCTGGATTCCACTGGATGCGTAACGGCTGCAGATCCGTCGTCGGAGCCGTTACGCACCCATTATAATCAATGTGTGAGATTCCACCAACTGCAGATCCACTGCGTAATGAGTCCGACAACGCATGGCCATCCGACAGCCCTCGCAACACTTGCGCAGAGCTTCTATTTTTGTCGGACGACGGAGCACTACGCATAAATTCAGCACAGAGCAGATCGTTCGGGACAGGAAGTCTTGCACAGACACAAAATAAAACACCGGTATATTTTCAAAATAAAATACCTCGGGTTCGCTAACGAGGTCGGCCGGCTCGTTAACAAGCCGGCCGACCTCGTTAGCGCTCGTTAAGACGGAGTCGCTGGATTTGTCTCCAGTCATTAACGAGGAGATGTTGATTATCTTCCAGTTATATCAATTGATTAGGCGTGAATTTGCGAGATCTCGTGCGTCCTCGGGACTCTGCTGTCCGCAACAGCTCCGACACAGACGGATCCGGTGGGTGTTGACGGACTGCGTAGATACGCAGTCGTTGCGGACAGACCCCTGTCGGAGTCGTTACGCATCCAGTGGAATCCAGGCGTTATTCTTACAGGCATGTATCTAAGAGCTACAAAGCCTAAACATCATCGTAGTCGCATCTTACTTCTGTGAGAACACAAACTGTCTGTGCTCCCACAGGCAATATCTGTGGGAAAAAGGAGAGCTACGGTGAGGCAAAACTAGCCGGCCTTCTTATAATTTTTCAAATATAACACCAAGACAATGTGGTCTTCAGTTAATTTAAATGAATTGAATAATAGGCAAAGAGAAGGACATTTACTAAATTATTTTATGTTTTTCTTAGGGAACGGCATGTAGCAACAGTAGGTCAGTACTAGCATCCCACAACCCCCCATGACAATGTTAGGGTGGACCTATAGATGGAGATATTTCCTCTGTCATTAAACTTTTTCTCTACTCGTTTGCTGATTTCCAGTTAGGGAGACTGAGGGGGAATGACCCAAAGTTAAAGGCATTTTAAATACTGAAGAGGAAACATACAGAGCTATAGCCCCAACTTCTTGCCATTGTCCCTCCATTCAAACAGGGGGCACTGCAATCCCTATTACTGCTCATGTGGTGAAGTGTGGTCCATGCCAAACTAGAACAACAGGGCATGTCTGACACAAAGTCCTGCAGAGGATTAATGAATTAAAGCTGAGACATTTTGAAGAATCTAGAGCAGTGGGACTGTGCTGTATCAGGAGCAGAGTGAGCTGACACACAGCGTGTCCAGTCTGGAAGCAGCTGCTGGGTGAGTGGAAGTTCTTTGTGAATGTAAGAACAGATCAGAGCAGATTTGTGTTCACTTGTTTTGTTCGTCATTTTCAGGCTTGTGAGCGTTAAGAGGTGCAGGAGAAATGAGGCTTCTGCTGACAATTGCTCTCATTCTTCTTTTCATATGTGAGTTTGTTTTTTTAGAAGAGCTGCTACACTGATAAGGTTCAATTTTGCTTTCTGTTTTTTGTGAGGCAGCAATGTGACACATCCATTTCTTTTTGTTCCTCTGACTGCATATCTGTCCATTTCCCATTTCTCAGGGCTTCACAAGGCTCAGACGTCTAGTGACACCTTGCATGGAAATCCTTGTGAGGTAAGTCAATGAAATTAGATGAATAAAGTGTTTAGGTCTACATGTGCTCTAATATAGTGGTTACCAACTGAGGGGCCTGAGTATAAATTTGTGGGGTCAAAAGATGGAAAAGATTATTTAAAAAAAATGTTTTTTAAAGTATTGTTACACACAAATGCATTTTAACTTTTCTCCAACTTTATTTTTTATATTGTGAAATACTGGATACTTTTTCCTCTCAATGCCTCAAAAGAAAACCTTTAAATTAAATAATTGGAAGTGCATCAGTAGCCGAATGGTTTCAGTCATGGATGGATTGTTAAATGGGCCAAGCTCAGTGGGCCAAAGTGTCAGGCCCCCCCTGGTCCTTATCTACAGCATATCACTTAAAGAGACACAAACCAAACAGAGAAACTCAAAATGACCACAAAGAGACATTGAAAAAGACTACAAAGAGACACAAAAAAACTACAAAGAGACAAAAATAACTGGTGGGGGGTGGGGGGTGGGGGGCAATTTCAGCAGGTCTCTAAGGGTTCTATCAAGTCTGTTTAGTCAGTCCAAATTCGACTGAAATTAATAATTTTGGTTTTGTATTTATTATAGTTTGCTTTCACAGTGCCTTAATGTAAGCAGATCAATAAAAAAAAAAGATTTGCAGGGTGGGCGTGTATGAAGGCGGAGGACTTGAAATATACTCACAGTATTTTTTCTTATTGGTTGGAAAGTTGGTGGTTGAAAATGTAGACACGGAAATACACAATGGTCAGATTATGTTCACAGTGCAATCAAACAGCACAAGGGTTCGCTTTGAAATGGGCCGAGGTACCCCCGATAGCAAGCGGTCTCGGGCCAGTTGTTTTGGTCTCTCACCAAAGTACGATTGGAGCATTCACAAGCAAACAAACAAACCGTATCAAGGATTTGTTTCAAATGAAATTGACTAAACTTTGGAATGTGAAGGTGCCCTAAATGGCTACAAAAAGGCAAAATGACAGACCGAAAATATTCACAGATGACCACAAAGACACAAAACCACAGCAACAAGAGGATAGACAACCGTAAACCTGTTGTGTCTTGCTCCTATGTAGAAGATGTTGTTAGTAGATTATGTCACATAATAGGGTCTGGGGTTCAGTTTCAGCCATTGAGTTATGTTGCATCTAAATCTGCCTGTGTTTCTTGTCTTGCTCTTTACCACCGACTTCCCAATAAAGGATTAAATGCTGCCAAAAAAATAAAGTAAGCAACTTTCCGGTGAACATAGTGGAGCATTTAGATGCTTAAACAATTCCCTCAAGACAACGGAGCTAAAAGAGAATATTGAACTTGCATTCACCAGGTGGCCAAAACACGACTCCACATAACCGTTTCCTTTTTTATCAGCATTATGATCTCACATGCCCACTCTACATTTGTTTTTTTTAGGCTGAATCCATGAGCGAGGCAACAGTGTCTCTCCTCTTGTCTCCTCTGTCTCTGTACTCCTGGCTGGCCTCCACGCTGCTCAGACTCGTCCTGTCCGTCCCCGCTCTCGTCTTCAGCTCTCTCTACCACTCGCTGCTGCTGCTCCTGGCCTGGCCTTGGTGCGTTGCCACCGTCTGTGTCTCCCTGCTGCTGACCTGTCTGCACGTCACCCTGTACCTGCTTCACCTGGCGCTGGTGGTCGGGGTGGTGGCCATTCTGACCCTTACGCAGAACAAAATGTCTGACAGTGACACCAACATCAAAGTGTTGCACCAAAAGAAATGTCTGTTTGGTTGTAGAGTTGTGTAGCACGGCTGCTATAAAATGATCTTATTGTTTGTTTCGTTGAATAAAAATCCACCTCTTATTGTTTTGGACCTGCTTTACCTTCATTTATTTAATGAACATACAACAACTGCAGTTGACTGTTACACAGATGTTGTGTTTAAATTAGCTTTGGGACACTTTGCAAGAAGCAAGAGAGAAAAAAACACTGATTAGTGTGCGTCCTCGTGACCTAAATGAGGGTGAAAATATATCCGCTAGTTGCTTCTTTAACAAACAGTCTACAGTTGTCCACTTATCTATCTCTCTCTTTCCTCTCTCTTCGTCTTTAAATGTGGCCCTCCAATTATCTGCGGATTGTTGTGCTGTTTTCTTCCCATCTGCAGATGTTATCATTAGACACGTCTGTCAAACGGAGATGAGCGGATAAGAGAGAAAGGGAGAGGAATAAGAGAATATTTTCTGCATTCATTGCGCCTTTAGATGTGTGTGTTTATACAGCGCAGCGCATGCAAGCCATAGTCCTGAAAAACACTAATAAAGCGAGTTAACAGGGAGAGAAACTATGTGCGGTATAGGCGTTGAGCCAAGGCGGCAAATGCTTGGCCAACCAGTAAACAGTGTGTGCTGACACGATGTGGCTCTCGGATCTCAGGGAAGCATTAAAAATTGCACGAAAAAACAATTTTATCAAAACTATTAACACTCCAGCCGAAGGGTGTAGCCATATAAAGTAATGGGTGAACTTTGTTGTAAATGTGTGTGAGTGAGTGTGAAAGAGACAGACAGAGAGACAGAAGGGAAATGAGGCTGGATCATAGAGATTTATTACATGGCCGTGGCATCCTAATTAGCATAAAGACTGGACCGGCCCACTCAAGCAGAGAATTAAAAACCTTAATTGTGCTGTCAGCCTTCCTCTCTCTTTCTCACTGTTGACTCTACTTCATTCCGCTCGCAGTCGTCTCCTCGCCCTCTCCTCTCTGCTTGTGAAGTAGCCTCCATGCTGTTTAATTGTTGGTGATAAATGGGAAGCGGGATGTTTGTAATTGTCTCAGAGATGGGCAGGGAGGTCGGCGGTGATCGTCGAGGAAGGAGAGGAGAGGAGGACAGGCGGAGTTTTTCCTATTTGAAAAGAGAGAGGAGGAGGCCATTTATCAAATGTTTGTTTGAAGGAGTAAAATTAGCTTGGCAGACACAGGCGAGGAAGCGTTGGTGGGATTTGATCCCAGGCCAGACTTTTACTACGTGTTGAGCCAAAGTTTTCCAGTTTAATGCAACATTCCTTTAATAAGGGATGGATGGTAGTGATGGAATGAGTCCCTGTGTTTATGACTTGAATGACCTTCTCAACATTGTTGAGTAATTAGTTCCGTGAGGGTCAAAAATTATTTAGATTTGGGTTAAATTGCCTTAAAAACTTGACTGAGGCATGACTGAAAGTGAGGCATGTTTGTTTGGTTGGTTTTGAGGCACTTTTGCATTATCAAGCGCAGATGTGATTCTGTGTTTTCAGAAAAAGCCACTTTCCGAGTATTAATTTTGTCTGACAGTGATGATTATTGACCTTTAGTCCAATATCCTGTTATTCGGGATGTGACAGCGAGTGATAAGGAAAGATACAGTGCAGTTACTAATATTTGCCTTTATAGTTGATTTTTTTTTGTGTGTTTCACAGAGATTGCCTGCAAATCCAAGAGTGTCCTTTAATTTTCTTCTTTGGGTTGGCTATTTAAGCTAATGCTGCATTCCAGAGAACTTGGAACTCGAAGATTTCCGAACTCTTAACACTAAAAATGGTACAGTGGAAAATAACTCGTAAATCCATAAAAAACAATTGGCGGTATCATTTTCTTAAGAATGGGTGAGTAGAGGCCTGTTCTGCCTGCTGGCAGGTTGATCAGGATGTTATCAGCCTATTCAATGGCTGCTTGCTGAAAACAAAGCCGTTATGTTTATTTCAAAGGCAGCTGTTTCCTTAAGATTGTGCTACAAAACTACTTCTCTAAGGCTAGGACAAAAAACGTCCTTGTTAGGCGTTCTAAAAGATGGTTAAAAGTAATGCACATAAATGGTGGAAGTTAAAGTGTTACAAGGATGACGCAGGCACAGGTAAAGACATAGTTATATTAGTCACACAAAAACATGATGCACAGACATTAACAGACTTTGAATAACATTGTGGACATCTGTTTTCACATTGGACATGAAGTCTGGCCTCCTGGGTTTGTGTGGTGTCAAGGTGTCATCAGATATCCGTAAGAAAAAAAAGAAAACAAGCAGTACTGAACGGGCGTGTGTGTGTGCGTTACAGGGGCCAGTCTATACCACCCCTATGAATTTCATTGCCTTAAGTGTTATAGTGTGGCCACGGTACCAAATATGAGATTAGACTGCCACCACAGTGCCACCTAGGGGCCGATCAATAAAACCTTAAAGGGTTATCCTCAGGAGGGCATTGACAATAAGTATACCAAGTTTGGTGTTAATCCGACCAACCAATTTGGAGATATAAAATACTTCAATTTAAAGAGCGCCACCTAGTGGTCATCGGCCAAAATTTTGCACAGAGCCTCAGGGGCTCATGGGGAAGTAGGATCTTGAGTTTCATGTTATTCAGACTCACCAATGTGGAGATATGCTACACTTCGTGTTTTGTGTTTAAAATAGCGCCACCTGCAGGAAGTTGTTATTTAATAACTTGAGTATTCTTTGGGTTATCAAAATGATTTTAATAACTTTTTGTTATGAGGGTCCATAGATGCTGTGTGCAAAGTTTGGTGCAAAACGATGAAATTGCCTAGGAGGAGTTCGAAAAAGTATGTTTTTTGCAAATTTGCGGAAAAAAACTCCATGCGAAAAAGGGCGTGGCCTATATCACGAGATTCATTACAACTCAGTGAACGCGTGGATATAAGGTTTTTGAATGTGCGATAAAGTATGTGGGAGTTATTAGCCAAAACGCACTTTCCTTTATTATAGCGCCACCTAGTGGTGAAAATTCAGGATGACAATAGATTATAAAAATTTTCGCCAGGTGTGACTTATATTTAAAGTTTCATGAGTTTTGGGGTATGTTCAGGCAGTGAAAAATGCGATCATTTGGGAAGAAGAAAAAAAAAAATCATTCGAAATACAATAGGGACCTCGCAGGTTGTTTCCTGCTCGGGCCCTAAAAATAACCGAAAATCAAAAATGTATATGAAACCACTACAGTAAAAATTCAGTGATTCCACTAGCAGACATTAGTACATTTACTGATACAAAAAATGTCACCAAAACGTAATGAGTTACCTCAACTTGGGTGAAAAGAGCAAGGCTGCTAATATACTAAGGACTAACAGAATAATCAGTAGGAAGAGGGAGGGAAGAGGAAGACGTGGAACAAGGAGCGCAGCAGTGAAAGGTTTCTCAGGAGGAGGAGGAGGAGGAAGTGTTTTGCGAGGGTCAGTCCTGTTTGTGCGTCTCTGCTGTCAAAGCCTCTCCTGCAGCAGCAGACGAGGTTAAGACTTAAGAGGCCAGCCCCTCTCACACTGCCTCTCCCTCAGCACTGACAGCTCGCCCAAACACACACACACACACACACACACACACACACACTCAGACAACAGTACACCCAACATGCTTTGTCTTAAACTTTACCCCAATCCTCCTACCTCCTTCTTAACCTATCTGCCCTTCTTCTCGATCTCTTCTTTTCTGTCTCTCCCTTTGCTTCAGTTTCTCTCATTGTTTTTCTGTTTCTATCTTTCTTCTTATTCTTTCTCTCTCTCTCTCTCTCTCTCTCTCTCTCTAATTGGTCTCCGCTAGGTTAGCTTAGACAGGCCTATTCATCATAGCACTACCCTCAGAGACAAACCCTCAGGGAGCAAGGGGGAGATAGACGGAGTCAGACGGGAGGGCGAGAGGGTCTGCCGCTTGTCAACCCACTCCTCTCCTCTTTTTCCCCTCCTTTCTGTCTTTTCTCCCTCCCTCCTTTCTCCGCTCGGTTCGTAGATGTCAGTTTTGCAGAGGGGAAGAGGGGGTGAGGGAGGTAAGGAGAGGGAGGGAGGGAGGGAATGTAGACACATTAGTTAGGCTATTAGTTCAACAAGCTGCTTCCATGCCTGTCATTGGTCCGACATCCACACACACACACACACACACACACACACACACACTGTACTCACATCTGACATTTGTTACATGTAGTATCTGTGTGAGGGAGTGATTGTGAGTGACGGGCCGAGGGGGGAAAAAACTTTACATGGAACTACGTGTCTCGTCATTTCTGGTGTCTGGGGAGCCTTAATGAGTGAAACACAGCACATAAGCACTACAAGCCTTGCTCATCTTTACCACTGTCACTGTGTAATGCATCTCTGTGACTTCAGTGTGTGTGTGTGAACATGGACGCTGCTGTAAAGGGCAATGAGAGGCATGTAACGGCTCATTCTGTGAGGTCCAAATGTCTTCTGTGATAAGGTCAAACCACATTTTTCACTGTTAGTGTGTCGGAGAGTTTCTCCTCGGTTGATGAGCCAACAGGCAGAGAAGCACAGCACTGGGTTACTTCTCTCTGATACTGTGCATTTTTCACATATTTGCTTGTGCTTGCATAGTAATGAAACCAAATGATTAAAGGTGATGGTAGAAACAGGTGAAAGTGGGACTGAAACTTCCTTGTAACTGCTTAATATGAAACATGTTTCTTTACAGTTTGCAAATGTAGCTTCAATATATCAAATTATCCAGTGTTTTCCAAGCAAAAAGCATTGATCAGAAAAAAAGTCAGAAAAATTACAGTACATCACAAATTAGAGTACATCACAACATGTCATCTCAAAACAGTAAACTGCTCCTGGTTGCAGGGCTCAAACATATTCATGTATATTTTTGGTTTACCACAACTTCAACCCTGTCTCCTAAAAATGACATTCCCATACAACCAAACTGCATTCTCAATAACTTCATGAAGGAAATGTATTTTCTCTTAGATTACAGTTTTAAATACATGGTTCATGTTGTAAATTGAAACAAAACTATTTGGTTAGGTTTAGGAAAAAGTAAGAAAAATATACTTTTTAATGTAACTTATTTATCACCTGTGTGTAAGTCCTGTATTTATTTGACCCATCAATTCACCCTGATGTTGACTTTGATCAAAAAACATATTTATGATACGTCAAAAACAACCAACATCTGGTAGAAAATATGTCCCTGTTAAAATGATTGAGGATGCAGTTTTTGGCTAACCTTGAGGTTTGATTAAAACAAAGTCTTTATAATCAGAGAAATCCTGTTCATGTTGGTCATTCTGGACCTTCACAAGTTACTTCCAATCCCAATGTTTAAATGCCAGTGCAGGAAACAATGTCTTCTTGATGGAGTGAGGCAGATATTGCCATGCATAGATATTGTAAAAATATCTAATTGTTAAAAAGCTAGCATTGGGCTTTATATGAGCCGTTGCATAATCATTTCATATTTACATTCTTGTCTGGTGATGCAGTTGTTAAAACTTGTCTGATCACCCCTTGTCTTTCCTACTCTGTCTTTTAAGGGAATGTCAAGGCGTCCCCAAATCCCAGCAATAAGCTTGGTGAGTACAATGTTTTCCTAACCAATGCGAATGATGAGATGCAAGTTATAATAAACCAGGAATCTTTTAAATAAGTGGAATACAAAATGATAAATAATTCACACATGCCTGTTGCACATCTTCAGTTATGTTTCCACACCAAAACATAATATGAATACAGGAAAGAAAAAGCATGCGTGTGGATAAACAGTACAGAGCAGAAAGAGAGCAAAGATGGCAGAGAGAGCGAGGATGCAAACGCAGCAGCAGTCATGAATATGCAACACATGTATTAGCACACTGCCTGCTCCATCCTTTCCTCTGTATGTTTTGTCAGTTTCTCTCTTCCTTCTCCTCCTGTTTGATTCAAAGGCCCTGCTCTCTCACTCCTAATATCTCTTCAGCATCTCTTCCTCTCATCCCCTTCTCTCTCCTTTATGAGCCCCTCTTCACTAATCAGCTGAGGCCCAATTATACTCAGTTGGCCCCACACCTCCTCTCTACAGGGGCTCTGGAGGGCCAAAAAATACTGATGCTGACTGACGTTAATTTGCATGACTTCTTGGCCTCCATAAGTACCACTGTTGTCTGTCTCCTGCTCTTGTATAGGAAGCCAGAGGAGGGGGTGGAGGAGTGGAGGGGGAGGAGAGGTAGAACATGTCAATGCCTAGTCATGTTATGTAATCTGGAGCAATAGGAGGAGAGTGAAGAGGGCAGAGGGTGTAGCCTTGCTTTCTAACTAACTGAACACTGTCAAACCCTTATTTTTCAAGCTGACATTGATCTGATAGATCATACATCAGCTCTACGCCTGTCAGACAAACAGTCAAGGTTTCAGTAGTCTTATAGCATAGCATAGCTTTGTAAACTACGGCAGTGCAAAATGAGACTTTCCATCCATACCTTAATCTTATTGTGTCTTTGTTATGTGCATCGGGAGTGCAGAGCAAGAATGTTTGAGATAAAAGACCTTTCGGTTGATATTGTAAGAGACAGATTAAATAAAAAAAAGAAAAGGTCAAAAATGACAGCAGAGATGGAAATATCCTGACTTTGACTGTGAGTAAAGCTCCAAAAACACAGCATCCTAAAATTCCTATAATGCAACTCATTACCATTTTGCTAAATGGCTCTCTCTGATAAACTCCATGACCTCTAGTTCTGCCATCAGAGCTACAGTAGGTCTAATTACACACGCTGTGTTGTATTTCCCATGACCATGATGAAAAGGCACTTTAAATAAGGTCATTTTTAATCAAACAAACACTGTTAACCTGGGGAATAAAGGTGTTTCAATGTAAGAACATTTTGTGTTTTAGTTTCCGTTTCTCATCTGTTTTTAATTGAGTATTATTGGCCAGTCATGTTTGAGTGGGGTATGGTTAATTGTGGGGTAACAGTCCTATGTCTTGGAAGTCTTGGAACCTATCTGCTATCACCTGACCAAGCAGCAATAACCTCCGGGTCTGAAAAGTGCAGCTAATGTGGAAGTGCCTTAAACCTGCATTCTTTCTAATGTCCAGCAAGGGGTGACTACATTGGTTGCAAAAAATAAGTCTAAATGTATAAAGGTCAATAAAAAAACAACCCTACTTGTCACTTGATTTATTATCTCAGGAAACATTCTCATCATGAGTTTATTCTCAGTTTCACTAATACGTTCATTTGGTAAATCATGGCTCATTTACAGTAAAATACATGATAAAGAGTATGAGTATGCTTTAGGGCGGGACTATCTTGTAATTTGCAAGTCACTGCCACAGTGACGCGTGTGTTTTTGTCTTACAAATCTTGACCCTTTCACAGTGTAATTTCACTTCATCAAAGGTAATTGTAACATTTTGGTTGCTTAAGAACGAGCGCTAACCAAGCTAGCTAGCTTTTTCCAGCATTAGCTGACAATATAACGTTGTGCCGGCTCCTGAACCAGAGTTAACAAACCCATGGGTGATGTATGCGACTATTATTTTTATGCAGTCTTATACATCGTCTTTACTAAACTCCATGCTCGCATCTCAAGTTGCTAATTGCGACTTTCTGACCAGTGCACAGGAGATGAAGTCTTTGTGCGGATATCCATTATACAGATATCTGCTGCCTGTACCAACCCCAACAATATCAGCCCTTGTCCCCAGAGGCTAAATCATCGTCAGATTGATGAGATTACATAGAGTCTCAATCTCTGAAAGCCTCTGATTGCTGGAATAAAACAGTGATTACTAACTTTCCCTTGAAGTGTTACCTACCAAATGACATATTCTTACACAACCTTACAGGGCTGCCTTTAGTTGGCGAGGAACCAAAATGAGCTTGAACACACACACACACACACGCACAAAAGAGCACTCTGCTGTTCTGGAGTCCTGGGCAGGCACCCAAACTGCAGACAGCCTGGCCGCTGTCTCAAGCTGGGTTTGTGCTGTTTTCTGTGTGTGTGGCGTGTTGTCGCCATGTCGTGGCTTGTGTCCTATTATCACCCTTCTCCCCCTTCCTCCTCCACCTCCTCCTTTCCTCTATACATACACGCGCGCACACACACACACACACACACACCTCTGCCCCCTCCTGGACTCGGCCAGCAGCCAAGACTGCAGCAGTGGGACACTCCATTCAGTCAGAGTGTCGGGGTGAGGAGAGGGAGGGGGTCTAGTCGTGTCCCTGCTCGCCTCCAGATAGATGCCCCGAGATGAGACGTGTGTCCCCAGGATGAAAGCTGCGTTGCGGGGTCACACTGTGACATGAACGCCCTCCGGCTCTGGAAATCTAACCAGCCTGGATGTAGAGGAATGTGGCATTTAGAGCAGCATGTGTGTACTGTGTATATGCATGTTGATGTTGAATGAAAAAATGTGTACATTTACTGAGGCTGAGCCATTAACTTCCAAAAAATTATTTTTTATTCTGAAGGACCAATAAAATTATGGCAAATATTTACAAATAATTACTTCTTAGCTTCACATTACAGGTACATAAATGGAATAATTCACCAACAACAGTCACTCAGGTGGACGGATGGACAGGTACACAGACTGAGTATGAAGAGATGCATCAAGCAAACTGCAATTTAATATTTCACAGTAAACTCAAACCCAGGAAATAAAATAACAATAATATTAACAATAGAAATGTGAAAAATAAGCATAATATCAAATTTACCATTTATTTCCAGTTTTCTGAACAAAATTGGTCACAATTCAGGAACAAAAAAACTAAACAAAAAATAAAAACAAGGAGAAATTAAGTGATATGATATCTTTGGCAAATTCGCACTGCAGTAAAATACATTCAAATATTAAGACAACACACAACACACAAAGAGAAAAAACACCAAGTTTTGTTTGCAACTACTAGAAAATCGAATAAAAAACATACACATTTTCTTAAAGAAGCATTTCTTTTACTTTTTTTTAAATCCTCCACTCCAGAATATTTGAAGGCATTTCTTATCTTCATTTTGTGTTTGTATCTGTAAGTCTTTTCTGCTATTTTATATGTTTTTTTTGTACAAGAATCTATTATTTAAAACAGGCATCACAGGCTTTGGTGAATGTTACAGATATGTTTTCTTTTTCGGTCGATTTTTGAAGAATAGAGCAAGCTGAATCGTTGGAACCTAATTTCTTCTTTGCATTCTGATGTATTTCTTTCTGTCTTTTGTTTGTTCATGTTTATTTTTTTTACCAAAACATTACAGATATAAATATCTCTTTAACACCCCAGATAGGAAGCCATGGACACAAAAAAACTCCAGATTGTTACACGAAAGGCCACAGTAAGGTGAAAAATCATGTTATCTTTTTTTTTTTTTTGATTGAAACATCTGCTTAAAAAAGCACAGTTGATTTTTGTAGGCTGTGTATTTCTCCTCTTCCACAGATGAATAATATTAAGATGTACAGAACATTGTAACACTTCAGTATGAGATCTGTCCAGAGCCTAGTTATATCAGCAAGCATGAAACAGATTGTGCCACTAATTGCTGTCAAGATGTGATGCTGAAATCCCCTCAGGTTTTACAAAGGCAGTAGCCATCTTCATGGATTTATATTGAGATACAGTCAGGCGGTGCACACTCGGTGAGAAATCATAATAAAGAAAAAAAACTAATTTGCATTTATTTCAGTTTCCTATTTGATTTGGAGCTGGGATAAAAATTCCGGATGCAATTGCATTTTCATGGACAGTAAACTGCAGCAGAGCTGGAAATGAAATGTCTTTGTTTGATGTGAAACTAGTGTTTCTTTTGTGTTTCTTAAATGCTCTACAGATACATGAAAAGAAGACAGAATATGAGATGCGATCTCACAAACAATATTCTTGGCCAAATAAAGATACGGGCAGCAATATTGCCATTGAAATGACCTCGCTTTGACACAAAACACCCTGCTTCATTCCTATGCAGAATTTCCGACAGGACAGTGAGCATCAAGTCTGAATAGTCAAAGAGAAAAGTAAGAAAAGGAGAGGAGAAGGGGATTAATAGGGCTGTGTGAGGAGAGAGGGAGGACTTTTTGAGGAAGGTCACAGGCCTGAAATCAACAGAATAGTTTTAATATTCCTAATCCTGGTTGTGTGGCAGTGCTACAGGAGGAGGAGGAAGAGGAGAGTGAGGAGGGGGGAGACGAGTGCACGAGATATGATGAGATTAGGGCTGAGGGAGGGGGAGAAAAAAGACGGGATGAGCTTCTGATGGCACAGCAGGTTTGGCCTCCCCTGGGGAACACAGGGGCATGAGAGGAGGGGCGATCACCACTCCGCAAAGGACAAAGGGAGGGAGAGAGTGTGTGTCTGTACTTATATTTGTGTGTGTGTGTGTGTGTGTGTGTGTGTATGTGTGTGTGTGTGTGTGTGTGTGTGTGTGTGTGGCCTCTGCCCGCCGTGCTTCTTACAGTACCACCCACAATGACAGTCCCCCCTCTTCGCCGCAGTCAATGTCACGGCTGCCAATCGAAGCGACTGCGGGCCAATGAGAACCCATTCTCTCCACATGTGAACCAATTAGGTCAAAGCAATGGCAAGGCAAGCTGTGTCACTATGAGATGCATAGTTAACAAATAATCCTGTTAATGTATCGCTGGATTCTTGGCTTCACCGGAGAGCAAGTCTGGCCTGTTTGGTGTTGCAGCGTCTCGCAAGCGGACACGGGAGGCACGACTGGATTCACCTCCTCAAGGAGAACGGCTTTCAATCAATATCTCTTCATGTTTACAGTAGTGTGTGTGTGCGTGTGTGTGTGTGTGTGTGTGTGTAAAAGGGGGTGTAATTCATTTTTCTAGACCCTCTGGTTAAAAGAAAGCTATATTAATGAACAGACTCTAACATGTCTGTCACTTACTTGGCTTTTTTTGTACTTTTTGTCTTTTTTTCACTCCTTGTCAAGTCCTGTTTACTCCTGATCCTGGGCCGTTTATCATGTATCTCGGTCCCGCATGGCTATTTCTCAGAGTTTGTAAATTCAAATCAGAGACACGCTCATGAAATTTGCTACTGAAGAAAGATGAAAATATGATCTCAGTAGTTGGGAAAAAATCCTCTTAGCAACTTTGAAGCTGGGAAAAAAACAATAAGACTAAGAATCTACAGCTACAAATGCATGTTTTTTCTGGATCTGGGTACAAAAGGGATCTAATGCAAGTATTTTACTTGGTTACTTGGTTCTGTATTATTTCAGTTGATATCTTAAAGGTATTGAACGTGCTGATACCCAGCCCTAGCTAGGAAGTTTTTGACTCTGTACTTTGGCACGGAGATGCATTGAGCTAAATACTAACATCGGCATGCTTACATGCTCAACAACCCAAATCTGACAGGTGTACTTGTTTAAGTATTCAACAAATTTGAATTTTGACTGGCTGGTGGTGCAAGATACATCTTCTTTGAAACATGAATGTCTGTGTTAAATTCTGTTCCAATCAATGTCGTAGCTGTTGAGATATCAATTCACTGGACAAGAATTTCAAGAAAATCCAACCTGCTAGTAGCACTTGAGGAAAGGTTTAGGGATCACCAAAGTTATTGTGATACATCCAACAATTAAAACTGTTATCTCATGTATAGATCTTCAGGCTGAGTGCTCCGCTGTCAAGCAGCGCTTCAATTTAAATTCACTTATCGTGACTTTAATGAAACAGATTTTTTTTTTTACTTTCTAGCTGGATGATGCTAAGAGGATTTCCCATCATTTGAGTTTGTATTTCCAACATTATCCCCGTTCCAATTTTATGAGTGAATCTATGAAATGCGTAGGTATAGGGAGCTGGATCAGAGATGCAGTGCTACTCTTGGTACAGTGTGTAAGATTGTACTTACATTACTGGGTGCTACTTATTCGTGGAAGGCTTTATATAATCTACAATGCTGTGTTCGCATGGGCAAATAGGCAGAGTTTTGTTTCAGAAGTTGCAGGGAGGGAAACTGAATCTCGTTTTAGTGATGCATGGTCGGGGGGGGAGGGGAGTTGACATATAAAACTAAAGGCACTGTCCTTGTTTTTCAGCTGGTGTGGTTCAGGTTCAATAATGCCTCAGAAAGATCAAGAGAGAAAGACAGAAATAAGGAAAGGCTCCTGCTGCGGTGCACGCTGGCAGCACAGCAGGCGAGCCGTCATAAGAATCTGCTTTAGAGTTGTGAGCACACAACTTTTAAGGTCTACAAATGTAAAAGGATCCACTC
Organism: Centropristis striata; assembly: GCF_030273125.1. Taxonomy (NCBI): domain Eukaryota; kingdom Metazoa; phylum Chordata; class Actinopteri; order Perciformes; family Serranidae; genus Centropristis; species Centropristis striata. Next base: position 31,232,307 of record NC_081517.1, on the reverse strand, counting down.
TATATCACTATTTCAAAAACCCAGAAACAACAAAGATTGAGAAACTAACAGCTTTTGTTCAGTGTTTATAGGTATATGTTTAAATAGCTATATTTATGTCTCGCGCTGCAGATTTGGTGCCTTCAATCTGTTAGCTAGTAAAACTACACAGTAGCAATGAAGCGCTACGGTCAGCCACACAAACCCAAAACAAACAAACAAACAAACAAAAGATATGTAAACACTTGCAGACGATGGCTAAAACAACACCACACACCTCTTAAGTCTTTTTATCATAAAGAAAGCTTCATCTCTAAAATCTAAATTCAAATGTGAATAATTGAAATTGCTATTGACATTGTGACTTCTCTTCTCATTCACTGATTACTGTACAAGTGTTGTATGGACAGAAGTGAGACAGGAAGCTGTGTACACAGGTTTAGGAAGATATTGCCCTCTCACAAGATCAACACCGTGGGCCCTCAAACATTCAAGAGGGATGGCACACTGATTTGAGATCAGCGCTGAAGGGCAAATCTGTCCTACTCTGTCTGTACATGATGGGTAAGGCCTCGACCCTGGTGTCATACATTGTCACAGCGCAGAACTGATGTAGGAGACAAACAAAAATAAAACAGTTTCACTTGTTTTTTCAGGAAAGCAATGCTTTTATAGAAACAATTTCAGGATGTCAAACAGCACAAGGACAAGCACTCAAAAGGGGGAGAAGAAGAAGAAGAACTACTACTTAATGGTTCTTAAAGGAAGTCAGGAAAGTAAAATGGCGCCTTTAAATGATGATTGAGTCTCTTTGTGCTTTTGTAGTTAGTCAGCCGATCCACTAGGGGGGGCCCATCTTTGGGGAGTTTAAAGAGAGAAATAGAAAGAGAGCGAGAGAGAGAGAGAAAGAAAGAGGGTGCCACTGCTTCCTGGCTCTTCTTATCAATATTCAGGAAGCAGATAAAAAATGGCGTCTCATTCAATGGCACCTGTGTCAGCTGATACCAGGCAACAAACTATAAACAGGAAAATCGCAATCGGATCATATTTATAAACAAAGACTTCTTTTTCATATTGAAAGTTTTTAAGATTTCATATTTCACTGCATCGTCATCATCATCATCATCACTATTCTAGCACAACAGCGTGACACATATTATAAATCATTACAGGCATTCACTCTCATCACGGAGTGCAGCGCAGAAAAGCTTCTTAATATATTACTCTGTGTCTCCTCCCATTATAAATAGCTCTTGATCAGGACTAAATCTTGGCTGGGGAGGGAGGATAGCACCTTCCTGTACATTAACACCCCCTGGTGGGTTTTGATTTTGGTCTGATGTGAACATGTACACTGTTCGTTTTACAGCAGAGGGCTCAGATTTTCGTCTGTGCTTTTACTGAAAGGCCTGTTCGTCAGTCGGTCGCATTCAAACCACTTTGAATGCTACTATGGATGTTAAATGTTCTGTGATACACGTTGGGATCTGGCTACAACCACTGGAATTGAGCGTTTGCTAAAGCTCACCCCCAAACAGTCATTAGCATTTCATAGCTGAGCGACAGTAACTAGGCACGGCACACCTGTCAAGCTTTGGATTTCACCACACGTTGAAGCAGTGTTGATTACACTGTTGTAAGAGTTGGAAGACAGACTCTTATCTAATAGCCTCTTTTAAAACCAGTAGAAAAATTGCCTGTTTCAGATATTTAGTCTGGCATCATGACATGAAACAGCAGTTTCTCTGTTAAAAAGTAGTTAATCCAATAACGATTAGCCAGTTAGCACCATTGCCATGTTTTCATTGAAGCAAAACAAATTCACATTGCATGCTGCATCTGCGTGCCTTGCAAACTTGACTTGACGTTGGACAGAATTTGTCGCGTGGTTTTAAAACCACGGAAATCAAACGTGGTTTTAATCATGGTTAAAATGAAATGAGTAATACTAACCATTTGGAATTTTATCATTGTGTATTGTGAAACCAGTAATCCTTTCAGTTTTGACTTTAAATGAAGTTAGAGTCACACGGATACATTGATCTCTAGTGATTAGTTAGGGAAAATCAAATCCCTTGGACAAGTACATTGATGGAGAGCAATGTCAGACTGAAGTTGGACAATTCTGATCTGTTTTTAGGCAAAAAGAACTATAGACGCAACTATAGGCCTGATATGCAAAAGTTTTTGTGTGTTTCGATGGTTGCCGGCTAGAAATGCTGTTTTTGTCTGAAAGGATCAATTGGCTCAGAATCTCTGCCACTGGCATCACTGTATGCTGCATGCTCCTGTGAGAACAGAAGGCTTGACAGGTGTAGCAACAGTAACTAGGGGCGGGGCTTAGCAAACAGTCAACTGTGAAACTGAACACTCCCATTTACAATCATGGTATCCCGTTTATCAAGCATTGTGAACCCAGGAGAAACGTGTTGAATTTACAGTAAAGAGGCTAGAATGATAATGATATGGATGATTTTGGTCATTTAAAGTTGTGAGAATTGGATTGTCTTTACTTCACCGTAGCATGGCATAGAAAATTGATTGATTGATTGATTGATTGATGTTGGGGCATAAAAATACTTTGAAAAAGTGGTTTTGCTCTAATTAAATCAAATAATTTCCTTAAAATTATTCCCAACCTGAAAACACAACATTTTATCTGGAAGATCACAATACAGTTTCAGTCACAGCTGAAGACTTAGCCTGTGACTTATTGGATTTCTAGATAATTGGTTAAAACAAGATTGGGATACCAAGCATTGATTTATTATGGGAGGGTCCAAATTCACTTGTCTCTGATCAATCCTTTATCTATCAGTTAGTGACACTGCCATGCCTGTTCCCTCACAGTAATGTAACACCCATACAGTCTGTGTTGCATCCCAGCAGTGCGTACGTTGGCTTAAGTGTCAGTCAAAGAAAAACAAATCAAACTTCACTGACGTTAAAAATTTGAAATCTTCATCCTCATTGTCATCCGTGCTTAGGCAGGTTTGTACTGTGCAGTGCTGGTGCTATCCATCCCCTCATCCCTCCATCATCTCCTTCTCCTCATCCTCCTCTTCTCTTGGTAGGAGGGGTCAGTGGCGGTCGTAGGCGGAGGCTGTTGCAGTGGCAGCAGGGCCCGCCCCCCGTGATGTTGCACTGTAGTAGTACGGTGACCCTGGAAGAAACACAGAAACACATCTATCATTCAATTTCTCTTTATTTATACATTTTAATGAGTCCAGTTTATTACAACTTGGGTCTTGTTTTTGCAGTTTTGGCCTTATAACTGTTGGTTATGCTCATTGATATGATAGCACTGCCAAAAGTGGGCTAAGTTTAAGCACATATTTTAAAGCTGCATTGATACAATTTTTGACCACATTGGGGCAGCATAACAAGCTGTAAACACATGTTGACATATTATTAACTTTTAAAGTTAATAATCATACCATAATATTCATGTTAGGGGAACATGTTAGCAAACAGTTGCCTCCAAATTTGGTAGACACAGAGTAACATTAAAAATAATTTTGAGTTTCTGGCCACCTTGTGTGTTTAAGTCCAATATTCACTCCATTTTTAGCTCTTTTTTAGTTGCCACCAATTTCTGAAAGAAATATCTGTCTCTTTAGCTTTTTTAAAAATTGGCACCCACCACAAAACAGATCCCAACTCACACATTAAAATGTGTACTTAGTGAAGCTCTGACAAAATGCGAATGAGACCGACATCAAGGAAATACTATCAACTTCAGCAGGGCATTCAGTTCATGGAGTCTTTGTTCTGCTTTGGAGATCAAAACCGGCTCTGAGCTGGCTTTCTTCTTATTGGAAGAAAAGCTATCTTTGCAGCGTAAATGTTAGTTGGCTAATTTGCCAAATTACTTCACCAACTTTCACATATTAAGAAGGGCCACCAGTGTCTTAATAACAAGAATTAAAAAGAAAAATTCCACAAAGTACCTTTAAAAGATTCTAATAAGATTCTCAGAGCTGCATATACTTTCTCTTCCATATAAATTTGACTAATCTGGCGATTCGCTTAAAACATGAAAGACTGTCTCATTCTTCCTACTCATGTTTCTCTCCCTGTTGGACTTCTGCAATTAACTTGGCAAGTTCAATTTTTTTTTAGCGATAGGAATGATGGTTAAAATGACAAAAATAAGACCCAGGTTGTAATAAATCTGAATGATCCTTTCACTACTTTGGGTTACTGAAATGTAGTGGTAATGTGGAATGAGCAGCCTCAATTTTCTGTTAAGATTATATTTTACTTGGAATGTGAGAAGTGAAAGGATGAGATGACATGAGCTGATGAAGCTAATGACGAAAAAATGAGTCTCCTTGTCGTGTACAACTAATAAAAGGAACTCAGTCTACTTTCTGACACTTGATTCTTTGTCGACCACATTCACTCTCTCTCTCTCTCCCTCACACACACACACACACACACACACACACACAGACATGCACACACTATCTAAGTGACAGTCTAAGCTGACACACTGAGTACAGCTCTACTACTGCTGATCCCTTGAGTCTATTCTCTCCTCAGGGAAAAGGTCAATTCAATACTGTAACCCCAAAAACACACAGAAACCCACACTCACACACCTTTATACACACAGAAAAAAACATCCTCCACACACACACACACACACACACACACACACACACACACACACACACACACACCTGTCTCTGTCACTTCCATCAATCAGCCCAGCTGTGTGTTGACAGGTTATGTCTGTCCACAGTCCAGGTAATCTCAGGAGGCTCTTTGGGGAAGTGAGGCATTAAGCCGACCTGACAAACTATTTAGTCTCAGTCAAGACTTCAGTCGCCCTCTCCCCTTTTTACTTTTTTTTGTTGAAAACTCCCCTTTCTTTCATTTATCACCTCTACTCTCATCCTTCCCTACCTCCCCTCTACATCTCATCCTCCCTGCTGCCATCAATCTTAAAGCCTTTCACTGCCTCCTAATGTGCATCTTGTCCTCATATTATGTGGCCGCTCATCCGTTATCATACTAAAGTTCCCTTACAGTCGCCTCCTCTTATTCCCTTCTTCTGTTTCTATCATCATTTCTCTTCATCATTGCACCTCCTTCTGCACATACACTTGAGTCATCACACATACTCCTCGCTTGTCCTTCATTTGCTTTCTGTCTCTCTCTCTTTCTCCACCTACCTTGCATCTGTCCTGCCTGGCTGGTGAAGAGACTGGAGGAGCAGCCGATTTCCGTCCCCAGGAGAGACCCATAATCCTGCTGAAACACTGGGGACAAAGGGGATGGAGGGAAGGAGGGGGGACGAGAGGTGAGGAAAGGAGAGGAAAGGGTGGGGGGGACATTACAGGTCAGGACCGCACTGACCCTTATCTCCTATTGACCCCGCTTCACCTTTAAACGTGACCCCTAAAATGCCTCCCTAGACAATGACTTTGACACTGACTGATTTTAGCTCAGGGTTAATTTTTCCTCTTAAACACGGATGCAGAAATGTGCATACAGTGTTGGGACATTCTTTAGTAACATTTGAAAACATCATTTTTGGAATGTGAAGTTATTTTACTTTTCTCATCTTAAAGTGACAGAATATGTCATTTTATATCGGGATATTGTTTTTAACTAATCCAGTGAATTCAATATCTGACAAGGTATTTCATCACTTTTATGCAAAAATCACATTAAAATCTAATAACATGTAAAGCAGTCCTGCAACATTATCCGAAATTGCCTCTCGTACCCCCAGAGATATTAAAGAGGCCTTCACTGCAGTATAGTGTTGTGTCGTTCAGAAATGTGTCGTTCAAAAGAACTTACCTTTTGGGTGAATGGACTGAATTGAATCACTGCCTGAAACGATCCCTTCATTTCAGTTTAGCAGAGCTCTTAGTCAGTTGTGAGTGAACTTGCAGGGATTGATTTAAGTCACTTGTTTGCAAACTGAGGCTTGGACTATACTACACAGTGAAGTGAAGCCTTAAATTATAGACAATTGCTGAGTCTCTCAAGTCCCTCTCCCTTCCTCTCCACATCCTAAATAGCAAGTAATACCAAATATTCATGTAATAATTAGGTGTCCCTTTAGCTTTCAGCGTTTGCGAACGGTCTATTTATTCAACCACATTCACCGTCCTCAGTTCACTAATTGAACTGACCGTTCAGCAGTGTTTCAGTTCAGTGAGTGGGACTGTGTGCACCCAGAGCTCCGGTCAAGTAATGGAAAAATTGGTGAATTGAACAAATCTTGTTAAAAACAAAGAGATTTCAGTACACTGAAAAAGTGCTTTGCACATCACCAGTGCAGAATAAATGGGAATGAAAATAAGTGCATGAAAATAAGTTTTAATCATTCATCAAAACATATCAAGTGCTACATTTCTGGTGCTGGATTCTGCTATCACATCTTTCTCCAGGTTGTCAGAGATCATGTTTTTGAGACGTATTTCACCTAAAATTAATTATTTCACTGGCTGTAAGATAATATTGCTTGCTTATTGTCTGGCAGATCACTGCTTGTGACAGTTTTGTTCAGTCTTAGTCATAAATGTGAGGATGACTGCATGAAAAATGAAAAATAAGTGGTCAGAGCCAACGTGCAACACTGATGATATGCAGATAAATGCCTGTTAATCTATTCCTTCCCCTCTCTCTCTCTCTCTCTCTCTCTCTCTCTCTCTCTGTCTCTCTCTCTCTCTCTCTCTCTCTCTCTCTCTCTCTCTCTCTCTCTCTCTCTGTCTCTCTCTCTCTTCTTCCCATTTCTTCGTATCCATTCACACCCAAAATTGCCAGTCTTTTTAAACATCCTTTCACACAACCATTAGTATGTCTATGATGTATTGTACTGTACGGAACAATACAGAATGTAATGTAATGAAATGGGGGAAAAAAGAACAGTGGAGCGTGAAAGATACAGCATATTACAAGAGAGTATTAGAAAGTTGGAACTGGGATGTGCAGGGGAATTAAATGAAATTCATTGACACAATTATTGATCCAGTTCTGGTAAGCAGAACTGGGAGCACACAGAGATGTGAGATACACCTACCTAATAAGCTGGGGTTAGGAAATCTCCACGATTCGTTGTACGTGGAATACTGGGGATGGGAATATGGACTTCCGGAAAAATCTCCCCCTGAAAGAAAAAACACAGAAAAAGAAAAAGCAGAGAGATTAGAGAGGATGATCATGCCTGCTTATTTCTCCATTTCCTTGAGAAATAGGATGTTAAACCTTTGCAGATTTTTATTTTTGACTTTTACAGAGCTCTTCTTTGAGTTTCCTTTGTTAGAAACAATCAAACTGTAGTTGGGTGCTATCCAGATTTTATTCAAATTATAGCTTAATCATATTTATCATCTCAGTGACTTACAAATGTTTAAATCGAGTTCATAATGGGAGACAAGTTACGTTGATAGTTTGATATGTGAAGTCTGTATTTTGTTAAGTAGCTTATGTAAATTGAGATACATAAATAATTTAATGAAATATGTTAATTATAGTAACTTGTCAATAATAATTATTTGATTTAATTAATTTTGATGTAAGCATGATATTTTGCTTGCACTACATTAGAACAGTGATGTAGGTTACTGTCACTTTAGGGATATAGACTCTTGGGCTCATTGAGGTGAATTTGTAAAAACGTGGTTTTGTTCAGTTGAGGCCCAAGCAACAAAAAAGCAACAAACAAAAGGCACTGTAATACAATTCAATAATAATAAGATCTTAACTTCTGAGTATTCCTATAATGAAATACTGCAAAACTGTGGAATAAAAAGTCTTTGTTTTATCCCTTTTACACCAGAGTTCTCTGGAGGTTTTCCCTTTTCTAGTTGTGCACAAGTTAAGCCAAATCAATCGATAAGTTGCAAGAATTCATGACTTGTGGACATTGCAAACAGTGATCAGAAATCTGAATAAGGTATGAAAAAGTATCTCATTTAATTGTTGAAATACTTCAACTAGAATATTCAGGCTCACCAGGATGGAGTCCATCGTTAAAGCTTTTTAGTTGCTGAACCTAATTGAAAGCCTTTAGTATGCACTCAAGACCTTATCCGTCCACAACATGACTTGAACACTACAAAAACCTAATTGTATCTGTGATCCTATAGTGCACACAGAAGCAATTACAGCTTTTGTTGTTTGTTTAAATGACAACTGACATCATTTAGTTTGGATGACTTTTTCACTGTGTAGCTTTAACCTGCTCTTAGTTTTCAGCAGAATGGTTTGCAGACGAGTTGACTGAAAAGGAGATCTCACTGTAGTGCTCTTCTCATACAGTGGATGATAGCGTAGCTTTTCTCCCTCATTTACTACTTACTGTCTGGGGTCTACTGTTCCTCTTGTCTTCCCTTCCCTCTCTTCCCTTCACCCCTTTCTCTTTTTATTTTTCTCCCTTGTCCTCTGGCCTGCCTGACTACAGCCCGCCCATCACCCTTCACATCAAAACAACATTCTTCCCCATTTCTTCTCCTCTTTTCTTTTTTTTACATCTCTCCGCTGACTTGCTCTCTTTTTTTCCACTCTTTTGCTCTTTCTTTCTTTTCTCCTGAACCTTCACTCCTCCCGGGGGATCCCTCTCCCATAGCTGACAGTCACAGACCCTGATGCCCCCTCCCTCCAAAGCCCCCCCATTCCTCCTCTCTCCCTCTCGTTCTGTCGGTTCTGCCTCACTGCTCCTCTACACCCCCTCTGAGTGTCAGCCCCCCTGCTGCAGAGAGAGAGACAGAGGCAGAAGAAGAACAGCAGAAGAGAGTTGCTTGCTTAATGAAGGTATGATATTAGACAGAGCGGACAAAAAGAAGGATAATTTGCCTGAGGAGTGCTGAGATAAAACACGGCGAAGCTGGAGAAGCAAAGGTGGGAGATTATCTCTTCCTCTTGCTCCAGTCAGCTCGAGGATTCAGGCAGCTTCGAATATTCACTGAGAAGAATTTAGATGTCGAGATTGTTTGTGTGTGTGTGTGTGCGCGCAACCCAACAAGTTTTCTTTCTACCCTTTGTGTGTGTGTATGTTTAGCTGCGTCTGTCAGGTGGGGTCGGGATGCGGTCTCCATGGCATCCCTGGGTGCGAACATCCTCCCCTTGTCATCACCGTACTGACGGCAACGTGTCAGGTTGTTTAGGAGACGAGGGGAGGGGAGGGTGAGGGGGTTGGAGGAGGCTCAGGGGTCTCCCTTGTGTAGCTCAGTGTCAAGGTCGCACACACACACACTGTCAAAAACAAACACACACAAACAATCGCATGCCAGCACACCCATAAACATACACCGAAGCAAACACACACACAAGCACACACACACACACAAATATGCTGTCAAACCTGAGGACAGGACGGGGTGAGCGCAGGGGGACAGGGCGACAGGGTTACCCATCTTTAGACGTGCTGTTCCTACATGTCCGCTGAGAGTGTGTGTGTGTGTGTGTGTGTGTGTGTGTGTGTGTGTGTCAGCCCAGGAGTGTGTGTGTGTGTCACAGACTGAATGATTGGGAATACACAGTCAAGAACTTGTAAACAACATTGTTTTGACTTTGTTTCACTGCCGCTGTTGCTTTTGTGTTTCACCCTTTTATTTCTCTGCAGTATACTTCACACTGACCATGACCACCACTGCAAGACTGAGAGAGAAAGAGAGAGACGGAGAGAAAGAGAGAGAGACGGAGAACAAGAATGGAGGTCCAGGATTGAAACACAAAAGCAGCGTAGAAGGCGGAGTGGAAGGGAATGAATGAATTAGTCGTGGGTCACTGGTGATTCTCATTAAAAACAAATTACTAATGTTGAGGAGGGACAGCTGTGCTACTGTGGCTGGTTTCTAATGATACACAGACACAGACACACAGACACACACACACACACACACACACACACACACACACAAACACACACACACACACATATAGATGCACACAAACGTATGCACATGCCACCCCCTGGGAGAACTGTCAGCCATAGTGTCGACAGACAAGAAGGAGGAAGTGGCAAAGCTAAGTGCACACACACACACACACACACACACACACACACACACACACACACACATACACTCATCCATTGGGAATACAGATATGTATGTACAGCTACAGATCTGCTGAGATGATGGGTGGTGAGAGATGACAGAATTACTGTAAAGGAAATCCATGTACGATGGCACTTTTGGCCGAGAAAAACAGAAACAATAAAACTGTTTTTAATCTGTGTGTGTGTGTGTGTGTGTGTGTGTGTGTGTGTGTGTGTGTGTGTACTTACCAGGTACCATGCCAGTGAGGGAGGGGGTGGAGTAGCTGCCCTGTCCAGTGGGAGGAACATGGGGAGGGTAGCCTGGCAGAGTGGTGCTGGCTAGGTCTCGACCTGTATTCACACAAACACACACACACACACACACACACTGTCATCAACACTTTCCTGCGATCAATATAATCATCAGCGTCAACATTGTTAGTCATCGTATTTATGCCTCCTTGCTCTATTCTGCATGCTAATTTGTCATTGCAATATCTCGAGACCACACAAATCTAAATTATAAGGCTTCAAGTTTTGTGCTTATGTCCACACAACCAGTGGTTCGGCCAATCAGTGTCCTGTCAGGAGCTTCTGGCCGCAAAGTGTGTGTGATGACGCAGATAGATGATCACTTATTTCAGCCAATCGACTTATTGACTTATTGTTGCCGCAAAAAAAATAAATTTTACATAAGGTGATAATGATTTCTGAATTCTGATTGTGCTAAAATGGCAAGAGTGCACGGTGCTTGTTAACTGTGTTGTGGCAAACTGTATATATATGAACTTTTGTATTTGTAACATTTGTACAGCACATGAACCATAAGAGGTTTTAATTTTAGCATTTTAATTTTAGGCATAGAGGTTTTAATTTTAGCTTGGTTTTGACATATTGCAATATGTTTATCTGTTAGAGAGGAGGTCAGGTGTTTGGTTGGGTCAAACAAACATGAGACTACCACCCAGGAAACTCCTGTTCATGTTTTGTGTGAAACCAAAAGTCAACATTGATTTTTTTTTAACTTAGGTATATAAGTTACCTTATGTCACAAATGTACTTGTTTTAGACTCAAACCATGCTCTTTTTCTATACATACCTTTGTTGCCTAAGCCTAACCAAGTAGTTTTATTTCAATTCACAACAGTAACTGTAAGACCACATAAGACCACAAGAAAAACTATTTACTGATGCTCTTAAACGGGTAAACATCTCTCTTAAAACACAATCTCAGAACTGAATTTATAAAGGAAAAGAGAATATAAATATATTCCTTATTGTGTGGATTTCAGTGAAAGGAAAATCACAGATGTAGTCAATAACATTCACGATGCCTCTGAGACATTAAAGTGTCCAGGTGAGCCCCAACAACAACAACAAGATATCTGAAGAGGATACAGGTAATACTAGGTAATGTTATAAGCTCCACCTGTGATGCTATGAAAAGTGCCATTACAGTTACAAGTTAAGTTATATTTTAAACAATTTGTTGCTTTCCATCCCCAGCAGTAATTATTGGCTACTAAAAACTTAAAATGATTGTACTGTCGTATCGTGTTACTGTTAAAATGCTGCAAATATCACATTAAAAACTCTGAACCTTATGCAGGATCTTTACTGAAATATTACAGCAGGAGCAAATTTAGGATGTCCCTCTTCCTTTTGTTTCTTTCCTTCTTGTTTCCACCCGCTGACATTTATTCATTTACTAACTCCCCCTTCTCTCGTTACCACCATCTCCCCCTCCTTCCTCTGTCTGTCACTTGGTGGATAGGATATATAACTGCATTAGACTACATGACAGTGTGTCGGCCCAAATCATTTCTCTATGTTTGCACGCAGTAGACATTGGGAGTGCGTGGAGAGGGAGCCCTCCATTCATCATCATCATACGTATGCACACACACACACACACACATGCGTCGACACCCTCCGCCTCCTCCCTCACCCCTGCACACACACATTTATCATCATCATAAACAGCTCAGATGCTAACACCATCAATCCCATTCACTTCCCCTCCACTTAACCACCACTAACTAACTGAGAGGAGGAGGAGATGGGAAATAGAGAGGAGAACATCAAAGACAAGGAGAAGGGAAAGATGGTGACAGAGACAAAAGAGGAAGAGTGGTGCGATGGAGGAGATAATGTATTCAGTTACTTTCCATTACAGGGGAATAGAACCAGATCTATAGATTGGCTGTGCAGATCAATCAGCCAATATTAGCTTATGGCAAATATAACAAAAATTGTGCATATGCTGGCCAATAACTAAAGAAGGAACTGCTGAAAGATATTTGAGGTCATTTAGAAACTGAAAATGAATAATATTCAGGTTCTGAAATGTATATTTATCATGTGTGGTTCTGTTCAAATAAACATAATAAAGGTTAAAAATAAAAGTATTTGAAATGTTAAATTATTTAAGTCATGGTGGTGCAGGATTTAGAGGAAGATCACCAGGTTAGTGGCCTGCAAGTCATCATGGATGGGAGTATCCATGTCTGTTTGTCTTGTTGAGACGATTTACGAAAAACCAGAACTGTTCACCTAGAAATGTAATGTCAAAGCATCACTAAAGTCATTAGGTAACATTCTCTGGGGACCGAAAATGTCACAAAATTTCAACCACATGGTTCCATAAAAATTACATTCCCATAGAGTAAAATTGTCAATTTGTGTTTTCGAGGGAAACATTATTAATTCATACATTATCCTTCTCCGCACTCAGGTCGCTGGAGCCTATCCCAGCTGACATTGGGCGGGAGGCGGTGTAACCTAAGTGCACGTTTTGGACTGTGGGAGGAAGCCGGAGAACCCGGTGAGAACCCACGCTGACACGGTGAGAACATGCAAACTCCACACAGAAGAGCCACAGGCGGGAGGCGAACCGGTGACCCTCTTGCTGTGAGGGAGTGCTAACCACTACACCACCATGTAGCTCGGAAACATTATTGTTTCTTTTATTTTTTTAATAAAACGTTTCTCATCTTTCTGCTGAAAATATGGGCAGGAATGAGGTCTGGATGGATGTGTCGCTGTATTAACACCATAAGTCAACATTAAGTATTCATGTGATTAATGTCGTCTAACATCTTAACCCAACCCATGACTAAACATAACCACATAGTTTGTACCAAGCTGCTACAACTATCATGGAAGTTAATATATTTTTCAGTAAGGCACACGCCTCACCTCCAGTTTCAACCAATCGACTCATTGACGTAGTTTTTAAGTAGCGATGACGCAAAAATCCAAGATGGCGCAGAGTTTGTGACACCGTCAGATCGAGCAGGAGAGATTCTTCCTGCGTCTTTTTTGTTTTTGTCGTGTAAAAGTCCGCGTGCATAAAAACACGTTTTAGCTCCGAGCTGAAACCTCCGATCTGTGATTAACTTGGAGTACCGAGCTAAAGCCGCTGTGATGATAATAATAATAATTCCCCAGAGGAACTGACGGAAAAGCGCGGACTCACCTGGAACTGAACTCACGTGACTGGCAGGTAACTCCGGTTAATTCGTGAGCAGTTTGATTTTCCTTTATTTTCTGGTTAATATTCTCTTATTTAAATCAAGCTGAATTGATCGTGTGTCAGTGAACTGAATACTTATGAAGTAGGCCTAACTGTGAAACTGAAGGGTATACTTATTTTGTTTTGGGTATTTGGAGAAAATACGGTCTGGGTAGTTTTGGTTGCTGTGAAGGAGTTGTTTTCTTATACTTTTCTTTGCCTGCCCAAATCTATTAATGCTTTTAATTGAACTGAAATATATCTGCTGTTATGCTTTATTGTTTGTGACCTGTGTGCTTTTGGTTATGGTTCTTGAGGGTTTAAGAAATGAGTGTGTGTTTTAAATGGTGTATGCTTGCATCCTGTCTGCGGTTGAATAATTAAAAATGACTGACTCACAAACTTGACTAAAACATTGTTAGTCACTGACTTTACTGGCACCCCAAACAAGCAGTCAGAGCCTGCTGTTACAAGTTTTGTTGCCTAAACCTAAACTGGGATGGTTTAATAATATTAACCATCTGTTAAAAACTAGGACTGTTTTGCTGTGTCGGGACATATATTTTGGGAGGAGGATATTTCATTCTGGGCCAAAGTAAGCTAGTGAAATGACATAGGAGCATTGCCATTCTTAAAGCCATGCTTAGTGTGGATAAACTTTAAGGCTATCTATATTCTATACTAATAGGGAAATAGGCTAATCTATATACTAAAATCTATATTTTTACTGTAAAATCAAAATCAAAAAGAGCAGAAATGTTTTCATCATGTGGTTGTTTCTTATAGAATATTTATTGAATTACCCGATAACATGCTATTTTGTGACGTATATTGTTAGCAAGATATGAAATTATTTATATCAGGATAAAAGATTTTAGTCATGTCGACCAGTCCTCTAAAGAAGGGAAGTAAGCAGAGAAAAAAATAACCTGTGGTTAATAATCAACTGAGGCTCCAACATCTCGTTGGCTCATATTTCTGTCCTCTTCACTTAGTATTTGCCTCTTCACCTCCCTCCCTACCCATGTTCCTCTCTCACAGATCCCCTCTCTACTCCAGCCTCCTCTGTCCCTCTCCGCCTCCTCTCTCCTGTCTCAGTGTAGTAAAGTTTTTCTCGGTGTTTGACGCGACAGCGAGGCATTAGTGCAGACGGGCTACTCATCCGCTCAGGGTCAGTGCACAGGGCACGGAGGAGAGGGAGGAGAGGGTGGAAGAGAGGAGAGATGGACTCTCTACAGCCCAACTTAGAGGGGGCAGACAGGGCCAGATCCTCTGAGGTGTGTGTGTGTTTGTGTTTCTGTGTCTGTTCACGCCGTGTATTTGTGCATATGTATGCCAGTTGTGTTGATGTATCCGTTCTCTACAGCTTTGCCGTAGAGGTCAACGAACAAGTACAAGTCTCCTCTGTGCTCACTTGCAGCTACATGAACACACATCCTCTGCCTCGCTTTCTCTTTTACTGTCTCTCTTTCTAACCCTTCCCCATCAAACAGCCATCAGAGCAACATATGTCAAACCTGGAGGGAGTTGCGCGGCGTACAGTGTGTCCCTTTGCACTCGAGTAAACTAGGTGAAGCTCAGAGTAAAAGGAAAATGCCCTACAGATTTAGAAAAGCCTCAGAAACGAAGATTGAATGTGTAAATGTTGCTCTACAGCGTGTGTCCAGAGTATCAACACGTCAAGGGTGCAATAACATTGCGTCAAACACAGAGACGTCTGATCCCCTAGAGGGAGCTCTATTCTGAGGGAAGAGACAGGCAAGGAAATGCATGCATAATATTAAGAAGGTGTGTGTGAATGTGTGTGAATATGAATGTGTGTTTGCATGCATAAGCAGAAATGGAAATTTCTCTTTTTCTCTGTCTCTCTCTCTTTCTCTCTCTTGCCCTCCTGACTTGAGCAGGTAATATTCCTCAGTGGTTTCAAAGGGCAAAAAAAGAGCCCATTCCCAGATATCCCAAATTCCCAGCTCTATGATTCCCCTCATTATAGATGGGAACGCCAAAGCCTTGTCCAAGTGCTCCCAGGTTTGCTCTTAATTAACCACTGCCTCTCCCAGGCGCCCCTAAATGGAGACGGGGCTCTCACTTTTCCCTCTATCCATCCACCTTTCTTTTTCTCCTTTCCTCTGGGCTTCTCTGCTCTCCAGAGATCCAAAGCACTGATCTCTTCAAACAGGTTCAATCACTTAGAATCCGTGTAGCTGCTGAGGTAGACTTAACAGCCATTTGGCTTAGTGTGTTTGGAATATAAATTACTGTTTTTAATACTATGGTCAGACATGTGCACTATAGGCTATACTATATATAGGATTTATGTAATTTTCTCTCACATATACTGACACAGAATTTTGTAGTAGGACCATTTAGGTCACATTCTGACTTTTCATCATCATTGTTTATTCATAAAATGAAGCTGTTTGTAGTCTTAGATTTGTTGTAGATTTCTATTGGAATTTACTGGATTTTTTTTTTTAATTAAGTTTTTTGGCTCTATTACCATAGATCAGTTAGATGTAACCTCACGAGGCATACATTTGATGTTGCTGACCATGCTCCAGACATAAAAAAGGCTCATCATGCACATCAGAACTACTCAATATGACTAAGTTACAAAGGGTTGTATGCATTACAGACTGTATATTAATAATCAATGTAACATCACCCATTGGTTCCTGGACTGTTGTTTTGAATCCTTGAGTTTGGCATTTTGACTGCAGCCATGTTGCTGTTTTGCATCCAGAAGTGACCATATTTAAGAGGGTGGAGTTAGCAAGGAGGATGCCAGCTTTCTATCCTGGTTTGCAAGGTGTGTTTGTAATTCAAAATGAACAGCTGACTTACAATGTATTTTAGTACAACCATATGCTGAACACGACATTTTAGGTGACCAAAATGTTACAATTAACTTGTATAAACTGAAAATGAACTGTGCAAAAGTCTGAGAAGAACCATGTCTTGTGGTAGTGACTTGTCAATGACATGGGTATCCACGCTCTAAAGTATACCCTGATTTATCATCTACTTTATTCTAAATGGAACCATCATTTACAAAATGAACATCATGTTGCGTTGAAGAAGACTTGAAACTAACAATTGAGGCCATAAACTCATTATGAGAATATTTACTGAGGTGATAAGTAGGGTCATTAGACTTCTATACAATCAGACTTCTTTTTGCAGCCAGTGGAGTCATTAGGGATAATGCAGGTTTAAGGTGCTTCTTCATTGGCTTCACTTTTCAGCTCTGGAAGTTGCTGCTTGGTGTGCAAATTCAGGTGCATTGCCAAGACGGCCAAACAGTATAAAGAAAAGAGTGCCTGCACAATGAACAGATGCTCCCAAAATAGGTTTGAGTCCGGCAGGAATGTCTTTCTTACCTGGAACGAGTGAATAGGACTGTGGACCTGACACACTGGCTCCTAACTCCGCCCCTGTACCAGGATTAGCCAAACTGTTCTTCATCTCGTCCAGTCCACCAGCTAGTGAGGCCATGGCCGAATAATCTGACGTCTGCACAGAGACAGGAAGTGGAGAAAGAATAGAACAGAACAAAAAGAAGGAAAAAAAATCATGTTTTCTGTTAGATACAACATGAATATACCGTAGGGCTGTGATCAATCTGTTTGTTATATCCTGCTACATTTCTTACATGTTGCCCCTTCCTCATAACAAAGAAGCTTTAGAATGAAAACACACACACACACACACACACACACACACACACACACCTCTACAGTTGAGAGTTTATTGATCTGTTTACAAAGACAGGGATTTACTGTACAACCAAGTCCAACAGTCTATAACCACAGGATCAGCTCGCTCTTTCTCTTCATCTCTCTCACAGACACACGCACACACAAACACATCCAGGCAGCACACACATTGTACTCACACACAGTGGCATCACATAGACCATGGCTAACACAAAGCCTCTTGTCTCCCCAGATACCAACAACAATAAGAACTGTGATCATCTCAACACACGTACGCACAGTCTCCCAGTGCACTTAATACTTACACACACACACACACACACACACACACACACACACACACATAGAGAGAGGGGAGACTGAAGTGACAAACCAATATCTTGTTGTTGTCTAGCTGTACAGTTTTTATTCTGGGTAAAAAACATCCTGAGAATCTTCTAATAAAGAAAAACCGTAAAGTTAGAATGCAAATTTAAAAGATAAAAAAATAATATAACATTAACTTACATGTTATGCATATTTTGGTGACTTTCATTCTCTTACTATCTAACGAAGCATGGATGCAAAAAAAAGTAGTAATCTGATGATAATCCAAATGTTTATTTTTAATAGATATATCTATTGTCTAAAATATAAACTGTGACAGTATTTTCAAGCGGCCTCTATAACGACCTGGTTAAGCATTCTCTCTCACTCTCCCAAAATGCTGACAGATAGACAGATAATGGTGACTGTACTGTCACCTGTGTCTGACCCCAACACCGAGCCATGACCCATCCATCCTTATCTGTCTGCCAAACCAGTGTGTGTGTGTGTGCGTCCGTCTGTGTGTGTGTGTGTCTGTGGTGATTTAGAGTGATGGTATTGACACTGATGACCAACTATATATAGATTAACCACCGATTCTCAGGGCTGCTACGCTCGTGATGGGCAAATGACCTGCCTCCTGACTCTGTGTGTGTGTGTGTGTGTGTGTGTGTGTCTGTGTATTTTTCTGCCTTTGTATAGCTGTGCATGCAAAAATGTAAGAAATGTAATAATGTTATATGCACAAATATAGTAACGGAGAGGTGAGAAAAACACCAAACAAAGCTCGGAATAGCAGCAACTCAGGTAGACTGGCACACAGCAAGATGTTTTACGCGGACCCATTTCGGGACTCCCTCTAGACTTGATGTTTCATGCACATGGGCTTGGTTATGCAGGACGCATCACACACTAAAAATCCTGAATTATTTTGATGGAAATGAGAAGTTGGATTGAGTGGCAATGATCTTGGAAATGTATGCAAACTGGACTGAATATTACAGACATACTATATGTGATTAGTTTATTTGATGCATGTCATGTATAAAGGCATACAGATTATATGATTTATGTTTTCCTAAATCATTTGAATTTGGCTTTATAAACCTGCACACTGATATCAGGTTATGACTTACTTTGTGCACAAACTGAGCAGATAAAATGTCTGTTTTCTGCATGTAATGGATCCCCTCCTCTTTTTTCCGTGTGTTACTGCAAACTTTAGTGGGTGTGTGTCTGCATGTGTGTGTGTGTGTGTGTGTGTGTGTGTGTGTGTGTACACTAATGACAGCAATCAGAATTTCCTTTAGGTGACGAGGTTAGAGGTTTGCACTGACCCTTTTAATACCTCTGCATCTGTGTGTGTATGTGTGAGTGGAGGTGTAAGTGTAGGCGTGTGTTTGTGCTCACTGACCTCTTAAACACCCCTGTGCTCGTCAACACACAACACAACCACTGGACTGTGACCTGCCAAATAAGAGCTTACCCAGTACACTACACTCTCTCTCTCTCTCTCTCTCTCTCTCTCTCTCTCTCTCTCTCTCTCTTTACACTTCAGACACATTTTTAAACCGTCTTTTCATTCTTAACGCCCTTCTCTCCCCCCTCACACATCACATCTGTAGTTTTTTTTTCTTTACCCCAATCATACATGCTATCTCTGCGCCCCCTCCTCCCTCTCTTGGCCGCTCTCTGTCTTATTATAATGGTGTCTAATGTGTCCATGTATCCATGTAGATGGGGGCCAGGCAGCAGCAGCAGCACAGAAGAAGGGGTCTGCTGTGGTAATTGGCCATGATGAAGTTTGGCCAGTGGGGTGACAGGCCCGCTAAGGAAGATGGATCATTCTCATTCGGCCCCGTAAATGTTGTCAATTCCACCGCTCATACAGGGCCATCAGCCCTCATCAAAGAGGAGGGACGCAGCTGCAGAGGGGCTGGGGTTTGAGGGGGGGTGGTGGTGGTGGTGGTGGTGGTGTGGTATGGGGCAGGATGGAGGGTTAAAAGAAAAGGTGGCAGGGGGAGCTGGACGTGGGGCAGGAAGTCATAGGCAGGAAGAAGGATGAGAGGATATTGGTGGGATAGATATGATGCAGAGAAATGGATGCATGTAAGACATGAGGAAAGATTGGAGCTGTTGAAAAATGAATGCATTAGAGAAAATAATGTGGAGTAAAGGAAAGAAAGCTTGTTTTCTTTTTGTCTGACCAGCATTAGCTCTGCATAAAAAAATGCAGCTGTTTCATTCATTTTAATGACTGTGTTTTTATGCAGTGGTCCAGTAATTAAAGTTGAACCTGGCTAAACTTTTTTTTCCTGCAACATAATGCAACATTATCCCACAAAGTGACAAGCAAGCACACAAATCATGTTGCATTACTTTGTACTCTTTATCTCATGAACATTGGGAAAATTCCAGAGTTGTAAACTCCATCCCAACAGTATTATAAACCGCTGTGCAGTGTTTTGGCATTCGATAAGCCTTCACATGCCCCTTGTGTAATTTTATTAATTAACGCAGTACTGTTTTTGGTCTAAACACCAGCTTTGGTGTTTGGTTTGATAAGACAACGAATATCAGTTGTAATAATTTCCTTGTTACTGTAATGAGTAGATTAGCTACTGTTGTTTGATATCAGTTCTGTACAGAGCATTGGTTTCTTTCTCTAGTGGAACACTGGAATATCTATAAAATACTTTTTAAACATTAAATTAATTGGGCGTCCCGGTGGCTCACTGGTAGATCACATACCACTAAGGCTGTGTCCTTGTTGCAGCAGACCCGGGTTCTAATCCGGCCCGGGGTCCCTTTGCTGCACATCTCCCCCTCACTATCTGGTAAAGCATGAACAATGCAGCAAAAAAGCCCAAAACAAGCTGTCCAAATACAACAAAATTTCAAATGAAGCAAAAACCACTTCAACTGTCTAGAGATGACTGAAATGTAAATTAAAATGAGTTGTGCCTTTCTTGTTATATTATTTTTTCATGCGTAGTCACATTCACACTCATAGCGTGTGCACTTATAATGTTTTACGAAAGAGTGGAGAGTAATGTTTTCTGGTGGTATGTGGTGTAAAATGTTGGGAACCACTGGTATAGAGGCCAAGAATGATTGATTTGTATTGTTTTGTAAGTTCCAGACACGCATTTGCAAAATGAACACATTTAAAAAAAAAAAAAAAATTTACACTGTGTCGAACTGCTAGTCTGTGTTTTGTTCTAATATTTACTATGTATAAATACAACTCAATAAGAACATATAAGAAGTAACATCCTAATGATGGAATGGAAAATAAATACTTCAATATTACAGTATGTGGCTGCTGCTATTGTTTCCTCTCACTCACTCCCTCACTTTCACACAAGCAGGTTGGATTACTGACTCAGATCTGGGAAGGTAATGGTTAGGTCCAAATTTCACATCAATAACAGATGAGCCCTAATCGGCCCTCTGACACACACACACACACACACACACACACACACATATGCACACAGACACAGACTGGCCCTGTTGGCTTGCATCATTTGCATAATAGTATTTCCCTTTTTCTCCATTCCCCAAATAGCTCCCGATTTCTCTCCCTCCCTCTCGCTCCCCCCCTTTCCATCTCTCCACATTGTCTTGTGTACTCCTGATGGAAAAAGGCTTGACTATAAACAAATACAATTCCCTCAGAGGCCCACAAACTGAGACAGGGATTGTGGGGAAGGAATTCATCTGGCATCTGAAGCGTGGCAGCAGTGGGGAGGATGTTCATTTCCTGACGAGCCAGATAGACCTCAACTCTGGGGAGAGACTGTAAAAGTTCATAAAACTTGGAATGACAAATTGGGCTAACCTTTTTAATTTATGGATGATTTCTTGGATTTCAATTATATTTAGATTATTGTGTTTGTGGTTATTGACAGTTTTGTTCCAGAGAACAGAGTTGTCATTACACTGGAAAGTGATTTTTCTATTTTTTTAAATTTGTATTGCTGTCAACCAAATCCAACGATGAATTGATCCTACTCATAAGTCATGTCTCTAAAGCCAAAATACAAATACAAACTCAATGGAAAGACAAGCATGGGAAGGATTCAATGCTAAATTCTTTGTGCCATAGTCCTCCATTTTTATACAAAAATACTAAGACACATCAAAAAGGCACAGTATTAGACTGGGGGACATGATGCAATGATGAACATATTGGGCCCTATCTTACACTCATGCCCAGCACCTATGTTCTGTAATAGCACATGTACTTGCGCCCATCTGTGCACCCATGGATGGAAGAAGGGCAGCTATAAGTGTCCCTTAGTCTGTCAGCCTCTTTTGACCAGTTTTACCCTCTCCATCCTTCATAAAAGATCACCTTTGACCACACTGCTTCTTGTTAAGCTTTTTGGCAGGAGAATATGACAAGGATTTCTCTTTTTCCTTCTCTGTCCCAGTGTAGACAGACTGGTTGGTGCTGGGGTGGGCATTTGGACCCGGGGCAGCTTGGATGGGTGGGGGGTTCTCCATCAGCCCTGCTGATTTATCACCTGGGTAATAGGAAGTGATTGAAGGGAAATTCAAATGAACTCTCTCTGACAGGCACACATGCAGACACACATACGAGCACGCACACACAAATTAATAGTGGGGCTTAATAGACTACAGGGAGAGGGGGAACAAGAGCCGGAGAGGGAGATGAGATAAAAGGATGGCTTGTTAGGGAGGAAAGATAAAGAAAAGGTCTGAGACAAACAACAGGATAGAAGAAAAACTACTGGTGACAGATAAAATAAGATTTGCTTGTGAGGAACGTGAGCAATTTTACTTTTTATTATCTATTCAAGTGGGGTGAAGAAATAATGAATGAGGCTCGTGTTTCAGCGCAAGAAAGCTAAAAGATAATGAGGAGGTTGAAATAACCGCTGAAATTACACTATATTAGTATACCATTATAATATACCTTGGTACCTGAAACTGAGCCACTTGCACCTCTCTTACTGGGCTTGTGCTCCATCCCTTTCACACACACACACACACACACACACACACACACACACACACACTAACTCACGCTCACGTCAAAGGCACCCTCACATGCACCATTATCAACAGCAGGACCCAGTGTATATCAAGCATCTTTTAGGAATGTCAGTCACAACACAGCATGACCCTCCTTGACCATAACCCCCTCACACACACACACACACACACACACACGCCACAGAGGCTGAGCTGTAGCTGTCAGTGTGTGTCAGTGTTAAGCGTATGACTGTCAATCATTCCCTCTGGGAAATGCAGGCTAGAAAAAAGTGGGGGTGGTCGACGAGACAGGATGAGAGGAGGACGCGGAGGTAGAGGGACAGATAGCAATGTAGATTTGTGTGTGTGTGTGTGAGAGAGAGAGAGAGAAAGAGAGAGAGTATGTGTGTGTGTGTGTGTGCACCTCTTTGTAATCACAATACAGCGTCCGTAAAGCCAGTTTGACCCCCGGGGCGACCCACAGTTTAAAGCCCCCTATGCCCGACCCCAGTGGCTTGACCGGGCTCAGATAGGATACTGACCTATGAATCATGGGTATTATAGTCTTGAGTCGTAGTCTATAGAGCTACTAGAGCCAATCCCTGTCGACCTCTCGCCCTGTGCCACTCCACTCCCCATGTCGGTCAGAGGGAAGTGAATGGGCTAAAAAGCGAAACTCTGCCCTCGAGGTCTAAGGCTGTAGCCTACATGTGACTCCATATACTTCCACTCCTCTAGTGCGTTTGTCCTCTTGCCCTTGACATTGACTGAATAAATAAACATGAAGTAGGGATATCTTTAAAGGCTGTAGCAACAAAAGTGTCAATTTAAGTTGTTGGCAAAATATTTCCTTAATTTTGACCGGAGGGCTGCAAGTTAGAGGACATCTGAGGAAAGGTAGAGAGAATACAAATACTAGCTTGTTGTTGTTTTGTTATTCAGCGTACTACTTACACCTGTCTATTCCATTCAGATTTACATTAACTAAACTGCTGAGAAAGGGCGGGAGGTCAATTTAGATGCAACATTAAGACAAACTCCTGTTTTCTTTCTCTCACATGCAAACAACACACACATATGCAACACATTCCCAGGATGCATCAGCATGCAGACAGCTCCTTCACCGTCCCCAGAGCAGCAGGAAGTGAGGTCATAATGAGAGTTGGGTCAATATGCTCATTAACCCCTGCAGTGTATCTGGATTATAGGAACATCAATAGGCCTGACTGGGTCTCTGTTACAGCCATCACAATGTCTATCAGACCGCAGAGGCTCACAGCAGACTGTCAGACTGACAGAGAAACACGACTTGATGCTGACAGTTTCAAATCACTCAGTGAAAACGCATAATAGAAAAAAAAATACTACAATGACTGCAATGATTCTGCATTGTTTTGGAGATATAATTAGGAATATTTAAATTGGATTTTCATTATGCAATCTCACTGATTTCTTCAAGATTGACATGGCATGGCAAGGCATAGCAGGCAGGACAGGCTGTTGGCTAAAAGCAAAGACAAGCATTTCATCTAGCACTGAAGATGAAGGATACAACACCAAACACTACAGTTTGTCAACATTTGTTGTGTGTCTGTGGTGTCTGTAATCCCTGTGGCACACTAGAGGCTTCCATATTCTTTTCTTCTTTCTTGTTTTTTTGCTGCAAATCAGCACACAAACAACTTGAATCTCAAGCATCTTGCCTCCATCCAGTTTTGGAGAAAAATCCCTTTACACATGGTTTTGCAACTCTTCCCACATCAGTTTTTGCCTGTTTTTTGGTGACTAAACTTGGTTTGGAAACCAAACAGACCTGTTGGGATTCCTCCTAGTGAAATGTCTTTTAATGCATGACCCCGATGACTTGTGCACTGTGCACTCCAAAACAACCTTAAAATACCCCATTATGCTTTATAATGTGACCAGTACAGCAATCTGACGGTTTTGAAAGTCGTTAGTGCTGTTATTAAACCCAAAACTGGGAGTTTGGTGCACAGCTAAAAGCAATCCTTACAAGATAAAAATGAGTGACAGGAAAGGCAGCACTGTGTGTGGTCTTATTCATCGGTTTTTAATGTAAAGTTTTCTTCTGCTTTAGTTTCACTTTCCGTTAGAGCTCCCTACAGTCTTTGTTGACCCTCAACCTGTTCCCAAACTCAGCCTCAGCCCAAAGCCTGCATGGTGCCACGCCCTTACCTTGCCAGAGTCAGGGCTCACATAGAGGTCAGAGCTGGATTGGATTGGACAGGGTCTGTCAAACAGGCGGTCCAATACCTCGATCTGCTGCGGCGAGAACAGCTCCCCTCTCATCTGCTTCCTGAGGAAGTCCCGCCCACTGTGGCTGTGCCCGTTGGCCAGCGGCGACTCCTGCAAACCTACAGCGAGAAAGAAAGGAGTGAGGTTAGAGGGGTTGTAAATGTGGGACATTTAATGGAGGAATGAGAGAGTGAAAGGAGAAAGAGAAGAGGTTTTAAGAGGGTTTTTGAGTCTGGTGTGTATAACAGACGATTGAGATGATGATAGAGAAATGAAGGGAGGTGTGGGTTGATAAAATAAATCACTGAAGCAGATGTGGTGAGAGAAGTTTGAGCAAAGTATGAACTCAAATGAACCCCAGTGAGCTGATTTAGGACTGAGTGACTTCATAGATTGTGGAGACTCAGAGAAAATGCTATACAAATGCAATCCATTACCAAGCATACGCTGTCTCTCATTCTTGATCTCTCAAAAGTACACTCTCGCCTCACATATATACACACTTCTCCGTGCTTCTTGTCGTATCCCCCATACACACACCCACAGACACACAAATATATATTGCTGTGGTATCAGTATTAGACTGTGAGCTCTCGTATCCTGCAGTTATTGCAAGGCTGAGGGACTGAACGAGACAATTATAAGAACTCTGAAGAGTCGCGGCCCACAAATGATTAGAAAAGAGAGAACCAGAGAAAAAGATAAAGAGAAAAAGGGGATGAGGGTGAAAATCCCCCGCTATAGAGCCAATTCATCGCTCCAAACCGCTCCTGAGAGCCTATTTTAGTCCTGGGGGTCACTGTGTGTGTGTGTGTGTGTGTGTGTGTGTGTGTGTGTGTCTGTGTATGTGTGTGTGAGTGTGTGTCCGGTAGCAAGGAGAGTGATATGACGGACAGGTGGAGAGGGGGAAGGGGCTTCAAATATATATTTTTTTCCATTTGGACAGAGAATACAGATCCATTTGCGGCAGTCTGTGATCCTGAAGAAAAGACAAAGAGTAATAAAGAAAGAAAGAAGGAAGTGAACAAACTAGAGTTGTGGGGAATTATGCCACATTCGACAATAAAGGATAATTCTGGTTTATTACTACCTTTCTTTAGCTCTAAGTGTACTCCACCAGTTCAGCACTGGACCATGGATGATGGACAGTTTTTGCAGAACATTCTGACATCACAGTGAAGTTGACCTTTGACCTTTTGGATATGTAATGTCATCAAGTTATAATTGTTGTTTTAAGCCATTTGTGTGAAATTTTATCATAATTAGCGTACTGATTCTTGTTTCATAGCCACAGCGACCTTTGAACTTTGACCAACAAAATCTCATCGGTTCATCCATAAGTCCAGGTGGATGTTTGTGCCAAATATAAACAAATTCCCTTAAGGTGTTCCTGAAATATCACTTTGACAAGAATGGGATGGAGGTTCAGATGGACTCTTGGTTGTCTCTGCCTTTTGCAGACGATGTGGTTCTGTTGGCGTCATCTGCCCGTGACCTCCAGTGTGGAGTTGGGCAGTTTACAACCAAGTGTAAATCGGTCAGGATGAGAGTCTGACTGAGGCCATGGTTCTCTGCTGGAAAACGTGTGGATTGCTTCCTTTGGGTTGGGAGTGAATTACTTCCTGAGCAAAGGTATGCAGGTATCTTCAGGTTTTCTCAGGGTAAAATGGAGTGTGGGATGGACAGGCGGTTTGGTTTGGCATCATCATTTTAGTGAAGGAGGTGGTGAGCCAGAAGGCAACGCTCAAGATTTTCCAGTCCATCTACTCTCCAACCCTCATCTATGGTCATCAGCTTTGCGTAGTGACCAAAGGAAAGAGATTGTGGATACAACGGCCAAAATTAGCTTCCTCTGTAGGATGGCTGGGCTCCTCCCTCACATCGATAAGAGCCAGTTGAGGTAGTCCGGGCATCTGATCGGGAGGCCTTCTGGGTGCCTCCTGTTGGAGCTTTTCCTGGCATGTCCAGCTGGTTAGAGGCACCAAGGTAGACCTAGAACACACTTGAGAAATGATATATCTCATCTGGCCTGGGAACGCCTCCGGGTCCCCCAGGAAGAGGTTGAAAACGTTGCTGGGGAGAGGGATATCTGGAATACCTTGCTTAGCCAGCTGCCAGCTGCCCCCTGCCCCGGATAAGTGGATGGATGGTAGATTAGCATAAATAACCACATACTAATCTACAATTCTCCAGCTGTATGATACTACTTATAGTTGTTGCAATCTGTATTTCCCCAGTTTGTGTGGTAACCCCTCAGAGTTGGTGTATGTATGATAAATCTAGCCCTGGCACAAGAGGAGTGTTTCTCAGTTTACCTCAAAGACTCCAAGTAAACCTCAAATCACGAGACGGTATCTAGGTGCCTACACACTCACACTGTGCTGCATAACTCACAAAACCTCGCCACACCTTTTCAGTACACAAAACCTCTTTCACCTACTCTCTCACAAACACTCTGCTTGATCATAATCTCTCTTTCTCAACTATAGTCACACATACACACACACACTCATATACAGATGCTGGGAGCAGACTTAGTGTATGGTCCAGGTCTCCGGTGACAGACCAATCAGGGGGGAGATAAAGCCGGTATGATGCTTTAGCCTGGTAACCCACGGCGACCCATTTAATCCCACCGGCCAGTCCCCATGATGGAATTCAATTGATCAATCATGTAGCTCTGATGGCACCATTTCAGCCAGCTTATTGCTTTTCTGCTTTCTCTCTGTCGCACACAAACACACACACAGACACAGACACACACACACACACACACACACACCTGAATACACCTGAAAGACTGACCCCAGCCTGTCACAACAGAGCACCCACAAAGGACACGGAGGGAACGAAGGAGACGACTGTAATCAAGCAGTAAGAACAAAGCTTTTACTTATGATAATCAATATTGTCCATTCATCTGTATGAGTGTGTGTATGCTTGTGAGTGTTTGTGTGTGTGTTATGTGGATGTGGGTGTTGGTGGGTAGCTTGATATCCGGCTGGTCTCATTGTATCCATGGATGGGTAAAGAAACTCATTGCCGTGACGGGTTAAATCCTATTCACTGTTGGATGCACACACACACACACACACACACACACACACACACACACACAGCTGCCTCTATCTCTGTGAGTCAGTCTCAGGGAAGCGCTTCTCTTCCCTCTTTTTCAGAGCAGAACAAAACAAACAATGAGCCCTTATTGTTCTCTCTTCTCTGCCTTTTTCCTCTCTCTTCCGCCTTCTCTGTCTCCCTCTTTTGCTCACTCTCTCTCTTACTCTCTCTACGTCTTGGTTCTGCCTCTCTCCATCCTAACTCGCCCTGCCATTGCCATTTTTTTGACTACCCAGGAACAGTTGAATTATTAAATCCAAATACCTTTGAGGGTTACATGGTTTGTCACCTGTGTGTTTCAGAGCATGTGTTGTGTGTAGTCTGCAGGGGGTAAGACACCACCAGTGTGCATCTTTTTGCACTTGACATAGATTATCATACTGATAGGACAAGGGTCGTAAGTCTGACCTCACAGCCCCAGCCTGTGCATGTGTGTGTTTGTGTGCCTCGTCTAAACTCCAGAGATCAAAGTTTTGGGGGGCGGGAGGCGCTGAGAGGAACTCAGGGTGAAGGGCGGAGCTCCCCTCCCTCTTCTCCTCTGTCCTCCATCCTTTGCTTACTCCCAGCGTCTTTTATCTGGTAAGCTGCTGCATGTCACAGTGGATGCACAAGGGGGTGAGAGGTCATCCTGGCATTCTGGGTAAATATTTCTCCTTCATGCAGAGAAAGACTCAACTACATGTACGTAAGAGATTTTACTTCAAACATAGTGAGAATGCTTTTCACTTGAGGAAAGAAACAAACCCAATCTTAGCAGGCCCACCTGTACTGAACTCTGTATCCACACACACACACACACACACACACACACACAGCTCCTGTGTGTAAGAGAATAGGTTAAGATACAATAGTCCCCTTTTGGCCCCACAAGTCAAGTTCTTCCATTCACTCCCATTCATCTACATTTTGCCCCCGGTCGCCCCCCACTTCCCCTCGCTTTGGCTGGGGGCACAGGTCACCACAGGGCTTTACCCCCACACACTCCTCCTGCCGACACACACACACACACACACATAGAAAAACACATGCCATGATCTCGCCTTCCTGTGTTCCCATCACTTGCACAGCAGCCATATGTTGTTAGTTACAGCAGAAATAAAAGGTTTCCTGCACTCATGTTCAGATATGAAACATGGTCATGATCATTTTTATCAATTTTGTAATATCACAATAAAAAAAAATCTCGAAAACTTGCTCAAGGATAACCAGGAGCTTGACAAAAAAAACATATTATTCACCTAAATGGATCAGCCAGTATTTACGCCCCTTTGAGTCCACTGATGCTGCCTTCAAATGCTGTCGTTTTTTCATTCCATATGAACGCAACCCAGTTGTGGCATTCATGACCCTGCTGTCGCTTTCATAAATGATGAGAGGCCATGGAAGTTTTTTTTTGATTCTTTGTTTGAAATTCCACTATAATTACCAGATTTTTCTTTGTAATTTTATAAAAGGTGTGAGAAAAATGTTGATATCTTTACCTCTGTCCTTATGTCTTTGCATTTCCTGCATTAGATTTTTGACTTGCTTCCTCACTTAATTGTTAGCCTCTGTGGCTTCTGGAGGCCATCAGTGTTGCCATCAGCTAGCAGTGGCGTTCTCATGATTTAACTACTTAAACTGCAAGCATATTGTGTATAAGACTTCCAATGTGGTAGCCACGAGCTCACAAGTTCCATTTGACGGCAGCATGAATTTCAGTTGGGTGGTCGCCTCTAAATAGACTTTTTTCAAAGCAGAAATCTTCAATTCAATTCAATTCAATTTTATTGATCACATACTCAATTATACAGGTATAACCAGTAGTGAAATGCTTAGGTACCTGCGCACTTATCACTCATGATAGCAAGAAACACAGATTAATCAGTTTAATTCAACTATCCAAAAAAGCCATAAACAAGTAAACCTTTATGCATTACAACAGGGTCGTAGAACAGAAACAACTGAACAGGATTCAGCCATTGTTAACATAATTAGTTGCACCTGTGCCTTTCCTGCTTCAGTACTGCAGGTCAGAATGTCTGCTGTGAAAAAAAGTCTATAAGAGAAGCATTGTGTTTGTTTCCCCAAAAGAAATTCAGGAAAATAATGAAAAAAGCAATAGAATGACCTTGGTAGTTGATAGTCTTTTACATATATCAACCAGTGGACTGACAAAAGGGTTGCATGCAAAAACATGCTAGTCCATAAGAAAAATAAGATCAGGACATAAAATGTTGCATCATTTTGCATCAAACAAACACATTGTTTTCTCCTTTTTCATCAGTGTGTTTAATGTATTTCTTCACACATGAAAAGCCGAGGTTTGAACCCTGTCTGATGCACCGGCCATGAAACATAATAACTGTCTAATTTCTACATATGTAACACATTCACCTGTACTGAGAGATAGATATAATGACACCGTGAGAAGGCTGTTTGACTGTTGGCCTCGTGTCTGACTGACTTGTGTATGTTTATGTCCTTTTCCTTCTGTGTACAAATGTTCGTACCGACAAGCATATGGGTGTGAGTGTGTGTGAGAAGATGCATTATTGTGTATTTGTGTATGTGTTTGTCTGTCCATGTCAGTGCATGCTGTTCCCCCCTGTCGCCCCTTGCTGTGTGTGTGTGTCATTATCCAGCGGGGGCTGCTCTAATGGAAGCTGTGATTAGCAATGCTGTTAATTAGACCACAGAGCCAACCGCGCAGACCTCTGCCACAGAAACACTGCAGATAAAACACACAGGCAAAACGTGACGCCGGGCGACACAATGCTTTCTGGATGCTTCAGTGAAGTGATACAATATTTTCGATATGAAATGTGAAACACAGCGTCCAGTCATAATAAAATCAGAGACAGACCACACATGTAGCACATGGTGTAGCACGTCATGCATGGAACAAAGTGAAACAATAATGCTGCTAATTAGATACCAGAGCTTCGACTTCGACTACAGATTCAACCACAGAGTCTTTGCCACAGACATCAGAGCACACATAATATTGTGGCATACATTTATGTTCCAAAAAAGTAGGTACGCAGTGTAATATATAAATAAAAACTGAATTAATGTTAAAAGTTAATATATTTTATTTTTTTAAAGTTTCCGAGTTTGTGCATTAGATTTCTTGTCTTTGTAATTTATTCAAATGGGTATAAGTGGAACCCTGATACATGTTGAATTGTTATAAAGCCAACAAGTCATCTAATATGACCACATACACATACATCATTTGTTCCTATCCTCTAATACGACACACAGTAGCGTTTCCGAGAGATCAAGATATCCTCTTACATAAATATAATCATTGCAGTCAACAAAACTACTATTTGTTATGTTAAGGAATCATGGATCGGATGAAAATAAGTATGTTTGTTATATAACTAACTATGTAAATTAGACTATATTCGCAGGTTAAGTATGTTCATCAGTTAACATACATATATAACATCTATAACACATATATAACTTATATATGTTATAATAACATAACACAATGATTTTTGGTTTCACTTGCGACCTGACTTCTTAATTTGCTTGTGTCTTAAATACCGTAGTCACTAAAAGTCACCACATAACAATAAGCATAAATATAAATTGTAATAAGCTGCTTGTACAAACAGCTTA
Source organism: Centropristis striata (assembly GCF_030273125.1). Lineage (NCBI taxonomy): Eukaryota > Metazoa > Chordata > Actinopteri > Perciformes > Serranidae > Centropristis > Centropristis striata. Next base: position 31,200,800 of record NC_081517.1, on the reverse strand, counting down.
GGGGGTCAATTTTGGGAGTGGAGAATATAAGTAATAACACAATAATAACTTACTCCTGGTAAGCCATATGAGTGAACCAGCAGTCACAACACCGGGGCCACGGACCAAGATCACCTACGATTAATGTTAATTTACGCCATCCTATAAAAAGTCAAAGTGTCTGCTGTGAAAAGCCAAATCGTAGATCAGTATGACACATGGTATTCTGTGAAGTGCTTTGTAGCCACTATAGTCAAGTTTCCATCCAAATGTAGTGCACATTTTTTTAATGAATATCCAAAAAAACTGCAAAAGAAGTAGAATCGCATTGAGATAAACTGTTAATGGCACTAATTGTCATTAAACTATTACAGGTGCAACAACAAGATATGATTTAATTAAAAGAGAGCCAGTCAAATTATGTGAAACAAAGAAAGAAATTGTGAAGGACATATGCAATTTTAGCTAATGTGTCAGTTTAAAGAAGGTTACAGTGTCCTTTGACCATTTTCATCCGTGGCAATTATTCGTCTCTTTAGTGGAGACAAAGAGCCAAAGAGTCAACTTTCCCACCTCAGACCAGAGTAAAATCTTTTTTTCTGATATGTCGAGTTTTTCTTCAATTTCTAGTGTTTTCCACTTCTTTTTCCTTCACATCACAAACTCACAATTGAGGCACACAAAACAAGGTAAACTTGTTTGATCTAGCAGACTATCAGCTACTGTTGTGTTGCGAAAGCAGAGGTCTCTAGAAGTGTGTGTGTGTGTGTGTGTGTGTGTGTGTGTGTGTGTGTGTGTGTGTGTGTGTGTGTGTGTGTGTGTGTGTGTGTGTGTGTGTGTGTGTGTGTGTGTGTGTGTGTGTGTGTGTGTGTGTGTGTGTGTGTGTGTGTGTGTGTGTGTGTGTGTGTGTGTGTCAGTCAGGTCTGAAGTCTTTTTTGCTCTGCTAATGGGTAAGTGGGCCGTATCCAAGCATTTCAGAACGCTCAAGGTGCACCTGGGATTCATCCTGGAACCTACTGGAATGTTCATCAGCAGTGGGAAAAGGACCCCATGCTGTATCTGTGTGTGTGTGTGTGTGTGTGTGTGTGTGTGTGTGTGTGTGTCCATGTGTGTGTCTGTGTGTATGTGTGTCCGTGTATTCGAGACAGAGTGCGAGAAATAGCCCCCAGTGGCGTTCTGTCACCCCCCCTCTCGCTCCGACATCTGGTCCTGTCTCATTTACCGTAGGAGACTGTCTGTGTGATGGCTTTTTAATGCCACTGACACTGCCACATACACACACACACTCACAAACAAGCACACATCTCTGCACACACATACACACATACATACAGTACTTGTGAGAACCCTCTTATGTGTCCACACACACAAGTGCACGCCTCCATTAGCATGCATACAACATTGATCTGGTATGACAGCGTATATGATCAATAGTGCATGCATAAACTGACTTCTCAGGTAGCCCTCCAGTGAAGCTCTGTTAGTAAACAAATAGGGGTTTCTCAATGAAGATGTTTGGTTTAGAACTCCCATACTGCACCTGCACACACACACTCACACACATCTGTCATTGATCCATCTGCGCTTCCCCTTGTTGGAAGGTAACGGAGGGGGTCCACATAGTTTATGTATCTTGTGTATTTGTATATGTGCACTTGAAAAACACCATTACCACCATAAAAACTATATGCATCAGATGAGGTAAACACACAGACACATATTCTTCTGCTTACCTTCGTCCCTCTTCCTCTTGCCCACGTCGGCAGCTGAGCTGATACCCAGAATGCCACTGATGGAGTACGAGGAGCCGGCTGAGTCGCTGGTCACTGCTGACACTTGTGTAGCCGCCACGGACGTTGCTGTAGACAGTGTAGACAGAGTGTAAATATGATTTTTTAAATATACCAGATGGTAATAAATAGTACTGCAGCCCCGACAAACAGGGGCAGCTGTTTAAGGGGAATTCATGTATATTATGTATAGAAAGGGGAAGAAAAACATGTGGCTGCTGCTAGTGTCAATCTCCTTGTTTTGGGATCATTCATAGTTGTGAAATGTAACTAAATACATTAATTCTTGTACTCTACTTAAGTATTTTATGCTTCTACTCTAGTACATCTCAGAGGCAATTATTGTGCTTTAACGTATTTTTAATGAGAAAAATGTGCTATTTAACAGCTTCTGAAGAAATGGTCTCATGGTATGACAAATTAAAATCATATTTGTACTGAGTGACACAAAAGCTCACAACAGTCCATTACTACTGCTGAAGCCATTTCCCACCTGCATTTATTGTCCTTTTTTTACTTCAAGAGCAAAACTTGATTCAGATATTTATGACACCCTAACAGGCAGAGAGATACAGAACAAAAACCTATGAGTAAAATCCTATTTTTCTCTCCCTAAACTCAACATAGATGCACTTTAATCCGCTAAAACTTTTACTCAGCCACACAGACCAAATAGAGGCTTGGGGGGGGAAAAAGCCCACAAAGAACAAGAGTCTGTCTGTGTTTTGCCCCTCGTTGTCTCTCCCTCTAATCTTCCCCCTGGAGGAGACAAGTTCCTCACTGGGCGACACAGCGACATACTTGTCACCGCTTCACTGACACACACACACACACACACACACACACACACACACACACACACACACACACACACACACACACACACACACACACACACACACATTCTGCAACCTCCTGACACACACACAAACACATGCACACATCGAAACATACAGTCACTCATTCCTTGGTCCCTTATCTGTGCCCCTGTAAGCGGACATGGGGTTGAGTGACAGTATGGTATCCCAGGAGGGACAGAAAGGTGTGGAGACAGACATCCTAATCCTCTCTCCCAGCAGACCCCCCAAACACAGAAAGACGAGACCGAAAAGGGAATAAAAAAAAGGAAACGATAAACCAGGGGATCACGGTCCCTTCCAGCCGTTACTCCTTCGCTAACGACAAGGAGAGTATAATGAATGCATATCCCTCCTTTTCCCATCACTTGATTTAGCACTTCAATTATCTGATTTTCCTTTCTCTTTCTTTTCACTCTTTTTTATCAGACGTAACGCTTTTATTCTGCAAATCCAAATGTTCAATTTTCCGCCTGGGAGTGGGACCCATTTATCTGTGTAATCTGTAAGCGTGCATGTGTGTGTGCGCATGTCTGTGGGTGCATCTAGGTGTGTATGCATGGGTGTGTGTGTGTGTGTGTCTGCTAAATGTGTGCAAAAGGCAGGAGTCAGGGAGCAGTGTGTGTGAAATTAATTTAGATTAATAGACAATGTGCGATTATGAAGATATGAGAGACACCGAAACACAATCCACTGCAGGGCAAAGTGAGGAAGAGAGAGAGAGAGAGCGGGTGAGAGAGAGGGGGGGGGGCTCTCATATTTATTTGTACTCTGAGATATTCATCGAGTTAAAGGAAATAATGTTTCAGTCATAGCTATAATAGATATATTACTTGTCTGTAACATGATTAGATAATACAAACGAACAAACCTTTTAATCGAAAATCTTAATTTCAATCATACAAATTCCAGAATTAAATGCAAGACTACCTGTTTTTTTGCTTATATACTCAAATGTCTGCAATGTAGTTTATGCTTGCAAAACAAAACATGGCCGAAATAACCCAAAAATTAGCAAATATTAGTTGTAGAGTCCTGTTTGTGATAATTTGGTTGAACACTTATCTTGCAAGACCGGTACAGTAGACCATAACTCATGATTACGAACCTGCTTGAGGCCTTTATTATGTGATCAACATAATCCTTATATTCCCAAAAACAAATGTGCAATCCATCAAATGAGCACAAATATACATAATATATGTGAGCCTTTGTATCCCCTACGAGGTGTCCTCGGGGCAGTTGCACAATTTGTCCGGTTAATAACCCAGCCGTGCTGTAAACTAGGTTTTTTAAACATATGGGAAATCATGATCTCTATTAGCAGACATTTCAACACTAATAATAACTCTTTTATGGTATTAAAGGGACACTTCACCCCAAAATCAAATACACATTCTTTCTCTTACCTGTACTGCTTATTTATCAATTGAGATTGTTTTAATTCGAGTTGCCGAGTGTTTGGCTGTATATCTGCCTTCTCTTGAATATAATGAAACTTCACGGTTCTTGGTTTTTGGTAGTCAAAGCGCCAAAAAATATATTTTTTAGTGTAGGAACTACTTTTTTATATAGTTCCTACATGAATGAACTCACAACAAGGTCTGTGGATTATCTCGAGCAGCCAGGTCATGATGAATGTAAAGAGGCATTTCTGTTGATTTTTCAGATAATATTATAAAATATTTTTTGATGGTTTAAGTATCACAAGTAAAGTCCCATCTTCCATATTATTGGAGAGAAGACAGACATCTCTACGGCCGATATCTCCAACACTCCAAAACAATCTAGATTGATAAGTCCTACTACAGATAGGAGAACAAAATATGTCTTTTTTTTTATTTTGGAGTGAGTTGTCCCATTAAGCTTGGAACCTGTGTTTCATTTTATCCTCCCTCTTTCTCTTTCTTTTCCCCTGCCAGCTCTCCACTTAAAACTCCAAAATAATGGTAAAATAAATTATTAACCCCACTATCATATAAACTTTGTGTTTACCTCAATTATAAATCTACATTTTAGATTCGAGAGTCAATATTTTATTGCCAAATCAACATGATCGACTTGAATTTGTCTTAGTAAGCTCACTTAAACAGGACAGAGACAAAATTAGTAAAACCATAGAGCACATAATAAGCATGAAGCAGAAAGGTAAAATCGATGCCCCTAAAAGAACCATAAAAGCCTAAAAGTTAAATAAAATCCAACACATAAGAACACAATAAGTAAAACTGAAGCAGCAACACCAAACGACCTGAAAGGGCTTCGGGTGCACATAAAAATAAATATTCTGCCCATTTGCACAATTATTTAACCTGCCAAGTGGCCTGCAGTGCTGTTTGTAGTGTTAAGGAAGCGGACATCTTTAGGATATGGAATTTAGATATTCTGATCTTTTGTGAGACGAAACAACATTAAAAAGGATGTCAGTAAATCTCTAAAGCCCTTCTTTTATAGTCCAGCCTGATAGATCTTAATGTTCTTAATAAGCAGAAAATGGATAGCAGGTACCTACAACCTCTCTCTATTTTGGGACATCTTGATTAAAGCATTCAAGCAAAGACATTTCGGTGGCACACAACATTTCTTTTCACTGTGAGTTCAGGTCCAGAATTTCAATACGTTTCGTTATTCCACATATAGGCTCCTGAGAGATTCGCACAAAAACGGCTCTGCTGTAAAATTTGCTTTGACAGTTGGAAACAGGATTTCTCGTGGCAGCAGACCTACCTAAGTTGTGAGCCGACACTGAGCCTGTTTGGCCGGGCGGCTGCTGAACCTTTGTCCGAATGATCCTGCAGGAGGAGAGAGGAGATATTAGTGTGTGTGAAGTGGTCGTTTGTGTGTGTGAGAGAGGATTCTGAGTGACAGAGAGAACATGACCATCGTGGGAGCTAAACTGTGTGTGTGTGTGTGTGTGTGTGTGTGTGTGTGTGTGTGTGTGTGTGTGTGTGTGTGTGTGTGTGTGTGTGTGTGTGTGTGTGTGTGTGTGTGTGTGTGTGTGTGTGTGTGTGTGTGTGTGTGTGTGTGTGTGTGTGTGTGTGTGTGTGTGAAGTGGCTGAGGCAGGCTGACATGGCAGAGGGGCCTCACACTTCCTGCTTGGCTGCTCATGCAAGTCTTTTCTTCCTCTTTCCTTTCCTTTCTTTTCCTTTCCTCCCCCTTTTTCCTCTCCTCTCATGTCCTCTCTTTTCCTTCCCTTTTCCCTTTCTTTCCTTTCCTTTGTTTCTGTCCTTACTCTTGCACACCTTCCTTCCCTTTTGTCTGCCTCTTTTGCTCTCTCTTTCTCTCTTATTTCACTATCCCTCCCTCTCTCTCTGCCTCTATGCTCAGGGGAAAGGGTTGTCATTGTACCATCGTGTTGAACCACTGAGCTGCAGCCACTTCATACATATGGAGACCGGGGCCCCTTTGCCATTCTCTCCTCCACTCGTGGAAACACACACACACACACACACATATAAAACACAGTATTATATTGCTCTGAGCTCCATACACTCCGTACCTGTTGCTATAAGTTGAAACACACACACAGATGACTCCGTACCTGTTGATGGAGCTGACACTGGGGACGCTGTCATTGTCACACACTCTCTCGGCCAGGAGCCTGTCCCGGATCTCCCAGGCAAACATGGTGGGGTTTTGGCGTTTGTAATCGGCGATCTTGTCGACCACTTTGGGAGTAGCAACCTTTGGTTTGGATCCCCCGATTACCCCGGGGCGGATACTGCCCGTTTCATAGTACCTGCCAGTCAAAGCACAGGAGATGAGAGCGTTGGTCGTGAGGGACAACACAAGAATAGAAGAAGAGTATTTAAACTCAAAATTAAATAGTATATTGCTTCCTGTCCCACATCGTCTTTAAACTGAAAAAAAAAAACATTTTAATGCAATTACAAGTAGCCTAAGATGATGAAAATGATGATGCTGATCAGTCTAATCAGGTTATAGTTTATACATTCATGACTGTGTCAGCTGATCAGTTGGTGCTCTTATTTTGACACTATTTCCCAGATGTGACCCATATTTAAGCCTGAACTCCTCCTTACATGGACTTGGATTTTGTTTCGAAACTAATTCGGAATACATTATCAACAGACAATATACGGCATAAAATATGTTTCACTCATTACATAATTAGGGATGCATTTTCTTTAGAAGGGAATGTCATTTTTAGGAGACGATGCTACTTATTGTCAACTAATTTGTTTGTGGTGCACAGCTCCGAGCCGGCTGCTTCCTACCGGAAATGTAAATCCTTAAAAATTGGTCACAAATGCATAGTTTCATTTGTTTTAAAGTTAAGTCCTTTCCTAGAACAGGTGTCATTTTTAGCAAGAATTATTAGAACAGGAGCAAGTAGTGCAGTTTTGCGGGGCTATTTCCAGCTTCAGAATTGATGCACTCGTGACACTTTGTACCGTGTGGCGATCTGGACATTGTTCCACTCACTCTAAACTCTGTCCTCTCCTCGCTCTTCAGTAGAGGAACAACTTTCCCGTTGGGGTCAGGACATTTCTCTCTCTGGCTTTAATTCAAAACTCTTCAAAAAACCCTTCACGTCTCTCTGGCCTGTCCCTCACCCTCCTCCTCATTTGCATCTGATCTTAAAAAATATGATCTTCCTGTCTTGTGTGGTATTGCTTGATGGATTGGTTGACAAAGTGAGGCTATTGAACATTTCCCCGTGTGAAAATGCATTCCTAAATTCAGGTGAAGCAAGTGTTTAGTCAAAACAAGTGGTTATCTTTCAAAGCTTTTTATGTATGAAATTTCTCTCTTTTTGTACAGTGTATTCTTCCACCACACTTCAGCGAGGGAACACTCTCTGGGGAAACGGAGAGAATCTTGCTCGTAGAGCAATCCTCGTATTAGCTTCTGTTAAAAATCAGTTCTCTCTCGTTCTCTGCAAAATCAGTGTGGTTTTGCAGAGAATGAGGACAGTGGATTTTATCACCCAGCTCTTATATTCACAAGGAGTCACCTCATAGCCAGTATGGACAGGAGAAATTACTATAGTGCCCAATAACTCTTTCAATGTGCATATGGGCATGAATGTGTATTGAGGTGAGCTTAAAAAATGCAAACCTATTCTTTAACCAACCATTTTTATATTATATCATAATGTGATGAAAACAAAGAGACAAAAGTATATATATATTTAAAAAATCCATATCTGTTGATTCTGACAGCTCATTATTTTATGTCATACTTTATTAAGTATCCCTAATGATTGAAAAGAAGAAGCTGAAAACTCTAGCCAAATGTAGGACTTTTTTCAATTCTTTGGTAAAAGACTTCACGTGTAATTTGTCTTTGTTCTTAGCTCAATCTGGCCTTTTTACATTTTGTCTGTTTTCATATGTTGTTGTCTGTTGGATTGCTTTTGTCTTCATCAGGGGAGAAAGAGTAAATACAAATTGTTGTTGACACCCGGTACACTACATAGATCAATCAGTAGATACAAAGAACAATTTTTGTAATAATAAAATGTAAATATCATATCAATAAAAAATAATCAGGGACCATACAAGTCAGACCATTCAGTATGATATAGTCCAACCAGGTTAAAGGTCCCATAATGTAAAAAAAATGTTGTCTTTTTATTTTATAAAGCAGGTAGGTGCTATATAAATACTGTGAAAGTATCAGCAAAGAAATGCACACAACCCGTATTCAAAAACTGCCTTTAAGTAGGAAGTACTGTTACATTGTGTTACAGCCGCAGTCTAAACCTGTTTTATTTCTAATGGCCAGCAGGGGGGCGACTCTACTGCATGCAAAAAGAAGTCAGATTCTTTTGAAATATGACTTGAGTTATTAACTTCTCTTAATTAGTTGGTGTTCTCAATTGCAAGCTTCAAGCCTTCTTCTGTACAGCATAATGTTCGTTTTAAAGGTCTTATTTAGGGTAAAATAAACGATAAAGCAGATTATGCTTTATGGCTACCTTGTTATTGACAGGGCTTTACCGTGGTGCATTGTGTATTCCCTTCTTAGAACTTTTACCCTTTTCCAGTGTTTTTTGTTCATCAAAATTAATTCTAATATTTTGATCACTTCAAATTCTTCAGTTGTAGTAAAAGACACTCAAAGGAATCTGCTTTTCATTCAAAATAAAGCATGTCACTTGCTAACCACATTCGTTAACGCTATTGTTAGCTGGTAATCTAACGTCCTTCCAGCTCTTGATCTTTTCTGCTCAAGCACTGGTTACAAATAAATAACATGGCGACGGCCAAATTGCCAGACTGAAAGCTTCAAAACGGGAGTTTACAAGCCAGCCAGCGACATCATAGTGACTATATTCATTCTTTTTATACAGACAGAGGGTGGATAGTCTGGATACAGGTTTATTAAACTGACAAAATCCAAGATTTGAATATGAGCGTATTGTGTCCTCTTGAAGGTCCCCTGGACTGACTACATGTAAACTGACCTTACTCATTATTGTCAGTGGTTAAATAGAAGCAAAATAAAGCCCTCACTAATAGTTGTTTGTAATGTCACTGTCGTCAGAACAAACTGTGGACAACAGTGAAGCCAAAAATATTTATGATGTCTGACTCGTGCTGGCTGTTGTTTTCTTTGGCAATTTCACATTGTGACACAGAGGTAAGAAGAGGGTGGCACTGACACACAAACACACACACACACACACACTAATACAAATACACACACACAGATTCAGGCGTTTCGTGTCCACCATGGCTATTTCATGAATGTATTTGCATGCAGAAGGGGCATGGGGGGCAGGGGGTGGGAGGACAGCAAATGCGCTACACAGCTTGCAGAAAAAGGGGGGATGCTGTGTGTGGATGCAAGCTGTCAGTCAGTCTTAAACCCTTCTCTCTCTCTCTCTCTCTCTCTCTCTCTCTCTCTCTCTCTCTCTCTCTCTCTCTCTCTCTCTCTCTCTCTCTCTCTCTCTCTCTCTCTCTCTCCCACCGCTGTATGGTAGAGTAATCCCTTCCGTGAAGATGTGTGTTCCTGTAACTGTGCGTTTCCTTGTCTCTCTCTTTTTGTATTTTTGTGTGTACGCGCATGTGTTGCGCATTTGTGTGTGTGCGTTGCAAATTTTGACTATTCACAGCTGGAGTATAAACACAGCTAAAGGAAAAAACAATCTATTTCCAAATGGAAAACTATTTAAATTATTCACAGCTGAATCATTGGTGAATAAACGAGCATGGTTATTGATATCCACACAACGATGAGCTCATACACACACACACAAACACACACACACACACAAACTGGTAGAGTTGGTGTTTTTGTTCTGCTGGCACCAGAGACAGAGAAGAGAGGATAAAACAACCCTCCCTCCCTCCTTCCATCCCTCGATCCCCCCCCCTCCCGGTAACGCTTCAGTGAGTTGAACGGCCAGGACAGGGGAGAGAGAGGGAGATAGAGAGAGGAAGACAGAAAGAGAGGGAGAGAGAGAGAAAGAGAGGCAGGGGAGAACAATGACCAACACATTTTTTGATATAGCTGAGGGTCGCTGTAGCTAATCCTTCCCCTCCGTCCCCTCAAATGGTCTCTCTGTCTCTCATTTTTCTTTTTCCCTGCACTCTTCTTCTTTAACACGCCTTTTCCCTTTTTGATTGTATTCCTTGTTCTTGTCTTTCTCCCTTTCTCCATCTCCCTCTGTCTCTTTTTTTTCTCTCTTTTTTTTGGGGTGCAGAAATATGGTGCCACTTTCATTTTGATGCTAATTCCAAAAAGTGATGAATCTTTTCCCTTTTGTCCCCCTTTCTTCTCCGGGGGACGGAACGAGCAGGGATTTACTCTTGAATTTAGCTTTGAAAAGGCAGAGAGAGAGAGACAGAGAGAAAAGGGGGGTGAGGAGAGACACAGAAATATTGAGAGGGGTCGGATGAGAAATACAGGATACTGAGTGGAAGGTTAAAAAGGCAACAAGAAAAAAAAGAGAGTGGGAGAAATAAGAGGCAAGCAGAAAACAACACACTGAAAATGCAGCTTGTGCATCAAAGAAATGGCAGAATGGACACTAAATGAGACAGTGTGACCTTACAGGAGCTTCAGTTTGACACAAGCTTAGATGCAGAATCACCCAAAAACGAACCCCATGTTTTCCTGTTTTATACTGAAATATTGTATTGCCCTCAAACAAGGAGTTCCAATTTGCTTAAAAGACGACGTCAAACCAAGAAGCCGACATTTTTAAACGTCGTCAGAGGCAAGACAGGTCACAACCTCACAGTATGTTGGCACACTGTTGAGTCAAGCTGCATCTAACTATTATTATCATTTTCAGTTAATCTTCTGGTCTAATCTTTGGTCAATAAAATATCAGAAAATGATTAAAAACAAAAAAAATGCTGATCTCAGCTTTGAGAGGTTGAAGAGGTTGAAACTGCATTTTCTGCCATTTCTGCGTGAAACCTTAATGATTAATCAACAACAAATATAATTGTTTAATTAATGAGTCGACTAATCGTTGCAGTTCTACAGTTGAGTGTAAGAGGGTGTATATATTTCCACCACCATCCCAGTACATGTTTTATGTGCCTTTTTACCTGCCCAGTATCTTGCTGACACATCCGTGGCTGACTCGTAGCTGGCGTGAGATGTCGCAGGGCCGAACCCCTTGGTGGGCGAGTTCCACTATTCGCTGTCGCACTACATCTGGGAGGGGTCTGCCGTTTACAAACACACCTCCGAGCTGGTTCACTCCACCGTGCCCTGGAAGACAGACAGAAGGAGAGAGAGAGAGAAAAGACAGTTTGAAATGAATCAAAACAAGGTCAAGGATGAGTGAGAGAGAGAAATATTAAGGCTGTCTAGAAATTTAATTAGGTTACAGGCAATGAAATGAGACAAAGATATTCAAATATGAGTGACCAAATGAAGGTTGATGAGGCAATGATGAGACAAGGATTCTGGAGGACTAAACGATTATGTGCAACAAATAAAAAGTACACTGTGATCAACGAAATCAGTAATAGAAACGTCTTAATTAAATGTTTTAAGGCCCGGTCTTTCCTCATTACATTTTTCTGGAAAGACGCAGCAGAAAAATTGGAAAGGGAACAAAAATGTCAGAAATGTCTCACAGGAAGTAACTCGTTGTGATTCTTCTATCACCCTCATGTAATCCCTTTTTAGATTCAATAAAAGCATATTTTTAAAAGACAGACTGACACAAGAGACACTCTGCCGTCTTCCACCGTAGCAGCAGGAGTTTAAATGTCTTTTTTTTTTTTTTTTTTTTTAAGTCTGCAGCCCTTTATCAGTCATGTTTACACAAACATCACATCCAACAGCCACATTCCAGTCTGCATTATAACGTCCATATTTTATCTTATTTGATAAGATTAATTTGCGGCCTGTTCTCGACCCTTATAGATCTCTCTTTTCCAGTGAAAGTCAACTGATAAAAAAAGCTCAAATAGGGTTCAACATATTATATATTTGTGCCATCAACAGCTTGTTTCTGTGGGCCAACAGTTATAAAATATAAAGAAATATATCTATTTAGCCACTGCAGTTGCTTATATATATATATATATATATATATATATATATATATATATTTATATATTATTGTTCACAAGAAATATTAACTACACTTTCTCGACTGGGATCATTCTGTTTGCTGCTGAAGTTAATTTACCACCTCAAATGCATCAGATTTCTCTGCTGCCTCTGATTTATCTGGCTCAGCATAATTCTGCCAGTTTGACTCTTACAAAGTGCAAACTTTGCCCATTTTCACCCGGGGCAGAGTAAGCAAAGATCTTAAGTAAATGAGGGGATTTCAATTAATTATTGACCAAGGCCTGGCCCTGGCCCCCTTACTGAAGGATAGCACTAATATTCCCCCTGAGGGATGAAAGCATAGGAAGAAATGAATGAAAGAGAAGAAGACTGGTATAAATGAGAAAAGACTGGAGGAAAAAAAGAAGACAAGCTGAACCTTTTCATGAATCTGGGAATTGTTTTAATCCCCCTCTTCTGACACAGAAAATCATAGTTGCCTTTTTATCTGATGAACATCCATTTTCGATTGACAGGTTTAAATAGCAGCAATAGAGTATGTAGAATATGTAATTTTATGTAGAATTTTAATTCAGAAAATAGAAAAAAATGTCCCTCTGTGACTTCTTTAAGACAAGACACTAGAGCCAAACATATTCATATATTCATATTTCATGCACTGGTCTATTATAAAATTTTGGTCTATTTTGATTTCAAGACAAAAACATTCAAAAAACACATTTAGGTGTTTATTGTACACATAAATGAATGCACAATTTGCATATTTAAACATAAAATTTAAGAAAACTTGTGATACAAGAAATAATTAGTGTCAATCTTAGAAATCAACTGGAGAAGTTTCATTTTTGATATCTGTTACTTAAATTGTTTGCCCTAGTGTCTCCCCTTAAATAACTTCTTTTGTTCAACAGCCCAGAATGCAGAATGCACACTTTACTATCATGGAAGACAAATTATCACATTGGAGAAGCTGAAACTAGAAAACCGTTGGCCTTTATGCTTTGAATTTCTTATATCAAATTCCTTGATTATCAGTCTTATTGCCAATAAATTTGCTGTCAGTTGACTAAGCCATTCCCAGAATGTACCAGGAGCGGCAGGTCAGACCAAACACATTGACACCTCTGCAAACTGTCCATTCAAAGGCTCCAAACAGCCAAACCAGCTCAGAACCTGCAGGTACTTCATGCTGTGAGAAGACAATGCTAACCACTCTATCAACCAATATATAATAATAATATTAATAATATAATACAGTAGTGGGAGACAGTACGTAGAGGAAAATATGAAGAACTATCTGGGCCAGTGTGTCTGTGTGTACATACTGTATATGTATATATCACCAAAGGCAGAGTATAAATCAACCAGATTTTTTTTTCTACCACATAATCCACTGGCTTTTGTATTACCATAGTGATTACGTCTTTAGGGGAAACACACACACACACACACACACACTCATACACACTAATCCTAGCTGTGGGGGTAATAGATTTTAAACACATTACCCCAGCAGGGATACCCCCTTAAACACAAAGCTGTCCCCTGAACCTGTCCCCCTGTCCTCTTCTTCCCTCCATCAGCATAAAATAAGGAAACATGCACACACGCACGCACACGCACACACACACACACACACACACACAGTCTCCTCCAGCTCTAAAAATATAAATAGATCCACACATGGAGGATAAATACAGAAATGTGAAGTCTACAGTCTCATTCTGTGAAATCAAACAAAGCTATTTCCAAACGGCTGGTGCAGGCAGTCACTCTCTTCCTTACTACTTTATTTTTTGAGATAGAAGAAGCCTCATTATGCAGATGTCTGCTGCAGACAGCACAATTTGAAAAGCAATCGCTCTTTACAAAAGACACCAATATATAGACAGTCATATTTATGCAGCGTCCATGAAAGCCGGGCGTCAGCCGAGGCTCAGAAGTCTAAATGGCATGAAATGTAACAACCAGCTTGAACTTTAAAGACAATATAATCACATCAGTTGTTTCAAAAGCATTTATCAGCAAATCTGTTCAATTAAAGTAGAAAATGACAGGAAATGTGTTTTCATTTCTCAGATGTGTGTTGGCATGGCTGCAGGACAGGTGAATTAAAGGGTACTGAATTCAGTTTATTCACAAATGCATTATTCAGCTGGTACAAATCAGTGGTGCAAAGTAACATTTACTCAAACTGTACTTTACTTGAGTATTTCCATTTCATGCTTTTTACTTTAAGACCACCATATCTCAAAGGGAAGTGTTATTATATTTTTACTGCACTACATTTGTTTTGAAGTTTTAGTTACTTTGCACATTTGAATTATTGACACAAACTATAAGTAAACTAACAGGTTATAATATATTATTATGGGATTTAGACACCCAGCAGTATATAAAATAATTAAACCTCTAAAGTCCAGGAGTTTTTGGTTCAAATTTGTCAACTTCCTATGCATTCATTTCTGTCTCTGTTTAGCATCTTTCAGTCAGTCCTTACATCACATGCATGGCTCCTTTTTCTCCACACAAACTTGGCTATCAGTCAGATTTTTCATTTTATTTTAATTAACAAAGTATAAAGCTGCCAGGAACCAAAAATACAAACAAAAGACACAGGTGTCTATGGAAATGTACCTGGCTTTCTCAGCTTTTCTACATATCATATATAAATAATGTTATTACTGTAAATAAAACCATTCGTATTTTCAATAAATAGATGGACTCCAGAGGGTTAAATTAGCCCCAATTTTACCAGCTGCCATAAATGCATCAATATTACAACATATTATTCCAAAATGGGTACATTTGGGCATATTTTGATTTTGAATGCATTAAGTATTTTTACCTGTGTTTTTTCACAGTAATATTGCTACTTTTACTGATCTCACCATTGGTAAAAACAGTTGCATGATGATATTTGTAAAAGCTCTAGAGGAGAAAATAACCACCATAATGTTGCATCATAACTTTTGCATCATTTTTCAGTGTTTTGGAGCTCGACCCATACTAGGGACTATATGTGAGGACCTCTGTGAGTTTGATTGTAACTTTTCTTTTAAAAATCTCGAACAAGTTTTATGGATACTTAATCTCACCCATTCAGTAAATCAACTATGGTACTGTTCAGCAAGAGCATTATTCGGGGTGAAGAATACGTGTAAATCTTTTTTTATTATCTTTATAAGTTTGTGTTTTATTGGCAAATTGCTACTTTTTGAAGATGATCCTTTATTTTGATTTGACTAGTTTAAATTTCGTGAACTGGATTACAGATTATTTTGATTATTTCATATCAATGGAAGCCACAGCACAGAATTTGGGGCTTAAAACCAAGTAAGCTGTACTGCCTCTGCTGTGTTCTCATACTATCCCACATATTCTGATGATTCATTGGCTTCCCTGTGAGTAAGCCTGTTGGGTTTTTTTGTGAGCAGGTCAGTGCAGGTGGTGAGTCATGTCAGTTTTATTTACATGCCTGACTCAGAATCATTAGATCTTCGATTTACTGGAGATACTGGGAGCCAATCTGGCACTGCTGAACCATGTTGTTTATTGTTATTTGTTTACATCGTTTGGGACATTTTATGGCCTTTATTAGAAAGTTTAGAGCAAAGAAATGATTAGAAGGTCTCCATCTAGACTCCAACTGGGAATGTTGCCATTCATGGTCAGTGTTTAAGGCACTGGGACCGTTCACCCCAAAAATCAAAAAGACATATTTTTCCTTTTTACACATCAATCTTATTTTTGTGTGAGTTGCCAGGTGTGAGAGATGTCTGCCCTGCTCTTGAATATGATTGTATTACTTAATTATTTAATTAAAAATACATCTAAAAAACTATAGCACTGTCTCTTTCCACAAATAATGAGCCGGTTACTCAAGATCATCCACAGACTTTGTTGTTGGCAGCACAGAAACTTTGCGGTTGAGTTTTCAAATGGATTTTTGGTGCTTTGAGCGACACAAACCAAGTCCCATCTAGTTCCATTATATTCTAGAAAAGGCAGACATCTCTAACGCTCATGAACTCATATCAAAACTATCTAGACTGATGGAAAAAATGTGTATTTTTGACTTTGGGGTGAACTGTCCCTTTAAATCTAGTCCACCTGAAGCATTCTGTTCTTGTATTTTTTTTTTTTGCAATCCTGTGATTTTGGTGGAAAATATGACTGCAATGTCCCACTGGGTACTGGGATGCAGAGAGAAATCTCACTCTTACAGACACACACACACACACACACACACACACACACACTTCTTAGATATTCCTCAAAGAGGGAGCGAGCCTGCTGACCTACATGGACAGATTCAGGTCCTGGACACACACTCTGTGGCTCTGTGTGAATGTTCAGTGTGGTTGTGTGAAGGCATTATTCCTTCCTGCTCTCTTTATTATTATGTCCTGAAACCTTTCAATGAATAAAAGCACAGTTTTTGCAGGGTCGTTTATAGAAGCCAACGTCCTCCTCACCACAGGTATCTGCAGAGAAGGACCCCCCCTCCCTCTCCCCCCCCCCCCCCCCTCGCTCTCTCCCTCTTTCTCAGATAAGAGTAAATGAAATAGTTCCTTTCACCCTTCCTATCTGGGCCAGGGCATGAAATACGCCTTGCTTTGTAAAGAGATGGAGAGGAATGACTTGTGACCTACAAAAACCTCCAGATAACTATTTATTCACTTATCTGTGTATTTACTGTTGGCATTAGACGTTCAGACTCTCACCATTCTTGGGGTAGGTTTTTGGGGATTATGTGTTTGAAATGTATTTCCCGAGCGTATAAATACTGATAGGGACAAATGCAATAACTTACACATTCTATAAAGGCATTTGTTTATCGGCCACTGTGGCATAATTCGCTAAATAAGTAGCATTTTAAAGACTATATGCCACGTTTTTACACAGCTGTGGCATTAGGGATTAGAAAGTGCAAGAAGCTTCATTTGATCATGCAGCTTTTTTTAAATCATTTTAACAGAAAAATAGCCAGAAATTGAAGAAGAATCTATTGCCTTTCTTGTGAACAGATACATTAAAATATATATTTTTAATATATCGACTAACAGATGACTTGAGGACTGATGTTCGCTCACAGCTGTGTGAGTTCAGTGACAAAGGTCCAGTAATTCATCACGCTGACCAAACAAATGAACCACTTGCTCCCAGAAATTCAATCAACATTGGCTCCGGAGGTTTTGTTGCAAATTAGATACAAAGATTCTGCCAAATGAGGGGGTCTTATTGGCTTTTAAAGGTCTTTCTATAAAAGCTGGACCTACAGTCTCCAGAGGGGAGGAGGGGGAAACTGCTGGCAGAGGCAGTAGAACCACATTGATAGAAGGACAGAGACAGCCATGGGAGCAGGGCTCATTATGCAGCCCCTGTTGTATTTTATTTATTTACCCTGACTTAAAAGCACAGCACCTCCTTAAATGTTTGATTGATTCACTGTTTCCAGGAGGAAAAAATACAGAGATAAAGCAGCATATATTCGAGCTCCCCCATCCAGAAAATAAAGTCCATTAGGCTCTCTGTCTCTGTCTGTCTGTCTCTCTTTCTCCCTCATCTCTCATCTGCCTCGTCACGGCCTGACGACTCAAAAATAAAGCAAAAAGAGAGAAATCGCAACAAAACGTCCCCTCTTTTCCTGTGTCTCTTGGAAAAAAAAGAAATAAAAGGGAGGAAACTAGAAATTACTTTTGGCTGAAAAGCTGTTTGGAAAGTTGCCTGTGAGAATACAGATGAAGCACATTTCCTTGAGCAAACAGTGAATAGATCTGTGAGATGTGGACGTATAGTGTTGTTTTTTCTCCCTGAAAGGTGGAATAATTAATATTCTGTGTGCGAAGAGTGAGTCAGGGAATCTTGTTAATAAGTGTTTGGATTTATAAATATCAAAACAAGTCAGTTTTACATAGATTCTCGTGAGGAAATACTATGATTAATAAAAAAAATAAATAATAATAATTAAAAGCAGCATAAAATAAGTACTTCAACCTTTAACTGCAATTCCGTTACTTGCTTTATTTAGTGGACAGTGGCCACAATAAAGAGAAATTTAAGGTATATTTAAGCATTTTTTTTTCATATAAAAAACGTGGTTTTGGTGACTGTTTTTCTACTCTTTGTGTATTTTTGCCTGTCATTTTTTTTCTCTCCCTTTTATTTAAGTCCTGAGTCCATCACTAAGGTAGGCCACAGCCTCGCCTACTTAATATTCAGCATGCCACCATTACCATCACAATACGTGATTATGAAATTCAGCTCATTATCATCACAATTACCTGCTATAGATTTTTCAAACCTCGCTGCTATGGGCCTATGTTGTTGCTTAAGGTTAAAAACAAAAAGTTGTAACGAATTATATGAACCATATAATCTATTATTATTTTTATTCATTGTCAACTGTAACGAATCCGATGTTAAATTCAAACCTGAAGTCACTTTGGGGGTCAGAAAAATCGAATAAAAATGTCTGGAAATAACTGACACACACACACACACACACACACACACACATGCACATGCGGTGCGTAGGTTTTAAGTAAAGCACTTAACAGCTGTATTAAAAAAAATCAGTAAAATTAAACATATAATATTAATATTGGAATAAAAAAAATCAGTCTCCCATCATAACTCGCCGGCTCACATTTGCTACAAAGACTCCTGACGTGAACTTTAACTTATTTTATGAAAGTGTGAGGCAACACACACACACACACACACACACACTCCCCCCCACAACATTTCCACGCGTCACAGTCGATTCCTCCAGCCTCTCTCTCTCTACCTTTGACATTTTTTAGGTGTAATCGTTTTAAAGCGTCTCCAGGCTTTGACATATATAACTTTAGCTCCGCTGTTACCGTCAGCAGCGCGCTTCATTGGCTCTGGTGAGACTGCAGGGAAGAGGAAACATGATTCGTTCTAGTTTTTTGGATTTGTGTGTGTGTGTGTGTGTGTGTGTGTGTGTGTGTGTGTGGGTGTGGGTTTGTGGGTGAGGGTTTGTGGGTGAAGCTTCTCTTTTCTTTTTTTAAATCCTGCAGGATAACGCACCGTGGGAACTTCTGTCAGTCACATAACGCAGCTTCTCTCCGGGACTAAACTGCAATAAAATATGTATAATGCATAATCTATTACACGCTGAAATACTTGTAGGACGCTTCATTCAGCTTTTAAGTGCAGAGGCGAAATGTGATGTGCAGAGCCACAAGGCAGGCTGCGAATATGTGACTCTGTTGTAATCCCAGTTTTATTTTGTAAAGTATTTTTTTACTTTCAAAATAAATGCGATTAATAAGACTTGATGGAAGTTCTTTATTCTCTATTATTTTGGCCTCTTTTACAGCCAATCGGTGGAGTTTATTATAACTGAACATATGATTTTAATGTTATAATTGTAGCGTAACTTTCATTCAAAGCTTTTTCAGCTGATATAAACACTTGTGCATGCTTGCAAAAAAAACAATAAATGCATGTGAGGGGAGATAGCTGGTATTTGGGGAGTGAAAAAACAAAGCAGGGCCCGCCATGTCACGATTGAATGAACAAGTTGTCCCCCCTCCCCTTCATATAGCAGACTGCATGTCCCCCCAAAGCACCTGCTCTGCTCTGCTGAAGTGTCCTTGAGCAAGACACACAGTGCTGCTGCATGCTGAGAGTGTGAACCTGTGTGAGCTCTGACCTGCTGGGCATCAACACAGTCTCACCTTGTTGTTATTAATCGCAGACCCGAGCAGCAACCTGTGTGTGTCTGTCTAACCTGGTTATGTTACTGTTTGTGGATCAAGTTCAGCTTTTAGTCATGCTTTGTTACCCCGATCTCTCTCTCTCTCTCTCTCTCTCTCTCTCTCTCTCTCTCTCTCTCTCTCTCTCTCTCTCTCTCTCTCTGTCTCTGACCCCTAAACCTCTTCTTCCCTTTAAAGTGGGAAACACAGCGAACCGCCACACAAGGCACCAACAAATGCAACAAAAATGTTGGCCTGTATAGCCTGGATTTAAATGCACTTAAAAAAATTTTTTTTCCGTAATCACATCAATTCCAGCTCCCGTGCCCAGTTTAGTCAATGTAAATGTTCACCGGTTTGATAAAAGTATGCAAGAGAGAAAGACTTAAAACATTTTTTAAGCTATAGAGAAAAGAATGTATGAACGAGAAAAATATATTTAAATAAGTTGGACCTAAACGTTTGCATGTATCAAGATTTTAAACACTGTAATATTTTAAGGTGAACAATTAATTTAATGTATAATAAATTGATGAAAGATACTATTTATAAATTCCCAAAGTTTCAACAAGGCTCTTTCGATATTTTATAATAAATAAATATTAAATAAAATGCAGATCAATAAAATATCAAAAAGTTATCTACGAAAATATTTTTCATTGGCGAAATGCACGTGCTTGTATTTGATAGTTTTTGATGCCCTTTGAAAGATGATTTAAGATTCAGTCAGGCTGTTTTTAGCAGTGTGTTGTGAAGCTGGACACGCTGCTGCTCCGCTGATATTGCTGCACATGCACGCAGACTGGGAGTGCGGGGTTGATTCAGTTCAGGGCTGAGGGATCATGCAGATTGGGTGAAATTATAAACATGTAAACTTACTGTGCATTGCTGCAAACGGGTCGTGCTTACAGTGAATCTCCATGGTTTGAGGGGAAGGGCTGCAGGGCCCCGGTATTTCGGTGTGAGGAGGTCTTAAAAATGCCACCGGACGCCCCGCTTCAGTTTACTGACACACCGTGACCTCCAGTGAGTAAATGGAAAGGGGACCAGTTCCCTTCAAACAGGATTTTTCTTTCTTAATTAATAAAAATTAAAAAGAACAAAACAATTGTGTGACAACGCGACTCGAGCTGATAAAAAAGATACTAAAATATATTTAAAAAAAGATTTTTTTAGGTAGAAGGGAAGAAAGAAATGGCGTCAAAAATGTGAATCAGAGCCGGGCTCCCTCCTCATGGGGACGGGACACCACACCGGGTCTGTTCTGGCGTCTCCAAAACCAGAGGAGGGGAACGACAGCAGCGGTGCTCATTCCACCACCGAATCGCCTCAGTCCAAGGAAAAACTTTTGCACAAAAAACAAACAAAACAAAACAAAAATAGAGAACAAACAGCCTCCCTCCCTTTCTCCTTCTTCTCGCTCCGCTGGCCGTGACCCCTGAACTTTCTCCTTTCAGTCTGTTAGAATATCAAAAATACAAAAATAAAAGAAACCCAGTTGGAAAAGAAATTAAGAAAAAAATCTTTACACATCCACAGTTTTTTTCTTCCCTCCTGGTTATTTGCTGCACATTTTCTTCTTCTTCACAAATCGTCCTCGGCAGTTGCCTTCACATTAACACTTAATAATCTCCCATTGATAAAGCGCGTGAGAGCGGATCACATCTTGTCAAGTTTCATATCCACCATGTGCCAAAAAAAAGAAGAAGCAAAATGGAGTTAATTTCGCAGCAGGAAAATAAAGAAAAAACTCTGTGTGTTGAGTAAAAGCTGCTGAGTTGTTATCCTGTGAGTGTGGAGGAGAAGCAGGTCTTGGTCACTCTGTCTCTCCTCTCTCTCTCTCTCTCTCTCTCTTTTCTCTCTCTCTCTCTCTCTCTCTCTCTCTGTATGGACCAGGACTCGCTGCACTCCCGGTTTATGAGACTTTAGAGACACGTTTCTTCGGGTTGGAAAAGAAAACAGTCCCGTCCGCTTTCAAAAGGTAGTTTTCTCCGCAGCTCACGCCAGAAAACGCCAAAGCTTGATGTGTAAATATGGACATAAACAGGCTTCTCTAACCGCACAGAGACCAGCTGCCTGCGCCCAGCGTCCGTCCACGGTGGCGCAGCCCGCGTTTCAGGACCTGCTCTCGTGCGGACAGCGCCCGCGCTCCAAAACCCCTGGACCCCTAACCTAGACGCGCCGGCCCAGCTGCCCGTCACTCACAACAAATCCAGCCAACCAGGACGCGAGAGCTGCCTACACGTCACCGCCAACCCCAGGTAGAGTCGGGCGGGGTAGCGCGTTGATTGGCTGCTCAGAATCCCGTGGGCCAATGACGCCCCGCGTGCATTGTCCGCCCGCCAATGGGGAGGCTCGGTGAAGCGACGCAGGGCTCGGGGAGTAAATGATCATATGTTTAATTTCAATTAACCAAGTAAAAAACTTAATGCCTTTATACCCATTTGCGCTCAATTTATTCATGTCAATATTAAATGGCTAATTAATTGAGTATTACTAAAAAATGAGGCTTAGTTGCAGCAAGGCTTTATAAATGAGGGAATGCTCATGAACTCAAACAGGAATTGTGCTTCTTTTCTGTATTATAGGAATAAAAGGGGAACAGGGGACAGAAGAAGACATGGTGGAAGCTTTTAAAGGCGCACAAACACATTTAAGTTCCCTCCAAAACCTGCAGCTTTGTGCTCCTCTAACAGTCAGCATGCAGGCCTACAGGAGTGAGAGCTGTCAAGTGTTAGGAAAACAATCTGTCCTGCATAATTCCCTTCTTTCAACACAGTGTTATAAATGTTTAGCTTGGGGAGAAGTGAGGAGGAAACATATGAAACATGCATCCTCGCTCATTACCTAATTGATTGTGGATCCAAACGGATGTCGTTTTTTTTAATGAAATGCAATTGGCGAACTCCAAACTGAGAGAGGAAGAGAGAGAGAGAGAGAGATTCATTACATGTTCGTCCCACCTGATTTGAGAGGGCATATCTAAGCCTCGCCCCTGTAATATTAAACACACAAATAGCCTAAAGCATGAGCCAAATTAAAAAAGTGTTATTTCCCTTTTTCCTGTTTCTAGACATTTAATCATTTCAGGTCCTGGGTATTTACACTGCACGCGTTACACACATTTGGAGCTTTAATATACAGGGAAGACATAATAATACCATTAAAGACTTCTGGAATATTATTTAGGGTCATTAAAGTGACTCACTAATGAACAATAACAGTCTTTACCTTATTCTTATAGTTTTCATGTTTTTCCTCAAAGGACTTACATGCTTGATGTACCTCAAGGCGATGCATCTGATGCTGAAAAGGTCAATGTATGATATTATTGAGTTTATTTAATTTCTGTCTTTTTAATTTGTAGATTTTTTTTTGCTTTGAATTATTGGTTTCTGGCCTCCTTGCACAACGTGCATGTACGCTTGAACACTCAGGTTTCACGCATTAAAATAAACATTTTTTTTTCAGTTCTTGAATTCATTTTTAAATCATGACAAAAAAGTGGGAGGTTTCTTTGGTTTTGCTGTCTGTCGGAGGCTTCTTTACTGTGCAGGATGAACCACAAGGGGGCGTTCAACCTTGGGCAATGTGCCCGTGCGCACACGCGCGTGCACACAGATATACACACGCGCATACAAGACATACAGGAACTTTACAATCAACACCTTAACTTAAAGAGTCTCCATGCAGTGGAAAGGGGCCCTAAACTGAGCTCGAATGTAAATGATGCAGGCCTATACATGAATGCATGTTTATATGGCATCACTTTATCTGTGATTTTTGTCTGTTAAATAAATCTGTTTCCCTAACCCTAAATATTGTTTCATAAACCTTCATTGATTCCACGGCCCCGCTTTATAATCCACTGACAGTAAAGTACGCACTAATCCTCATTCATATTTCACATCTCTTCACTGAGTATTCATGAATCAGGGCCTCGTACAAATCTGACAGACAGCAAATCATCTTGGTTCTTTGTTTTTTAATAACAAAAAAAAAAGAAAAGATAAAATACAAATAGAGGAAATGTAATAATTTTAAAATGAGATATTTTGACTTGGATCATGCACCAAAAACCAGGGCCACATTTAGGCCCCAAATCAACGAAAGCAGCAAAAAACAGGCGAATCTAAACAATGAGACACTGCTGCGAGAAAATTGTGGCAAATCTTTTGGTATATATATATATATATATATATATATATATATATATATATATATATATATATGCAACAATATACAATTTCTTATATTTACACTTTTTACTTTTTGTGTCACTTTCTTTTTTCAGATAAATATTTATTTATTTACTTTATTTATTTATTTTTAATCATTATTATTATTTGCATTGGCAGAGTATTTGGCTCCAGATGTCTCCAAACACGGACACAACAGCATATTTTTCCTTTTTCCCCCCCCTTTCTTTCTTTTTTTTAGTTTCCATTGTGCTCTGCAGCCAGAGTCTGTTTTTATTTGTTGAGATATAGACACGAGCGCTTTTCTCCCCACAGAAGTAAACTGCAGCCGCCGCCCTTGTCTCTCCGATTTGCAAATTAAATACATAAGCAATTAAAAAATCCAAACACAATCAATCATGTATACAAATTGTTGTTGCTTTAGGGTTGGAAATTTGGAGAAAACTTCCATCAGGGTAGGACGACTTTAATCCGGGGGTCCAAAGCCATTACCATATTTCATTACCTCTCCAGTGTTGGAAACAGGAGGATGGGAGGGAGGAGGAGGTGGAGGAAGACTTTTTTAAACATTAGTAAGAATGTGGTTGACTTGTGATAATCATTTGGAGGCAAATTGGAGGCAATGTTGTTGTTTAAGTGTTACCCTCTTTCTCTCCTTCCCTTCCCTCCATCCACCATGAAAGCTTCGGCTGTTTTGCTTTTTGCGCCCGAGCCTCGAAACGAAAAAGCAATGAAAAATTAATAGCGCATGTTAACTCCACCAGCTCGTTTATTACACGCCCGCTGACTGTAAACATAATGAGAAAGCTCCCGTATCTCTTCTTAAGTTTTCATTTGCTTATAAAATATAAAAAGTCATCACTAATAAATAAAATATATGGACTGGAGAGAGTGAACCGTCCTGGACTTCCCGAGGTGGAACTCGACTGTGTACCGAGCAGGTAAATCACTGCGTCTCGCGCTCACAGGCCTCATCAACTGGACCCATTTGTAATCATTTGGCTCGATGATAATGCAAAAAGAGCAGCCTGTCACCTGTCAGGTGGAGGCCCTGCTGGCCGTCATATCTCTTCCTGTGTTATGATGCATGGGGCACTTGAGGTCAAAACGAAAGTAGGCTATGCCATGTGAGGTCATCTCTCTCTTTCTTTCTCCCCTCCCTCCCCTCAGTCCTCCACCTCTCTCTATCGCAGCTTTTCTCAAAGCTTATCTGGCCTTTTCTTCGCACAGACTGTAATTCCACGCGTTTGTCGTTTAGGCTGAGAATCAAATGTTCAAAATTGAAATAATATATAAATTTGAAGCTTAAATAGCCAGGAGGGCGTCTTATTGTTCGGTCAAAAAGTGTCAGGGACGAGAGCACAAAAATGGTCTCTCTCGGCGAGAATCTGACCATATATAGAGTCAGGGTATCGAATTGTGTGTGTGTGTTGTTGTATTGGAGAGGAAAAAGGTGGTACGAAAGGTGGCATATATTAAAATCATAGGGTGATCAAAGATTTCTATTACACCAGGGTAGATAATAATATTTTTTCTCATTAGTAAAATAATAATTTCACGTCAGCCACTTGTCACCAGACAGACTGGGACTGAAATGGCGGATTGGAAAGAGCCGGCCGGTGCGCGCTTTTACGCACGGCCAACCTACAGGGCGGGAGGAGAAAAGGAAGGGGGGTCTCATTAGATCCACGTTCATTCTCGCGGATTCTCCTTTGTACCCCGAGCACGTATCTTAAAGTGAGAGGAAATGGAGAGGCTGTAGGTATAGGCCCTGGGCCCTTAAGACTTTACACAGCAACAGGGGAGGGCCTCCTTTAAACTCTGATTTCCTCAGTGGTTAAAAGGTTATTATCCAATTGCTGCAAATCCCATTGCTTTCACCGTTTACCAGGGGCAAGGCCCACTCCACAAAAGACTGCAAAGGGGGCATTATTTGTCTTACACACCATAGGCATTATTTGGTGCCAAATTTCCATAGAAGGCCGGGCACGAGCTCATTTATTTCTATTATGAGAGAACATGTCGAAATCGGAAACACTTTATTGTGAGAATTAAAATGAAAAACAATACTAAATGCAGCCTACATCTCAATAAAAATGTTGTTTAACGCACCCACTGCATTGCTATATTCTTAGTAACAGGAGCATCAGTGAAGCAGATTTTTGTGGAGTAAATGTTTTCCACGTAGCACATTGCCCTCTCAGAGAGAATCACCTGCCCACCGTTTCTTAATGACAAACGACGTTTTATCAATGCAGACACAGCGGGCAGCAATATGAAATGATGTGATATCCATTGGGTGCCATAACAAGGTCGATGGCCTGATCCATTGCTGTACCAGACCCCGCTGTTTTATGAATAGGCCTGTACGAGATGAACCTGTTGAATGAAGTCATGGAGCCACGCAGCAAAAAGCCAAACCCAGACTGCTGTACAGCTATTTCAGACTGCAACTTTAACTTTTGGAGCAGGAATCTACACACTTTTAATTCTCAAACTGACCTAATAACCAACATTTTTAAAAAGATGATTGAACTGAATGTAATATATATGTGACGCACAACTGTGTATCCGTGCCAAACAAACACACACACACACACACACAGACACACACACACACACACACACACACACACACACACACACACACACACACTCACAAATCACAATCCAGTGCTTTTTATGACAAAGACGCATCAGTGCACCTCTCGCAGGTGATGGTGCACAGACCGACACGTGGAGGTGACCTGATGCAACCCAAACCAACGAGTTCAGCCACTTTTGTTTCTCTACCAGCTACATGCCAAACTTGTGAATTTAAGAAATAACATTATTAAACAAAACCATCAAAATCACATTTTAAACCATACACAAATCTAAATTGCAAAATGTAAAAGTCTCCGGACATATTTGTCTCTTTCTTTTTAAAGTCTAAGATTTCTTTAAGGCATCAAAAACTTCCTTGCCTACTCATGATAACTCCAAAAGTTTCATATAAACGAACAAAAGTCACAAACTTGAGATAAAACATTTTCATACGTGTACAGACAGCTCTGTTACTTAAATAATAAGTTAATTTTCCAGTTTCCCTGTATTTTTTGCCATACAGAACCACTTCGGAACACTTTGCCATACTTCTAATAACTCAGGACACCATACAAAAGTTAAAAAATAACTTACATTGCCACAAACAACTTCCACAACTTCTATTAAAAAGTTTTGCATTAGCAAAAAAATAAATAAATGAATTAATAAGCTGACAAACAACACCAAAACGTGTTCACTTGTGAAAAAACACAAGTTCAACTGTTCATAAAGTGAAATGAAGCTCGAGTGAGCCGGTGCGCCCCTACCTGCTCTCCCCAGCCGCAGTGCAGGACTCTTGGGCCCCTGGTCCATGTTCCCCGGGTAGAACAGGGGGAGGCGATGAGAGGAGAAAAAAAAGGAAAAGAACAAAAACTTTTTTCCAGTGTCCCCCTCTCCCTCTCTCTCTCCCCCCTCTCCCTCTCTCCCTTTCTCGCTCTCTCTCTCTCTCTCACTCTCTGGCACTGTTTTCTTCTCTCCCTCTCTTTTTTTCTTTCCAGTACTTTTGGGGCGAGTTGTAGGTTGAAATAATTCGACCCTTCCGCTCCCTATTGCACTCCCTGCAAGTGCTCAGTCAGCTGCAACTAAACGCTTTAGGTGGAAAAAAGGCTTCGGGGGGAAGCGTGAAATGATCACGCCGAGTAAAAGAGCCGCTCTCTCAATGTGCGCTCATGTCCTGTCCTTTTCCCGCACGAGCTTGCCCACACAAACACGTTCATGTGCACGAATTAACACGCGCGCAAGCGCACGGACAGGCATACATACACACAACATGGAGCCTCCACCCTCCCCTGCAGGGCCGCGCCCCCCTCACTCGCATCTGTTACCAAGTTCCACTTTACTAAACTTTCCCGCCCCCGCCCCTCTTTCCCTCTCTCTGTCTTTCTCTCGCTCTCCCCCTCTTTTATGTTACATTCATTTCCTCTGGGACACAAGATGAAGGCAGGTAGCTGTAAGTGGTGTGCGTAATGCCACTGCAGGGTTTTCCTCTGTTTTGATTAGCTTGTGAACAAAGTGTGGCCTATTAATGTACAGTGTGCTTTCAGCAACTTCCATACAGAGTCTACGAGAGTTTCTTCAAACTTCTCACCTCCTCTGCCGGCGTGCACCTGTTACGCATGGTGCTCTTTGCGCATTACGCACCTTCTGGAAGACTGTGAAGCAAGTGCAATGCACAAGGTTACACCTTCAACTTCACCGCTCTGCTGTTGGAGGGTGCACTCTTCTTCTGCATGTGCTTGAGCAAAGTGTTTTTTATTTATTTATTTTTATTATTCTTTTTTACAAAACTAATAGTTCCGGTCCTTACGATTGTTCGCGCACACACCTGTGAACTAACAAGTCATCTAAATATTAATATGCCAACTGAAAATGTCCACTCATAATGATACTTCGCTATTTTGTCTCGTTGTCATGGAGAACTTTCTACTCTGGCGGAACAATGACACGATTTCCTGAACATGTGTGCTCTTCTTCGGCTCTTCCATTTTATTAGTTTATTAGTTATTAGTTAAATAGCCAGTTTAGAGTTCACTGTGTATCTGGCGGCCTCTTTTGCACACACAAAAACACAACAAAAACAAACAAACAAGGTAAGCCCCTTCAAAATAGAGAATTTCACAAAAAATATCTTTCCCATAAAAATAAATCTAAATAAAATAAATTTAACAATATCACATTTCCCCATTGTAAGAAATTTGACAAAATGCAAACTGGGAAACCCCACGGTAGGTTATTATGTGAATATTTGCATTTCACAGTTTAAGACAAAAGCTGAAAGTAAAGCGGAAGTGTCTCGTTGGGGGAGAATTATAAGTTATAAGGCATGAGTGCGTCCAGCTACATTTCCACCAGGTTCGAGCATGAACCGGAAGTAAGAGCTTTCTTTTGTGACACAACCCCAAAATATCTCTTTGTTTTCTTGACAGGAGTTAACATACCAGTTTAAAATATGTATACATTAAGTCAAGTTTAAAAAAGAATAATTTACTGCACAGGTAAAACGGAGAGGCCACTGCTCTTCACCTCAGTCTGTCAATGAAAACACCAATAAGAAAAATGCGAAATATTTCATCACAGACAGACTAACTAAAGCTGTAAGAAAAGAAGATTTTAAGACTTAAATTAGATATTTTTTTAATAGTTTCTAGCCGTGTCTCTTTCATACAGTCTATGGTCTCTTTACTCGGTGTCAAACTTCCGTTTCTGTCCTCAGACAGCTGCAGGTCTCAGGGTTCAGCGCAGCCCCGAGACAATTGAGTGCGGAACAAAGCGCTAGACAGCGACCCATTTTGCTCTGCTTGTCGCCTCGCGCTGCAACACTACGACCCTGACCTTCGGCTCGCGCCCACAGCATCAAAACATAAATACTAATGTTTGCATGGGATGGCGGGAGACATAAAGCAGGTCCAGCTCTGACCTTCAGCCAGAGACACAGACACCGATAAATCAATTATATAGGCTACTGATATCAGCAAAATAATCATTCAGGCTTCCACTTAAACAGCAGGCGAAGATGCAGCTATGGGAGGGAGTATAAGTGAAACTGATTTATATAGGTTGGTTAAATGTCCACAAATAGAAATGTAGGATAAGTGAGTAGTTTAAAATCTACTTTTTATAAAAGAGTCATATTTATCACTTATAACCTCCTGCTTTAATGTAGTCTATTCAACTACTGATATCATGCTTTTCAGAGTCATATATCTATAGGCCAGAGTTATTACAGCCTATACTAACTCTCTGTTCTGTTCCTATTGGGGGAAAAGATCTTGAATCCTCTGCAGACTTGCCTCGTTCTTATCTTTTTTACAGGCCCAAAAGTTGAATCTGTATGCATGGCCATGGCAGCGGATTATTCAGTGCATTTCCTAAACGTGCGAGCTCACATAAAAGACTGTACAATTATCTACCATTGAGCTATTCCAACACTTCTAGTTGTGATATTCTACATTCTGCACGATTTAGTGTTGGATACTGTTGCCAAACTATTCACTGAAGGACAGGAAGGAAGAACATATGTCTTAATAATTAAATGATATGTATAACTATAAAAATAATTTTATTAAAGCCTATTTTAATAGAGCGTTTCTTGATAATTAAATGGAGTAAATGTGAATTTTAGACCTTTTTTGTTTTTTTACATGAACAACACGAAATTCAGAAATATTTCACAGTAGTGATAGTTTTAATAAAACTTATATTATTGCTAATAGACAGTGTAATAGTATCATTAATTGTGTTGTTATTATTACATTATCTTATTATTATTATTATTATTATTATGTCAGTCGTCATGTCACATTATATATAGAAATGTGTTCAACAACATCACATTGTTTATTTGTTGTCCATTTTTAGATAATTACCTGGATTATAATATATTTAATTTTTTCATGTCTGAATTTCTTTATAATATATGTAATTCTATATGTTTTTATTGTTTTTTGCGTTGAATAGTTTCTCTGTCATTAGTCTCGTGCAGCCTCAGGGAGGTGTCGCTCCTCTTTCGGTTTGCCTGAACAGGATCTCCTCAAAGAATTCGCCATAGTTTCGATATTAATCATGACTTGTTTGTTTTTCAGCCGCCTGCTAATTAATGTAATTAATTTGAGGGGGGAGTAGTTGGATCGGTGACCCGCGCTCTGACCGAGCGGAACCGGAAAGAATCGCATTAAAGCGCGAGGAAGAAGAACCAAAGGGACGATTAGAACAATAAGTAAACACGTAAACACAGGAGGGGACGCTCTCTGTCTCTCAGGGACTGTTTGGCTCTCAGCCCTGCACCGTCTACATTAAACTGCAGGGACAGATAGTTTAAAGGCCTGTTGAAGAGACACAATGAATTTAATGTGTTAATGAAGAATTACATCTGCGTGACATTTGTGGAAGCAAAAGTAGAAGTAACGCAATGAAAATATATTTAATTAAAATCAAAGGTCCTGCCTTCAAAATCTTACTTTAAAAGTACCATGTTTCATCAGCAAAATCTACTTAAATCATTAAAACTAAAAAATACTAATTTCATTATGATGTGTATTATTATGATATATATGTTATAGGATAATAAAAAAAACATTGGATTTTTATTACTGAGATTGACATGCATTGATATGTAATGTTCAGTGGCGTCAAAGTGGACTAACTTTACCTACCTTCTAGTGTTTTATCTGCAACAATATTTGCTTTTTTATATGGTTAAATGTGATGCAGTTGAAAGTTCAGTATTTACCTCTGAATTGTACCAGAGCAGTAGAAACAGAAAAGTAAAGTAAAAGTACCTCAAAATTGTACAGTACACACTAATCTGTACTGCGTCACTGCTCATAAACTTTTTAAACAGCTGATTTGGTACATTGGTAAATTTTCATTTTACCTGTCTTAACCACATTTTCATATTTGATCAGACTTTTACTAGAAAATCTTGGTTTTGCATCATGGTTAGATATTATTTCATTATATCTCATTTACAGTAGCTCTGCTGCCCCTCTACACTAATGTTTCCACTGCTTTGCTTAAAATAAAGGGAGGACATGCATGCTTGCTTTACCACTAAACCTTAGAATAATTTCCATCTCTTTTTTATAATCTCACAAGACTCATCAATATTTTCAACTCTTTTCATAACTAATATTTTGCTTTTTTTTAAATTGGTATTTCTGTTTTGTTGATTCTATTTTGGGGCTCTGTCCCGTCAGTTTCATATCCTGTGCTATAAATGCTTTTATTGTAAAAGATACTACATGATAAAACCATTATTTCCTAACTTACTTACCCTGCCAGGAGGTCCAATTCAACATTTTAGTGCTCCTAACTTTGATTCTTGAAGCAAATCATACATGGCCCGAACAATACTCCTTTAGCTCTGCCATAAAACCACTTTTGATCCAACTTTGTCTCACATTTTTGTCCACTAACACAGAGAAACCTACACTAACACACTCTGATAACAACATGCCTCTGGTGCTCATGTGTTTACCATCGCTTTCCCCGAAAACACCCGGAGCCGCAGTGCTGATTGAGCTTACCTCTATATCCCTGGGATTTAATTCAGAGTGGCACTTCACTGTGGTGACACAAGGTTCCTTTTCTTGCAGCTGTAGTGCCTGGGTGTTGCTGTGACTATAGAGGCTAGAAGGGGGCTTAAGGGCTGCAGGGCGGATTGAGAAATGGGACACATTATTTGTCCATGAAACATTATGTGACACAACATGACACCAGGCCATTTGTATGTAAAGGTAAACATTTCAGCGTGACGATTCGACAAGAGAGGACAAGGCTCCTGTCAATGTGGTTTTATACCCGCAGCTGAGAAAGAGGTGTTGTGGCATCGTGTGGCGATGTGGGGTGTGTATGTGGGACTTTGTGAGTGTGGTGTGTGTGTGTGTGTGAGTGTGTGTGTAAGAGTGTGAGTGTATAGAGCTTCTGTTCACAAATTTAATCCCCATAGACACAAGTCACTTGGTCCGGTCTGAAAAGGTGTTGTCAGGCTTGTTCTCTTGTTCTAGCCTTTTCCTGCTGAAAGCACTGACAGACTGTTGATCACTGAGCTTCACATAAAGTGTTTCTTCGAGTGTGTGTGTGTTTGTGTGTGGCAGGGGATTTCACCTGGACTCCTGGCAATTCATTTAATTTGAAAGTGTGACTGTCAGACACTCCCAACAGGGCCAACAACAAAGATTTTTAAGCACTTGTCCCAAATGACCACAAAGAAACGGACCAAGTATCCTGGTTTCCTGCAGGGCTCTGAGACGATGGTTCCCAACTGTTTTGGCATGTGATCCCTTAAAATGAGGCTCTTGTGGCCCCTCATCACAGGTGGATATGGCTCACGAGTTGAGAGCAGTTCAACAAAGAGTGATTTTCCCTCTTAAAGTGTTTAATTTGAAGTCGAGTTTAGCATTAGGATGATATATACCATCAGACAATATAAACTTTTCAGCTGCCCAGATGTTGTGGTCAGTGCTGGATGAGCAGATTTTTTACTAGAGTAAAAGTTGCAATATTTAAATGCAAAAGCGCTCTGTAATAAGTAAAAGTCCTGGATTTAAAAAAAGGGTATGACAAAGGTATGAGCTTCAGAATATACTTATAGTACTAAAGTTAAAATTACCTGTTATGCAGAATGGTTTAATTCAGAATAATTATATTTTTGAAATATAATTATTGATGCATTTATGTGTACATCACTTTAATGTTGCAGTTGTTAAAGGTGGAGCTAATTGTAATTACTTTATACACTACTGGGTGGCATAACCCATAATTATATATTATAACCTATTTGTTAATTTAGATTATTAATACAAAGTAAAAATAAACTAAGTAACAAAGTAAAAAGGTACGATATTTGCCTCAGAGATGTAGTGGAGTAGAAGTATAAAGTAGCATAAAATAGAAATAATACTACTAATCAAAAAAGTACAAGTACAGACAATATTCAAAAAAGTTTAGATGCTGTGTATAAAATTCAGTACTTGAATAAATGTACTTAGTTATATTCCACTACTAACTGTGGGCAGTGATGCGTATCAATTAACAAGACTGTTTAATGGAAATATTGGTTTTGTGTGGTTGTTTTAATTTTTGCATCAATTTGTTGAAGTGTATTGATTTGTCAGATGTTTTATTTGGTGGATTAGACAATGCAAGACATTTCTGAATACTTATTCATAAACTGTTTCTAAATAAAATGTAATTTTATCCATATCTTCCAACCCCATCCCAAGCATTGTACAGGCCTAAAGTATCCAGTATGTCACAAGAAAAAAGATACTTTAATTCTGTCATAACAGGAGTATTTTTCTTTGTAATAACTTAATTAACTTGTGGCCCCTCAGATTTTTTTGACACACTGGTTTCAGACCTCAGCCATGCAGTTAGCCCTTTACTTTATACCACTGTATCTAATAGGGCATTTTATGTCTTTTTCGGCATATTAATTAAACTCAAAACACAAGGGTAGGGAAGTGAAGAGAGCGTCTGTAACCATAACTGTACAAAAGCGTACAAAAACAGTTATATTGAATAGAAGCAAACAGATAAACGTCAGATATTAATGCATATATGTCTACTCAAACAAAATCATTTTTCCAGAGCAGGGGACAGAGAGTTGTTTGTGAGGCTACAGACTGACAACTAACCAATCTGATAGTCTGCTTTTATTTACACAATATAATCATGTGCATCATTAACATTATATCAGAGTTTCCTTTTTTTTTTTAATATATCACAGTTATTGACAATACTGGTACATCAAAAATAAATCAATAAAAACTTTTAAAAGTGCATCAACAGCAGCATGTGAATCCTTGTTCTCCATCATTGTATGGTAATTCAGAGTCAAAGCCAGTGGTATGAAAGGGGCCAAACAATATTACTGTCACATGTCTGAAAATGGCTCCAGAGAGAGGGCCCACTAAAATGTCAATGTTATAAAATGACTGAGAAACTAAAGAAACATTCTGTTACACGCATACATACAAAATATCAGCCTCTGCCCCTCTGAGTCATCTTTCCCCTCCGGCTGTGTTTTATCATTTGTTTCTTCCTGCATGAGCTTTGCCACTGATTAGTACATGCTCTACTTGGCATATTAACTCCAGAATCTACTGAATCTCTCTAATACACCAACCGTTTCTTGTCCCGCGAAGCTATTTGATGCTGTGATATCTATGAATTAATGAAAATAACACTAATGTAAGTGTGATTGAAAATATGAAACTTTCACTGTAGTGACACAACAGAGTCTGTGTGATGCAGTGAAAGAAACACGCTAGAGATGGGGCTTTAGGTTCACACATGCTGTACATCCGCTGTATGTGAATGGCCCCAGCACAGAGGGCCCCATATGGGTGATGCATGGGAGCTATTTTTGTTCAGAAGCGCTGATCCAGGGCGAGCCTTTTTTTTTTCTTATGGAGGGAATTCCTCCTGCCTGGCTTCTTTGATACAGGCTGGCTGGTTGTATTTACATACATACAGTAACAAGGAAGCCTGCGCCAACAGCAGAAGAGGAAGCAGATATTTTTTTTCACACTACAGAACTGAAACAAGCTAATGCAACCAGTTACAGTTGGAGTCTGCATCTGAGCAGATGCTACACTTGTTTTTCAGTCACTTACGAGTTATTTCTAGGGCTGCAGCTAACTTTTTTTAAAATTTGTACTATTTTCTCCATGATTAAATTTTTTTGGTCTAAGATTTTCAGCAGTATGTGGCTGTGTATGTATATGTTTGTGCATTATTACATTATCTGTTTTTTGCTTGGTATTAAATAACACTTGTTCACAAAGCACTGGTATCCTGCAGTTTGTGTGAAGTGGGATGGTTGTTAAAAACTATGTATGTATGGCACAGCACAGCCCCACCTAGACTAATTTTCACCAGCCGCCACTGGCCATTTCTCAAGAAGCACATAAAACCACATAAAACAATCTGAATTTTAGCACAATTTCTGTATAATCCTGTCATGAGAGTTTCTTTAAACAGACTAAATCCAAGCAATAGCAGGGTTGAAGACACAGTTGGGGCATTTTTAGACAAGTACATTTGTACACAAATGACCATCAGTTGCAGAATATTGCCAATAGACTGAGGCAGCTGACGAGAATCCCGTTTTGATAAACCACTCTATTGAAAGTGTTGGCTGCAGCGCCTGGCGCCAAATGAAAGTAGGAGCCACCATGGCACATACAAACACCATCAAATGAGAGCAATGACATGCTTCTTTTAACTCCTTCTCCTCAATAAAGATCATTCATCAGGCAGAACCATCCCTCTGGAATGTGTGATTGGAAATCGGGGGGACTTTAAATCCCTGTCCAGGACACTCCATCCATCTTCAACACACCAGTGGTCTGGACGCTCAGAGATGAACCGCTGAACCAGATGCCTCCTTTCACCCCCATCTCCTCTACCTTTTTTAAAATAATAATAGTAAATACTGTCAAATGCATGGGACCCAAAATCAGGCAGCCACATCACAATTTCACTGAGGCAGTGAGGCATCCTGAACCTGCATCCAATTTACCGAGATATGGGGAGCAGAGGAGTCAGAGGGCCCCCATATGCACTTCCCAAAAACAAAACAGATGCAGGATATTAAGTGTGTGTGTGTGTGTGTGTGTGTGTGTGTGTGTGTGTGTGTGTGTGTGTGTGTGTGTCAGATGTATACATGGGCTAAAAGAGGTGATAGTGTTGAGACATGAGGTGCAGCCTAACCTTTGGAAGGAAACAATCCAACTCAGTGATGGCCTTTCCTGTGTTGACACGCATGGAGAAACCTCTGGAATCAGATGGCATTCACCCTCTGATTCTCTATCATAACGCCATTCGCTCACTATTATTATGATGGCGATGCCTATAGTTGCATTTACAGACTTCACAATTATTTGCATGATATGGAATGGAGGAAAAGATGGATGTTAATGTTACACAGTCTTCCTGAGAGCCAGGATGGCATAATTTTGCTGTATTCTACGTGTTATAAATATGACTGATGGCGATAGCCAGTCTGTTGAATTACATTTACATATAGATTTACATTCCCATCAACATGTAATAATAGCACAAGCCTGAAGGTCCATACTAGTCACTCTCACATGCATGCACACACCCAGTGTGCACATGCACATTTTTTCTGACATTTCATAGTTAATATTTGTGCCTTATTGAGGAAGAGGAAGAAAATGCCTCGCATCCATCAGACTGACAATAGTCCATGCAGTGAGAAACAGTGTCGGGCCCTGCTGGATCTTTTGTCTGCAGAAAGAGATATGATGTCTTTGAAGTAAAGCAGTTTACAATTCAACATCAACTTCAATAATGACATTTTATAATCAGAGTACATGTGTCACAATAATGTCGACTCTGAGGACATTGAGTGTGTGCAATTATAAGCTGATAATATTTTCCACAGGCGTAGAGTTCAAACAACACTGTTATTCAGATCCCCTACTTTCATGATTTTTCACGTTTTTTATTATTATGGTTTTTTTTACATTTTATCTGTGAGAGCTGATTGGAAATGTGTTGAGAAAACCCCAGCGGGAGATGAACCAGGGATGCCATGACCATATGGACAGCGTCTCCAATCCCTTGGCCAACTAAAACAACACTGCCACAAATAGTGATTATGTTACATTTGCTTTGCATTATAGAAAATATCCTCACTATGCCATAAATCTTCACGTTCCATTAGAATTAACTGATGACGCCATGAGGAATTATGACCTCGACATCTTTCGGTCCAAACCAATAGGCACAAATGGACTTCTTGACTTCACAGATTTCACAATGAATGTGGTGCTAATATAAGAAAATGTATATATAACAATTCGAGTCCCATGAAGTGCAACTTATTATAACTTAAAGTTACACAGTTGACATAGAGTTACAGTTTGAACAAATTTATTTAAACAAAACACCAAAAATCCAACTAAAATAAGGAGAATCCCCAATTATTTAAAAAAAAAAAAAAAAGGTAGGCTGTGCTGCCAGGTGGGTCAGACACTATGCTATTGTAATTCTTGTGCTACTTGCATTATGCCATATGACTGATAACTATATGATGATGATGTTTGCCCAGTAAGGTGTTATCAGTGCATGTGAGGGGTGGTCATACTTATTTAGCTATGAAGAGTGATGTGATGTTTACTTTGTATGACATTTCTATTGGACATTTTAACAGCAGCAAATGGTTGGTTATACTTGCTTGGTATTATTATTATTTTTATATAGGAGTGATACTTATACTTGCTATGCGTACGTTTATTTTATGCATTTATTTTTCGTCTGTTTAAAAAAAAAGTTTTACCTTGTTTCCTTCCTGTTTTAAAAAAAAAATTTTTTTCTGATGATGATTGTCTTCTTTTCTGTTACCTCTTTTGAAAACCAATTAAAAAGTAAGCTTTGTAAACTGTTTCTGGTGTCTGGTCAAATGTCTCTGTTGTTGGATAAGGTTTGTAGATTTCAGGGGGTCTTCTGACTCATGCCCTCAGCATTTCTAAAAACCGTGAGTAGTTCTCAAGCTGATTTCCTGAAACAAAATAAATCACTCCAGCCCTGCAATTTAAACTGTAATATCATAATATCCAATATTTACATAAACTGTCGGTCATTTGTGCTTGCTGCAATGACTTCCA
This sequence comes from Centropristis striata, assembly GCF_030273125.1. NCBI lineage: Eukaryota > Metazoa > Chordata > Actinopteri > Perciformes > Serranidae > Centropristis > Centropristis striata. The sequence continues at coordinate 31,162,506 of NC_081517.1, read as the reverse complement.
TGATAGTCTAATGCACTGTAACAATTATCCCACATTTACTGCCTCTGCAGGACGGAGTGTAACGTCACGGTTGGCCAACACATTTTCCTCTGACGAACCCGGAAGTTGTTCGCCAGTCTCCCTCTGACTGAAAGCAGGCTAGCAGCTCTGACTCCTGTAACCTCCAGTTTGTTGGATTGAGGTGAGCTCATGCTTACCAACATTACATTTAACACACATACAGTGGTTGGCTTTGAGTAGAATGACTTAATATCTGTGCATTTGTGATCTTTCGGGCGGGTTTGTGTCTGAAGAGCTTCCTTGTTTACATCCGACCGGCTGCTTATAAACACGTGGACAGACAGGAGGCTCACATGCTAGCTGCCGACATGTGGAAGTGACTAGAAATAGGCACTTACTAACGTCAGTTTATCACAAATATCTTTTTAGGGCTTCACTTGCTTATTTAGTCACTTCGCCAGCAGCAGCTTCACACAGCTAACTTGTGCCTCAGTCCACCTGCTAGCTCGTTAGCATGTAGCTAGCCGGGACTACCAGCAGGCTAACTCCAGTTAGAGTGCATATTGAGTTATAAAGCTGCATACTTACTAAACTCAAGTTTACGCTGTTTTAACTGTCATCGTTGTGTAGTCAGTCTTGGTCTGTGTGCTTAAGACTTCATCCTGTTACTACACTGTGTGTGTGTGTGTGTGTGTGTGTGTGTGTGTGTGTGTGTTTACCTGAGCAACCAAACACCATGGCAACCAACAGCTTGAAATCAGTGAATTCATATTTATTTCCCCCTTTAACTTTATCACTCCTTAAATCGACATGCCCACTGATTAAACACCAGTGATGATTTGTTTTTATTCTGTCATAAACAACCACACACTGTACACACAGCAGACATGTCCAAATATTCAAACAGTTGTGCGGGATTATTCAGGTCCTTAAATTAAGTAAACACCTTAGTAACCCAGTATCATGCTATGTGATACTATAATGATTCTCAAAATCACAGTATACATTTTTAAATAATAGTTACAAAGATATGTAGCAGACAGATTACACAAATTTGCAAAAATAAATAAATATGCACATGGTGGTGTGTTCTTTACACCATGACAGTAAAAAACATTGTAACATATCCCCTTGTTTATAGTATTGTAATATATTGAAATATATTTAATCGTCACCCCTATATCATCATGTGTATCATGTTGCCAGATTCTTCCAATACACAACCCTACTTGTACAGATACAGCAGACTCACTTCTATAGACAGAACATGTACAAGTCAGGTGAAATGCTTTCAAAATGATGACACCATTTCAAGATTGCAACAGCCATTACCGGGATATTAAGAGGGGTGAAGATACGCCGTCCATTCTTTATTCGGTCTATGTTTTAGTTTGATCTCCTGTCAACTCTGGCTGACTTGTGGCTCAGAGTTCACCTTTGTTAAACTTTAACCAAAGAGATGTGCTCAGTTTGCAAAAAGATTGGTGCTTGATGTTTGTAAATTTAAGTCATAAGTACAAATACATTACAAGACTACAAACTTTCTTGTTTTTATAGACTGCTTACAGTTTGTACGATCCTGATGCCAACCCACGTCAGAAATGTGGCATTTTTTCTGAGCATAACACAAGGTAAATGGATGGCTGATGAAACCCTTAGTAGGAAAAGCACATGTTAAAAACAATATCATCAATGGGTCTGACTTATTTAAGTGTTCCAAGCTATGGCAGTGAACCAACTAGCATAATACCATGACCCTGAAACAGAGGCAGCTAAATGGAATTCAACCATCATTAAGTTTTTCCTACTGTGTCAAAAAGTGTTCTGAAGTGAAGGTGTAAGGGAGTCAGGGAGATGCCAGTTAAATACAGTCCATACATACCCATACAGTCCTGTGCAAAGCTTTAATTGGGCACATTAGGTGAGCAGACCTGTGCTTGGGGACCACCACTGTGCCAGGGCTTTACAGTACCCTCCACCACTGTGAAACACAGCCGGTCATTTGTCAGCTCCAGGTCTCTGTGCTCTACTAAAACTTCAGAACTGTCGCTTTCCCTCACCAGCCGGTAAGACTCTTCTTTCTGTCCCTTTAATCCCTGGCGGCCAGCTTGTGACCGTGTAGCGTGGCGTTTCTGCGGTGTGTGCGGTCTGGGAGCCAATCATCTCCAGCCATCATGGCACAGACACGCAGGACTGGACAGAGCAATGGGCCGGTGCCCTTTCTCTGTCCTGTGTGTGTGTGAGAGAGATGGAGAGAGAGAGAGGGAGAGAGATTTGGAAAATTAGCAACACAGTGTGTTTTTAAAAAAAATGTAGTAAGAAGATCATTTCAAAGGGGGCTCCAGATTATGTCTTGTTAAAGTGTTTGTTGTTAACGTCATCTGCCAACAGGTGATAAACCTGGATCCAAGCTCTCTCTCAGCACCAAAGCTCTGATAAAACAGTAAAAAAAAAATCTGAGTGCAGCTGATCCATGCGCTCTCTCAGCTTTGTTAACAAGCCCCAATGGATTTCAGAACAAAACCAAAGTCTGTGCTCTTCCTGTGATTGGCGCTGGCCTGTGTTCACTTATTCCTCACTCAGTGCTCTAGATAATGTTTGCAATGAATGGTTCAGAAAGGGAAAAAATTAAACAATCCTTGTAGTGATAAACCAATTGGATATCGAGTTTTGCTATTGATGGATTGGTATTTGAAGTGCTCTGGTTTTCATCTGTAGTCTGACTTCTACTGACCAATCAAGACTGAGAGGTTCTGATTGGTCTATGATTAAATTTCTATTAGCATATTTGGAAAATGTGTGTGGTTTTTAGACATGAGCAAAAATGTTCTCTGGACCTAACACTTTTAATGTCTCAATTTGCTAATCAGACTCTTAAGTGTCATCTGCACAGAAGAGGGAGACTTGGCTCCGGTAGATTGATAGCAGGTATCTGGATATCCGCTTGCAACACCGGAACCCTGGAAATATTGGCCATTGCCACCATAATGCTATAGTATTATTTGCTGCAGGCTGCGGGCAAAATCTTTTTTTGCTCTGGGAAATGGATTGTGTGACAATTATATTAAATTTGTATGATTAAAAGTAAGCTGGAGTAATATTCAGAGATTTGTTTGTCCTTCTAAGTTCACTGTTTATACAGTAGGACAATATTATTATACATTGATTGCACATATAGTTTATTTGTTTGTGTTACTTAGACTAGTCAGTGTTTTTTTAATAGAACAAACCCCCATTTTGTTAATTTCCTTGTATTAGTGGCCACATTCATCTAATAAAGAAACTCCAACTTGTAAAATACAAGTGTGTTTACAACCTCCTCTGCTGCTGTGTGTTTGGTTGTGTTTTCTCTCGTCCCCACAGCTTCATTCCATAGACATAGACAGTCTTTCCTTTGATCGCAGCATGCTTAGACAGGGAAAACACTCCGATACTGAAAAGCTCCTGGTGTGGTGTGTCTTTTGGATTGTAATTATGACGATGTGTGATGCCTATAATAACATCTTGCTTTTGTGTGTTTGTGTCCCTGCAGTCTGCTTCAGCCCCTGACATCACCATCTCCCCTGGTGTGAGTGTTGGTTAGGTGTGTGCGTGTTTTGGGGTGATGTACTGTGCCTACCAGAATCGGGAAGAGTTGGAGGATGAACTCTATCAAGAGGATGAAGGGGACACTGAGGGGTCAGAGGTCAACAGCGAGCTGGAGTTCCGCCTCTACAGCCAGCTCCACTACTCCTCTAATGCAGAAGGTCTAGAGGACAGAGGAGAGGAGGCGGAGGGCCAGGACAGCCAGCTGCTTGAGGCGCCTGATGGAGAACAGGAACAAACTGGAGAAAGTCGGCCTCCGTCACCTGATTTGAGCAAGTTACTGCAGCACCTGGAGGAGAAGCAGAAGAAGAAGAAAGAACAGAAACTTGATAACCAGAAGAAGAAAGAAAAGATTGATAAACAGAAGAAGGGGAAAATTAACTCTAAAAATCAGAGGGCGTCGTCATCATTCTTTGAGGAGGTCATTGTGATTGACTCGGGCACTGATGTCATCTCCATCTCTGAGGACGACACTGCTGCTGATGATGATGAAGACGGTGTCTGCAACTCAAAGGGCAGAGGAACACAGCGGCAGCAGACTTCCACCCCGGCTCCACAGGTAAAGAGCAAAGAGTTTGTGTTTGTTTGTGGGGAAGACTGACTGCTAAGCTCCACCCCTCTTAGTTACTGTTGAAATATAAAATCAGATTATTCCATTTTTGCATAACCTTGTTTGTCTACTTATATAGATTATATGTTTGTAGTTTTAAACATGATTTTGCCTTCATTCTGTCTTTTAAGCTTTCTGGTCACAATAACAAAAACACATAACCGTTAACAATAACAGTAATGAATGATCTACATGAATGTAAAACATTTTAAATTAATAAGTAAAAATGAATAGATAAATAAGCTAAAAGAGGAAGTTGTAGTTTGTATATCCAGGGTTCATTACAGGCTGGTAGAACAATTTGTTGAAAGATTTTCAATATTCTGACAAAATGTAGGATTCAGCTGCTACACTGTGTTGTGTTTTTGCTTTAACAAGAGGAAGGGCTTTGATGATGAGGACCAAAGGGCTCAACATTTTAGCACCACTTGTTGTATAAAGACCAATTTTATTGTGGGACCAGTTGGTCGAGGATGAGGCATAACTAAAGTATTCATCAAACATAGCCCTGTCTTGGGTAACAGGCGGGTGTCTTGGATTTTGCATATCCATAAATACTTCACAGTCAATGTGTTAGTCATAAAATGTGTTGCTTGGCCAAAGAAGAAATACTGGATAGGGTTTGTACTGTAGGTAGTGAACCAGTTAGCCAGAAATGCTAATAGTTGCAGCCTATTTTAGATAAGTAAAGACAGTTTATCCATTCTTTACACTTTTTTCCTATGCTTTTTGGTTTTGGAAAAGCTAAAATGTAGGCACCAACCACCAAACTTTACAGCGTGCCGCTCTTACTGCAGCCCAATGCATACCGCTTCCACATGTGGAGAAATCCAAAGCTTGGCAGTCTTGCTGTTTGTCCCTGACAGTAAATGCTGCTTTTGCATCATATGAGATGGGTGGATGCAATGGTGAAAAATTAACATGTTCATGATTTCTCACAATTTTTGAAAACTTCAGTTGGTCTTGAGTGATGGTTTTAAATACTCTGCATTGAAAATATGACACTGCATCAATATATTTAATCACCTCGAAAGACAGACTTTAGTAGATGTAAATGGATTGCCTTTTCTGGCACTTCCATATTATAAGTGCTATGTAGGATACAATTAATTTAAGTAATCCCCAAATTGGAAACAGGTTTGTCACTATAACCAAAAACACACACAGTACATTGACAAAGACATAGACACAGTATACACTATATATCATCTACACAATAGATGGCACCAGACAGGGGCATTGCAGGGAAGTACACAGTTCCATTGCAGCCATCATAAAACGGTCAGTAGAAATCAAGAAAACAGTCAGTAAATTGAGTACATACATACACGTATACTGGATACATATAGTCTTTCAGAAAGGTCTGAGTTTAAAGGAATAGATTGTTTCCGGCCATGTGTTTTTTACCTACTTGGGCAATTTTGTGTTTCCTTTGCTAAATTCACAGCACTGGCTGCTATTTCGTCAAGCTACTGTCCAGTGGCCAGTTTCAGCTAGCTGATTGATTTGTTGTTGAGCTGCAGCAATCAGTGAAGCATGTAGCAATGCTAGTAAATGACTTGCTACGGTAGCAGGGCATTGCCCAAAAGTTTAACTCCAACTCCAGCTTATTTTTTAAAATTCTGGCAGACAAGAAATGAGGTGATAAAGTTTAACAAAAGCCGAACAGGCTGGGTATCATTCAGAAATGTTCTAAATCTCTACCAAATACCCTGACTTTGATATCTGAACATCACTTTCTTTTTCTGATACCACATTTAGAAAATCCATTTAACAAAAAGAAATAACATTTCACATTACAAAAGAATTTTTTATTTTTCAGTTCCTTCGCACCTATATAGACATATACTGTAGTCAAGCCTCTACTATACAAAAACACATGTTGGCCTCATCCATGTGCATACCATAGTGATTTTCCTGCATATCTCTATGATGTGTAACCTTTGACAGCCAATCACCAGCATTATTAGATGTTGGTACAAGCATGCTGCATGCTTATTGGCTCACTAAATTTACTCCTTAGGTATTACAGTGCATCTCAATAAATTAGAATATCACAGAAAAGTTTATTTATGTCAGTGATTAATTCAAAAAGTGAAAATAACACATATAGATCCATTACACACAGAATGAATCATTTCATATCTGAATTTATTTAATTTCTTCTAATTATAATGAGTATGGCTTACATTTAATGAAGACCTACAAGTCAGTGTCTCATAAAACCCAATAGATTACAAAAGACCAATCTTAAAAAGTATGTTTAATATGGAAATGTTGGCCTCTGAAATGTCCATCTATATGCACTCATCACTTGGTTGGGGCTATTTGACTTGAACTACTAGAAATGGACTTTCCCATGATATTCTAATGTATTGAGATGCACCTGTAAATGTGATTTTGAATGACAAGACATTTTTAGTACTCATTTATTACTGAAGCAATTCAGTTGGTGCCATAAAAGCATCAAAGTTTTGGACCCAGCTGTGAGGCTGTAGAGAGATTTACACTGTAGTGTTTTTCTTCCACTTTTTATTAATAAAGGTTTAATCAGTTCAGTAAGGGATGCATAAAGGGGCAACTAAAAGCTTTATATTGACATTTGCAATATTATTGTTGTTCGGTCTTCTAGGGGAGCCAGAAAAGGAGTCACAGTGAGCCGGTGAATGTGGTCTCCAGCAGCTCGGAGTCTGATTCAGAAGAATCAAAGTCTGACTCGTCTGATTCTTCTTCTGACTCGGATGCTCTGGAGAACTGGATGATCCTGGGTCGAGGGCAGCAGGACGGAGACCACAGCATCTCACTCAACCTGGAGGGAGGGTCTGACAGCAACGAAGGTGTGTCTTTGTTTACGTGTGTGCATGTGCTGTTCGTACGGGGTGCATTGTGGATTGTTCAGACGTTTGTGATATGTTTTTGTGCATTTGAATGTGTGTAGAATAGAAGCAGTAAGTCATTTTGTCCGGTCCAGCTCATTCAGAACACTTAGCGTACCTGCAGCACATTGATAAGGAGCGGGCACAGCGATGGGCTGCACTGTGAGCTGTGTACGTGCATGTTTGTATGTACATATGCAGCATCTGTGTCTGCATGTTTACAAATTTGTAAGCTCTTAGCATTCCTGGCACTGTCTGCCCAGTTGCGCTCTTCTGTGATGCATCTTTAAGTATGTTTGTGTGCATTATGTATTGATATGTGCGCGAAGGCTTGTGCGAGTGTGAATATTTGTGTTTATAAAATATTCCAGTTCTAATCAGCATGCATGTGTACATACACGCGCATACCAACAGTCATAACGCTAATGCCAAAAACAAACAAACGGAGAGACAACGCGGGTGGGGAGGTCGGGAGAGATGGGAGTAATCAAAAAATGAATAAAAATGTTCCCAGCAAATCTCTTCAGATCTACACATTATCTTAACCTGCAGCCTCAGCAACCTCTTCAGCTCCTCTTCAGCTCCTCTACCCCTCCTTCTCCCTCCTACCTAACTCTCTCCCATCTCATTCTTTTATCCTATTTTCCCACTATTGTGCTCTCCCTCTCTCCCACTCTCCCTCTCCCTGTGTCTCTCTCACCGTTTCTTCCTCATTTGAATTTCCCTGGGCTGATGTTTCTGCAAGAGTGCTCACTGCCTCCTCTACACACAACTGGGCTAAAGGAGGGGGTCTGGAGCTGGTGGGAAGGCTTGAGGTTTTGGCCTGGTTTTGGGAGGAAAGGAGGATTTTAGGTCTCTGTCTCTCTTTCTCTCCCTTTCTCTCTCTGGCTCTCTCTCTCCTCGTCTGGCTTCTCTCTGTGATCTTTGGAGCTTGACCTCATGTCTGCACATGGGGGGTCATGGGTGTGGTGTGGAAGGGGTCTTAAAGTGTGAGGAATGGGGGAGGGTTTAGCCCAAAAAAAAAAAGAATTGAAGGCAAAGAAATTTGAGGGATGAGCCTCAATAGTCTTGAGCTGCAAGATAATTCGATTCTACACAGTAATTCTTAGCAGGGGTTGAATAATGTGTTCACACTGGAAAAGTGGAAAAATATGTTTTCTTATCATCATGCAGCCCATGAAAAGACCAAAACCAACAATGAATTGATGCTAACAAGTATTGCCTGATATAGCTCATTCCTCTGTGCCAAAGAGCTCCATTGTTGTCCAAAAACGACACACCAGTGAGCCACTCTGTTGCACTCGTTCATTCCATACAATGAACACAGGCGCCGTGGTTTATTTTCAATCAGTCCTGCTGCTGTAAACGCTCACTTGTGCACCAAATGTGTATTAATCCGTAGCTGAAAATAGTCCCCAACAGATGCACCATTTAGTCCTGTATGAGTTATGTAACTACAGTGCCCAGCTGTTTTAGACAAATTAGTGAGCAAAGCTTTAAAAATTATGTCTTCAGCAGGAACACGTGGCCTGAGCTGAGAGGCGCAGACAGAAAGTGAGACAACAACTAACACATTGTGGATTTTGGTCTTTTTGTGCCATCTGTTGACAATAAGAAAAGTATAAAAGATGCCAGCTAAGGTCTCTTTCAGTGTTTTGTAACAGAAGTAGGCCATCCCCCACCTAAAATAATAACCGCTGCTGCCAACCTCACCAACATTAATATATTTTTAATAAAACTTTAACTGTTAACAAGAAGAGCAGAGATGCTATTTCAGATAATTGAAGCCAGTTAGATTTTGGTCTCCTGTTCACACGCAAACTGTGTTTTAGGTGCTTATAGAGCTTATGTAAAACACTTCAGGGTGAAAATTTTGGAAACTCAGTTTTGATGTGTAGACAGTAAAAAGAATTTTTGGCCTGTAAGGTAAGCATGAGTGCGGGGTCCTGGCAAGTCCTTAATATATATGAGTGTGATATTAAAGAATGTCTCCACTTTGCTCTATGATTCCCACCTTCCTTCATGAGCCATTGCAACCATGTAGCGTTTGGGTAAAAGCTTTTTTCAGGTTTCTGACTGACTAACATTGCTTTGTGTGAAGGGAGAAAAAAAAATGTAGTTCACCAAATATTTTTCTTTCTGTTTATATAGTACAGTTGGCAGTGGATTTTAGAGCTGAAACAATAAGTTGATTACTTGTTCAACAGAAAATTACCTATTAATTAAATTTAAAAATTGCCGAAATGCCAAGAAATGTAGAGATTTGTTGCTTTTATCTATTTTACGTCAGTGTAAACTCACCTCCTGCCAAAACATTATACTATGAAAATAAGTATATAGTAAAAACTGGATACAATGAGTATGTAGGAACTGGGATACAGGTTTGATTATTCCTTCTTTTGTCCTCTTCACTGTTGTCAGATAATTATGCATATATTCTTCTTCTGAGAATTTGTTTCTGGTGCCCTTTTTATTTTCTGAAGAAATGCAGAGAGAAGGCCAAGTTTAGGTTGAATTCACATGACTTCAACAAGCGTTACATCCATAACCCAGGGCTGTTGGATAAATATAAAGATTGATTTCTGTTTTTATATGCCGTGTTGTGTGTTGACTCCTGTAGTCTGGGAGCCTAGCTTGTTTTTTTTTTCCACATTTGTGTGGGTGTGTGAGTAACACGTTTGCACAGCAGTGACTAATAGTATTTGTACGCCTAAACCCCATCTCAGCATCACCATCAAATCACATTCACTACACTTAGTCTCTCCCTTTCACCCTACAGAAATTGAATCCCTTCATCCTCTTCATCCTCTCTCTCTCTCTCTCTCTCTCTCTCTCTCTCTCTCTCTCTCTCTCTCTCTCTCTCTCTCTCTCTCTCTCTCTCGTGTCTCTCTCCTACATGGTGTCACTTGTTCACATACTTTTACAATCTAATCTTTTTTCACTCCATCACATATGGGTTTTTTTTATCAAATACACGGACACACATACACACCGATGCACACTCAGCCTGAGTAGCTATCTGTCACCTGGCTGTACAGGGGCAGCTGCTGGTGGGTGGATCTGTCGGGACACTGGATAAGGAAAAGAGAAAAGATAGTAGAGAAAAGGGGGATGAGCGAGGGCCGTCTGCTTGTCCGGCAGCCATGCAGCAGCAACCAGATGGAACAAGAGAGAAAAAGCAGGGCTTCCCAAAATCCAGCTCAGTGCCTCTCCCACCCGGAGAGGTGTGCGTGTACATGCCCGTGAATGAATCCGGGGTGTAGGCGGGGTGTGCTGAAGCTAAACTTGAATCGTAAGTGGTTAAACTTCACTCAGTGGTCACACTTTTTTTTTTCTTTCCCTGTTGCTCCCCCCAGTTCTCTCCTTCGCTTTTTTTGTCCCCTTGGTCTTGGTCAGTGCACACCAAACTTTGTTTGAGGCTTAGAGAGTCAGCTCTGGCTCACTATCGGGGTGGCCGATCACATCAGAGTCTATGTGTGTGTGAGTCGATGTGTGTGTGCTTCACGGAAAGTCTCGGTGAATTAGAGAGACAGGAGTGTGTTTGTGTGTGTTGTGCCCAAAGGTTAACTCTCTCTATCTCACAGAGGTGGAAGGTAAGCTCTCTCCTCTCCTCTCCTCTCCTCTCCTCTCCTCTCCTCTCCTCTCCTCTCCTCTCCTCTCCTCTCCTCTCCTCTCCTCTCCTCTCCTCTCCTCTCCTCTCCTCTCCTCATTGCTGTGTTATTCTTTACAGATTTGTCATACTGTTCAGATTGCCTATGCATAGCAAAAATGTTGATTTCGTCTGAAATGTGTGTGTTAAAGCAGGAGTGTGAGTGTTTTCACTCTGTTCCTTCGTTTGTGTGTAAATTAATGATGCTGCTTCGGGCCTGAAGCTTTTTCCCCGCAGCTTCCGCAGAGACCTCAGTTGGCCTTTTGTATATTTCGTATTGTGTATCATCTTAACTCACATGCGGGGGTGCTGTACGAACAGAGAGAAATATGGATTTAGTTGGCTCCTCTGTGTGTTTTGCAGTTGTGGGCATCGGGATTGTAAAATGAGATTACAATGGCATGTTGGGTTTCACATTAGGTGTGTGTTGTGGCTCTGTGTGCGTTTGTGTGTGTGTGTAGTGGGTGTGTGGGTGGGCGGGCGCTGCAGAAGGGAGGCATGGATAGGATCAGCTCTTATCTTGGCTGCCCAGTGCCACACGAGGTGTAACGCCACACCCACACTACCACACAGTGTGTTTGAACAGGCACATGCACACACACACACACACACACACACACACACACACACACACACACACACACACACACACCATGAAATCGCTGTGCCATAGTTTGACTTGTATTATCCAGTTTTTACAGAGGGTATGCAAATTAGACGAGACTACTGTGTAGGCCTAATATTAGCGCATGCAAAATAAATCGTAGAAATTCAGATGAAAGCCTGACGCTCATTTTTAAAAAAGCTTTTAAGTGAACAATCACTTGATGCCAGCGGCCACTGAAATGTAATGACAACTGTAATCTGGTAAATTAAACGGCAGTTTCGATGTAATGTGAAAAATCCCTTAAGTCATCTTTCGTGTCCTTTATTGAGCGTTGAGTGTTCACTGGAGTCGACTCTTTATATTTGTCAAAATAAATTCTACATGCGGCCTAAATACGTTATAAATTGCTTATTAATAAGATGTACGCTTGTTGATTTGCCATTTTTGGACATACCTCTTAGTGAGTACGGTGTCAGTGCTTTGTAGTATTTGTTTTTCTCTGTGATTTATTGCTCTCATCCTGTTCCCTTAAACTCCACGAAATAACTATTCCACTAAATGCACGCACAACAAGGTGGTTTCAATAAATTTCCTCTATTTCTCTGTCATTTCTCTTTTTTCATTGTTCTTTTTCTTGTTCGTGTCATTCCTGAACAGATTCACTGTCGATTCAATTCCGTCAGTGGTTTAATCCCTCCTTTACCCCATACTCAGGCCGTCTAGTTTTTCAGTCGAGAATGTAGGGAAATTAATTGTTTTACACAAGTAAAGCTTAAAAGGAAGCAGAAATTTATATCAAGAATGAGAGGCAAGACTTGAGGTCACATGCTAATAAGTGTGTGTGGACGTACGTACGGACAGCGGCGCACAGCATCAGGCAGAGGGAGAGAGAGATGAGAGTGGGTAAGCCAAAGTGGATGAGACAGGCCTTGAAAAGGATCGGCCACGGTGTTGCTGTCGGTCAGGGCCGGTTTGTCTGCGGGCAGATCTCAGAGTGGCTCTAACACGCCGACATCCAGCGCTGTCTGTCTGTCAGTCTATGTTCAGTTCTTCTCACAGTCAAACCTCTCAGATAGCACTTGACCTGCTGCGTACAGAAACCGCAAATCTAGTTTCGACGCTCGCTGTGTATAAGATAAATGAAACAGCTGTTTATCTCGTGAGACGTTTCAGATTGGTGACATGTCTGCCTCATTTGAATCAGTTTGTTTGGAGCTTTAAGTCGATGCCGTTAGAGGAGTCACAGTTTATGATGAATTGATTCTGACATAAATTTGTGTAGGTTGGATTTAGCTCCGGGGAAACTTAACAATGTGATGTTGCAAAAAGGTGTATTTTACAAAATTACAGAAATGTAACTTTAAGAACGTTTTTCAGATCACTCGTTTATTGTAACCTTATTCTACCTCTACTTGCGTTCAAATGACAGAATTACTTCCAAATTATTAGCTACTGCAGGCGTCTTCTTATTTCAGCTGTGCTTCTGCCGCAGAGCGTCTTTCTTTTATGCTGATATGTAGAGTTTATTTATACCACATTTATCTGCATCTGGAAGAGACAAGCCATCCTGTCTGAAAGTAGTCTTTGTCAAAATAATCTATGAAAATTTCTCTATTTTTTTCTTGGAAACTTTGACTAACTAAAAAACACCCACAGACATCTGCGGTTGCGGCTGCAGGTGCTCATTTGTATTAATGCGGCTGTTTGTCCGTAAGAGTCACCATTTAAATATAATCTAACAGAAAACATTTTGGCTAAATTTACACACACACACACACACACACACACACACAAACACACTGCAGGCCAGGCGTCTCGAAACGCGTATTTTTCTCTCGATGGTTGGCATTTATATTTAAGAAGAAAAAAGATTCTTATTAAAGATGTGTATTAGGGACGTTGATGATAATAATTTGTGCTGTGGAATTAAGAGAACATTTTACAGTGAAAGTGAAGGTGTGATGCGAGGTTGGCTGCTGTGTGTGTTGGAGTGTGAAGGTGTGTGCATCTAAAGACAAAAGTGTGTGTGAGTGTGTGTGTGAGCCGGTGTCAGCCTCACCACGCCTGAGGTGAGCCCAATAACCGTGCCCTGGCCCACTGGAACGAAGTTTCACCGTCTTTAGTTCCGAATAGAGAAAGAATGTGACATAAAATGAAATAGTTTTTCAACACTGTACGGTTTTTATGCGGAGCTGTTGAACTGTGGTTTTTGATTTTTGTGATTTTTAGACGTCACATTCTCTGCCGAAGGTGTCAGAATGAATGTGATGTGAGGGTTTTTTTTATAGCAAAAACATACAACCTCCTGTTTTTGAGTAACTGTAGCCTGGAGGAAGGGGTAATAAACTGGAGACCAGAGGGTCCCTACTGTAGTTTAATGCGTGTGTGTGCGGAGGGGGGGATAGCATAGGGAATCCCTGTCTTCTTCTTTAACCTTTATTTAACCAGGATATCCCATTGAGAGCAAGAATCTCTTTTCTAAGGAGACCTGCAGCAGACATTGTGCCCTGAAGCTACAGGATAAGACATCTAGACGAATACACGCACACACACGGAAACACACTCATGTATGATTAAATAAAACTTCTAAGCCTCGACACCTTAATCCTGCATTGTATGTTCCGGCAGCAGCGTGGCGTGGGACTACAACAGTATTTTAAATGTCATATTGTCGAGTGCCATTCCGTTTAAATGTCTTTGTGCAGTTTTGCCACCCGTCTTGTCCTTTTCAGAAGGACGGGAGGGGAAGGACAGAAACTAGCGAAGGAAAAAAAATGTCAATTACAATTACCAATAATAATCATTATAATTAAGCAATCACTTAATAGGAAATCAAATTATTGTGGGGGGTGACAGTGGGACAGAGGGACGTCCCGTGGGACTGTATTAATTTCTGTTCTTTTATTTGGCCGGAGAACTTTCCCCTTATTGTCTTTTCTTGGTTTTTGGGCTGGGAGGGGTCGTCGAGAGGGCTTTATTAACTGGTAGCCTAGGGTGGTGATATTTTTGGGGGGATGGAGGAGGGGAAGGGGTTTGGAGGGATATGTATTAATATTAATACGATTTTGGGATGAGGAACAGGAGGAAGAGGGGCGAGCGGGGCGGGTGAGTAGGGGAGCAAAGGCAGTCATGGATCCACAAAATCACCCCCTCTCTCCCCCTCTCGCCTCGTTCTTCGTGTCCCCCCTGCAGCACTGGCAGAGCTGTTTTGGACTCAGAAGTTCAGTTTAACAGTCAACAGGATAAGAGGGAGAACCCCAAACACACAAATGTACACATTTAGGGTTTGTACACTTGCTCCGGTATGCAAAGGGCTGCCTAATAATAGCTGTGCAATGTTTTTCACAAGGTCCCAGAGGATAACTATGCGTGTGTGTGTGTGTGTGTGTGTGTGTGTGTGTGTGTGTGTGTGTGTGTGTGTGATATTTGGCAGTGCACCACACAGACACACAAGTGTGCCTGTTTAGCAGTTTCCTCTCCAGAGGCTCCTGGCAGTGTGTATGTGGCCATTCCAAGGCTTCTTCCCATGTCTCTTAATTAAGGCACTCGTCAGACAGAGACCAGCTGGGCCTGGTCTGGCCTAGCTGGCACTCACCATATTTCAGTCAATTCGGCCCTTCCCTTGTCCTCCTCACTTTCTCTTTCTACGCCTCTCACTCACTTCCCCTTCATCTTCCCTCTTCTACCTTCACTTTCCTTCCTTTGTTGCGCTTTTATTGCCACTTCTATGTGTTTTTAATTCAGCGTATATTGATGCTAATTCTCTCGACGTGTTTACAACACATGTACGCTTAGCTGCTTGACCTTTCCATCACACCTGCCTTCAATAAAGCGCTAATTAGGAGTCCCATTAGGATCCGAGAGCTTGCCAGTTAATAGGCCCTTAAATACCAGGCTTTAGGTGTTTGCTGCTAAAGACTTAAGCAGTCGTCAAGGGAGGCAAATGCCAACTCTGAACAGATCAAATGAAAGTATTTCTTCTCCGACAGATTAAAGCACTGTAACAGAAAAAAAGCCAGTATCTGCAAAGGGTACAGGGTTCCTAGGGGTGTTGGGAATCTTTGAAAAAGCTTGAATTTTAATGTGGTGTGTTCAAGGTTCTTGCCTGGATTTTGAATAAAGTAACTGCTTGAAATATGGGTTATATAGGATGCCAGGTCTACTTACAAACTGGCGATACAGTTTGAAACATGAAAATTTGTCATGTTTCTAGTTGTCACACTTTTGTTCAAAGCTATCACAAAACATTTTGGTTGTTTATAACACAGTAACATCTGATTTAATGGGATGAATGTGAAATAATCAGTATACTGTATGCACTTTATATGTAATTTACCATAGATGTAAGGTGCCAAAAGAGCTTGAAAATGCATTGTGATAATGCTTTAAAAAGTGCTTGAATTTGATTTTGGAAAACGTGGTGGAACCTTTGAGGTAATTCATCTGTTAAAAAAATGAACAAAACAGATAATGCTTGTATTGTTGTTGCTAAATGAATCAGAGTCATCAGGATCTCTGACATTTCATCATTTTCAACATATTCTTCATTCATATTTTCAGATATGTGCAGTGCTTGAAACCTGAAAGGTTGGAAACCTTGAAAGTTGGAAACTAAAGGGTGTTGCAGATTTTGACTGGCAGTATACTGTCATGCTTGTTGGATGTTGCTTCCATCTCATTTGAAAAATCTATACTAAGATGTTGCTTGTGTCTGACACTGTTGTATATTTGAGAAAAGAATACATTGGTGTGATCAGTGCGGTCATCAGCGGAAGTTCATTTATCAGCGTGATCTCTTGCTCAGATGTTGGGTGTCTCTGAAATTTGACATCAGCGTGCATCCATATCCGCACTCAACCTTTCTTCCTCCTAACCCATCAGCTCCACCCCTCCCTCCATCCATCCCATCTCTTTATTCCTCCACTCCCATTCCCAACCATCCTTCCATACAACAAGACCAAGCCCTGGTTACGTGGCTGTTGCTATGCCGGGCTTGCAGGGTCAGGATTCATGCTATAGTCTTTCCTGTGCTAATCCAGCTTGTATCTAGGATCTGTTTGAGGGGTCACACAGCTGACAGTGAACACTGTGTCCTTAGTCTGCATATTCTCACTTCCTGAATGGGTCTAAATGTGATAAATGGTGATTATCAGCGGGGTAAATTCCCTTTGTTGGCGAAACGGCCCAGCGTTAGCATGACTGGTTGTCCTTGCACATCTCTGTACCTGGTTTTTAACATTATGTGTCTCTGAATGAAGTTTAAGTCTTTGCCCGTGCACGTGTTCCTGCGTGCACGCATGCCTGTGCATTAGCACACCAAGGCCGCCCCTTTATCCAGGGGATTATGGTTAAATGGAATGCTGAGATTCTGGCGGCGAACGACCGATAAAGCCGAAGTCGGCGTTGGGAGAGAAAATTAATTATTGAGGATAAAATCAGAGCGAAGGAGATAGTTACAGACTCGTTGGGGAGTTTAGTCATTGATATTTCAGCGCAGGCTTCCAGACAACAAGCAGAGTTCATCACACCCTTAATGTGAGCCTTGTTTTGTGTGTCTATGAGAGTGTGTGCACACACATACGAGCAGGGCTTTACAAACTTTTAAAGGTTTTCATTAGAGATCCACAAATAGAAAAGCATTTGAGTTTCTATGCAGCCTTTACTTACTGATTTAGCTTTCCCCCCCTGCGGATCAGAGTCTCCTACAGCTCCTGGTCTCCTCTTATAACACTTTAATCCCCACATTGCTTTGAACAAGATCTCTAAACAATCTAACCAGAATTGAATTCATTTATGACGTTCGTTTTTGAAGTTAGTGGAGTAAATGTAAAATCATTTGATTCAGACAGGTTGAAATAATCCTACAGAGAATGCATGCTTGATCAAAGGTGGGATTTTAAATTTCCATGGGTATTGATTTGAAACATACTGTCAGCAGCAGCAAATAAAAGATAACGTTATTAAAGCTAAATTCGAGAAGTGTTTTTGATTTTAATT